>NW_005054298.1:19342580-19354921 GCF_000277835.1 Geospiza fortis | reverse complement strand
TGCCCGCGTGATCTCTCCACAGCCCGCGCAGAGGGAAGGCCTGGGCACCCCGGGAGCCTGGCTCAGTCTCAGATGCCAACCAGGGCGAGTGAAGGGAGGGTCTGCGTGGCCACCAGGTCAGCCTGCGGGGCCCTCTTGGTTTAATCACATCTCATATATGGCCAGGGGTATCATTGTATTTTTCAGCTGGGCTTTTTCCAACAGTTTTAGATACCTCATGTGAGAAAAGTAGTATCTTTTAAAGAATACATTCTATATTTGGGAGTGAGTGATTTGAGGCATGAATGTGTCTGAAGGAGAAAGGCTTTTCAAGCAGCATGCTGCTGGCTCAAAGGATCCCACAAATTCTGCTGGGCCCTGCCTCTGAGTCGTGCTGCCCTCTCAACAGCCTGAGCCTTGAGGAATCAATTCTGGAACTGCTTGAGACTCTGCATGATATTCTTCAATGGTCTCTTTCTACTCTGAAAGAAAAATGTCAGAGAGAATTAACAACTTAGACGGGCAGGTGGCAAGGCTTGAAAACCAGAGATGATTGAGAGAGGAGCACTGTCCCACAAGGAAACAGCTACTAATATTGCACTGGTGGTGGGCTTGGAAAAATGAGTTTTGGGGTTTTATTAACTACAGCACAACCTTAAATAAAAAGGTGGAAAACCAGATCTAATTTGTCTTCAGCCAGTATATTGGCAGTAGAATTAATGTACAAAATGTTGGGAATGGCCTCTATTAACATCCATGCTGAAAATCTCAGGTTGGCTGTAATGCCATGGGGCTGTAAAGAGACACCTCTTTGCCTGTGCAAAATGGTCCAAAGCAGAGAGCATGAACCAGGCAACAGCAGGATGTGTGGGGGCTTTGTAGGATTTCAGGCTCAGCTTTGGGGCACTCGAGAGGACCGAGATACTGCTAAATTCAGAGGCTCTGTCACCATTAATGCCTCAAGCTGTTCTCCTGCATAGCTACAGATGCATGGTGGAGGCAGAAGCTGGGCTGGTGGAGCTTGGGAGCTGTGTCTGCAGCTGGTCTGCTGCTTCCAGGAACACCAACCAATGCTGTGTGGCACCACTTGGCAAATTGTGAAGGGATGTGGAACATCTACAAGAGAAAGGAAAAATGTTTTCCAAAGAACAGAATGGAACACTAGTTAGATACTTAGTCAGAAGAGAGGAAAAGAAAAACTGTTGATCCATTCTTCAAGATAGAGAGATGGTGAAATGGAGCATGGACTAGGATTAAAAAATGGGAATTTATTTTTTGGTTCTGCCGTGAGACTTCACGTGTAACTTCTGACAAGGCTCTTGAAGCTCCCGCACATCTCACTCATGTCTCTGAAATGGAGATAATGTCTTCCACAATCTAAAAAGATTTTATGAGGGGAACATCTTCAATGGTTGGAGTCCTCAAGTGGGGAGGTAAAATAGTATCAGAGGGAGTTCTCTGATTTCTTTCTATTATGGGCATTGCTGAGTTAGATAAGAAACAAGCCAGGATTTCAAACAGTTTTGGAGTTTAACAGTGTTGGTATCCAACAAAGAGCAAATGTTTTTTATTGAGAGATAAGGATATTTTGTTTCTCACAGTGTAAACACGAAAATATTGGTCTTTGTAGATTAGCTGCAGCAATGAAAATACTTTGCACGATCACTAGCTGGGAGTTCTTGGACTTGGTTAATACATCTTAAATGGTCTGGTACAGGCTGGAATTAAACACAAGATACTGGGCAGGGTGAGGCTTTTTCACTTAAGATAAAGCCAGTTCTGTTCTCTGTGAAGCCTCTGCTTGCAACCCTCAAACTAATGACCACATAGCAAATGTGGACAAACCAGTGAGGAAATGGGAGAAAGACCATCAGCTCACTGCCATGTTGGTTGCCACTGAATTTTGATGCGTGAGGGTCTGCCCCACTGCCCCCATGGGAAACCCTAAATGTACTTTATTTCCTATTTACAGCAGTCAAAGTCTGAGGTCCTTTATTCTGACTTTGACCAATAAATTTCTTTTCCTCATGGAAAGCCTGGGGGCAGATTACAAAGTTTCACAGATAATTTGTAAACCCCTAAAATTGTTGTGGATTTTTGGTTTTGTTTTGTTTTCCTGTGGCCTTTAGAAACCTGTTTCCCAGCCTGCCTCCTCCATTGCCTGAAAATCATGGGAATAAAGAAATGCTTGCCGACTTCCAAATGTGAACAGAACTGTGAGGATCTGGGTCCCAGAACCACAGAAATCAAGAGTGTGTTTAGCTTTGAGTTTCTGCAGGGTCCTACTGCTCTGGGGCCTTTACTCTTTAGGGAGCAGTAAACAACAAAAAGGTAGCTCTCTCCCTCTGGACTAAAAAAAACTTGCAGATTTAATGGATTTGTTTTATTGTAGATGTTTATGTGAATTGTCCTACTACAGAAATTTTATAATTCATCCAGGAAATAAAATGGCTCCAATGACTAACTTAACAGTCACATAAAAAAAATCAGCGAGTACTGCCAGCTTTCTAAGGTTTTATAATACTGTTCCCTTAGACTGTTAAAAGTGGAGTCAACTTGTTAAATATTTACTTATTTAACAAACATGCTGTTTTAACCTCCTCCCTATACCCTTAAGTAATGAATGACAAAGCACAAAAAGAAGGATACTCACCTAGTTTATTTCAGATTAGGAAAAACAGGGACTGGTAGGTATAACATACTAAATAGAATGGCTATTTATATTAAAAAAATAGCAAAATGTAGCTAGTTTAGATGTAACATACTGAACAGAATGGGTATTTATATTAAAAAAGTAGCAAAATGTAGCTAGCTAAGATGACTAAGAGTAAACTCTAAGAGTTTACGGTAGTTAAGAGTTTAGAAGACTTTATTGCTTGAAGCCTTGGAGATTCCTTATACCTCACTAGATCATTATTATTCTCTTAGCAACAAAAGATTTTAAAAAAAGTTCATAAAAAATCTCAGGATAAGATCACAAACATGTAGCAGCAAGAATAACAATGCCACACACATCCCTTTGTCACTCAGTGACAAGAATGGGCATATCTGTTTTACTGGAATTAATCTTTTGGGGAAGAAGAGGGGAATAGGATTTGGAAGTTGAATTCTTTCATTATCTTTCCTTTGTGTGCAATATGAAGGACAGTGAACAGAGCACAGCTAGATATGGCCACAGGCATCCAAGGCAGCCTAGGTGCATCGACTGCTTCAGCACCTGCAAGCAAGATTGCTGAGCTTGAGAGACAAGTTTCCATGTTACACAATATGAAGAATAAGAAGTTCCTGGATTGTATTTTTAGAGATGTAAGTGTGCTTAGCAAAGGAGGGTCTGAGGTATACAGTGCAAGAAGAGAGGGATAGATGAAAGCTGAGTTACTGTGACTGGAACATAAAAAGTCAGGCAGTCATCCAGAAGGGACTGTGAATGTTGGAGTGCCAGAGTTTGTCCCTGGAGGTGTTACTGGCAGATGATGAACACACAACCCTGGGGTGAAGTAAACAAGCCTTGTCCCAAGCTATGAAGAGGGAGAAATGTGACTGAGACGAGCACTACAGCAGGTAAGTGGTTTCTGGAAGATTGTGTCCATTGATGCATGGTGCAGCACTGGCCTTGGACTCCTCTCACTGTCTGTTTCCTTTAGCATCCAGGAAGGTGCCAGAGACGTGTGACACTGGCAGGAGTGTCTCTGGCATACCAGCAGAGCTGGGGGCCCTGCACTGCACTGAGAAGGGTGAGCAGTGTAAAGAACTCCGATTTAATTTCCTTCAGCTGTGTCTCCTGCAAGGATACCACACTTGTATTGCAGAAAAAACAGGAACATTTAGAGGCCCAAGATGTGTTCCTCACAAAACTCTTAAGAATGGTTAGACCCATGGACATCAGTGATGTGACAGATCAGAAAGTGGGATGAGAGGCTTTTTAACAGCACTGGTTTCTGCTACCTTAAGATCAAACTCCAGGCTGCCAGGGCATGAAGTTTATCTCAAGTTTGCCGTGATCTGGAAGATGCTGTTTTCTCTTTGTCTAGTGTGCTGCACATGTAGATTCTTCTAAGGGATCCCACGGGCTCTTTAAGAACAAAATCTGGTCCTTCCTTTCATGTTGGGTTTTAGCTCATCAGGTTTGAGAAATCTGCATTAAAAAATATCTTTTTTCCCCCAAAGGGCAAAAGATGGAGTATGTAATCATCAAAGCTGGATAGCAATGGATTAGAAATCCAGCACTGACCAGTAGTCCTCTGAGCTGCAGACCTGATGGGGCTTGGTTCCCCTTGGGCAAAACTTGTTGGGATTCTCCTAGGTCTACATAGCTGGAAGCTCTGACTGCAGCTTTTCCTGTGGGGTAGGGATTTGTGACATCTTTCATCTTCGCAGCTTTCTTGGTGTTCAATAAGGGCTTAATTCAAACGTCAGTGGGTCTCCTTTTACTCAGCAGCTTGTTCTTATGAAACGTACAGGAATTTTTCAGCCTTTTTTTGCTCTATCAGATGTGGTTAAAATTGGCTACTGTTTGTTCTTGTTCCCTCTCTCTTGCACAACATGCAAGTATGTACGTGCACATCTGTCTGCACACAAGCGCGCACACAGAGATTTATTTTACATCTGAAGAGATAATGATCTCAACCCCATTTTAATTTCTGTAGGAATCCAGGCTAGGAAAAAAAGTATTGCAATGCTACTTCTTTGGGAGAAGAAAAGGAGAATGAACTGATCTTTTTTTCTATGCAGTACACAGATTATTCAATTACCACTTTGCTGTAACATAGTATGTGTTGCTGAGAATCTGGCACTACAATTAAAAAGTAGAAGACGTAGTGGGCTCTGTGTCCTGGAACTGCAGTCGTGCTTGTGCACGGCATGCACGCTTCTCCTCCAATGCCAGAGTGATCCTGCGGAGACTGGAGGAATGCATGGGGAACGGAGGCTTGCCACAACATCCTGTCTCCATTATGTCTTTTGGACCTCTGCCACAGAAAAGAAGGAATTTTATCCTTCATTTGTAAGTAATTAAGATGATAGTGGAGTTTGAATTTTCCAACTTTGTGAAAACAAACTAATAGCAATGATCCACTTCAATAACTCAGATACTAATTGACACAAGAGAGAGAAACAATACATTAAAAAATAATTAACTTTTGTTAATTAATTTTTAGGAATAGGAAGGACACCTGCAGCATGTGCAGATGTTTGCAAGTGTCATTAGACTGGGAAGGTTGTGCAGTAGTTTGGAAATAGAAACAGGTAAAAAGGACCAGGAATGATCTGCAGCATCGTTTGAGAAGTAAAGTATGTGATTGCTAGAGAGCTGCAATAAAGGTGATGAAGATGTGCATTTTTTAAGTATGTTTATAGAAGCCAGAGGTTAATTAGCAGTTAAAAAGCATCCACTGGTGTTTTATGTGAGCACCATGAGTGTGTTAATTATCATTTTCAGCCTCAAATATGCCTCTTTCAGACTTAAGCTGAAACAGATTGATGATTCTTTTACTGAGGCGTTTCTTAGATAAATTTTAATTAGTACCTTTCCCCCCTCCCCCCATACAGTTTTCTCCTATGACCAGAAGTGGAATTTCATCTCACTTGGCTTTCTCTTCCTTGGTGTTTCTGATGCAGTTCCAGTCCTATCCATGGCAAAGCAGGAAGGTAAGAGATAAGGGGAATGCATCTGTTACCATGATTTGGACTTTGCAGAAATGTAGACACAGGAAAATGTGAAATAAACCCTGGACTTTCCTTTTTCAAACCTCCTTTTTCAAAGTTAGGCACAAACCTAATTTGTTCTGTTCATCCTAATGCTTTTGTCTACTCTAATAAAATGACACTTCTAGGAAAGAGCACAGAAGTTTTATATGCCCCTGTGAGCACGCCAGAACTCTCCAAAAACTGGGGTTGCCCATAGGGAGAATGGACCAGACACCCTGGGGGCATTTAAGCCCCCAGACTGAGATGACAGGGGCTGTGTGTAATCCCCTAGCAGCAATTAAAAGAACATGCTGAGAACCTGAGCTCTGGTTGTTCTTTGTATCAGACACCTCTCAGGGAAGGCTCTCACGTCACAGTTTCCTGCCTAGCCCTTTTCTGTAGGTTGCTACTCACAACTCCTTTTTCAAAGATCCCATCGGGGATTTTTTTTTCCCTAAGAAACAAAAAACCTCCTTCATCTGAAGATATGTAAGAATTCAAAACTTACATACAGGTTTCCAAATGACCTTACAGGGACATTCATTTCATCTCTCGCTATTCAGATTACACTGTGGCCTCCTGGCTGATGGAACTGAGACTTGCCAGAGAAAGCATGAGATGTGGTTTGGACTACAGACCCAGACTTCCTTCTCCTAGAGGGAGCCACGGAGTCTTACTTGCTTTTGTTTTGGGAATGGGAATTCAGACTGAGATTCATAGAGGTAAGTCACTTCATTCCTCCAGAAGTACTTCCTTTCAGAATTTGTAACTCCTGCTATTATGTTTTCAAATTTTCAGCAAACATATGTGCACATATAATTTGCTAGTCTCTTTCATTTCACTGGCCTCCTTTTCTATCAGTACTATTAAAAATAAACCAGCAAATTGTGTGGAAGAATTACACTAGACAAGAAATACACAAGATTTTTTCCCATTCAGGTGGCTTTATATTTTATCTATGTATCTATTTAATTACTTCCATTCCAGTTTTGTGATGGGTAGTGGAGGAAAATCCTTAGATGCTGTATTACTGATTCTGCAAGTCACAGTTATGTGGCCTCTTCATCTGAACAATTTTTCTAACCTTACCTAATGGATCTACAATTTTTCCCCCAATTATTTATATGATTAGATTTTATCTGTTGTGATGACCTTGAAGGGCACCAATTAAGGATAAACAAACAGGATAATGATAAGGCCCAAAGACAGTAACCTCTAGGAAGCTTGAAAAAAGACATCTATTTCTCATTTAAGAGAGGCGAAATGAAGCATGATTAACTTGCTAAATGTCAAGTTTTCAGCTATGTACTGATCTGCTTTTTCCTGTTGCCTCTTCCCAAATGGGAGGGAGATTAGATGTCTTTGTCTCATCATCAGTAGAAAGAAATTTTGTTAATGAAAAATATTCTTACTTAGATGAACTGCGCTGCCAGTTGAATAAAAACCACACATATTTTACAAGATTTAACTAATATACTCTTTATTTATTTCTTTACACAACTAAAACCAAGATAATGAAATTAAGGGAAAAAAAAACCCAAAACCTTGGGCAATTACACTGAACTTTGTTCCCTATTATAATGACATACTTTAACACAAGCAAGTTTTCTCTAACATTATTAAGAATAGAACCTGTTTACAGGTCAAATACCAGATGTCTCTAATGAATTTGAAAATTTGCAAAATATACAACAATGTATCACCTGGGGAAAGTTACAGCTGTAAAAAACAAGGAAGAATTTCTGATTAAAAAGGAACATGACTTATTTTGTCCCAATTGCTCAAAAAAATTCATAAATACAGTGAGTAGGTTGAAAGCAATGTTCCAGAGGTCTGCCCTCACATACTGGTGCATGTAGAGCTTGGACAGACTTTCTGTTGGCCCCATTCCTTGAAGATCAGTCATCTGTGTTGGTGAAGAGTCACAGCCTTTAGATTCATGCCTAACTGGGTTGTTAGGCTACTTATTCACAGGTTCTTCCTCTTACCAGGCAGCGCGTTTCAGACCTCCAGTGAAGTGCACAAAGAGCCTGGAGCGGGGATGCTCCTGCTGTGGCTGCCCATGAGTTTGCTAGGTCTGCCTCTACCCATCCATAGCTGCTAGTGAATGCCAGCAGACCAGTGGAACCCAGTGTCTCTCTCTCTGGCTAACAGCTGGATCCAGGTACCGCACATTTCCCTTTGACCTTTCTTTAATGGAGTTCTTTCAAGCAGAGACCAGTACTTTTAGAATTGCTTCCCCATTTAAAACAGAAAAAATGCTCTCCTAAAATCCAATTTCGCTAAGTTTTATCTGTCTTTCATATGGTGACACTTGGATATCACACTAAACCAATGCCTTGATATTTCACATGCTCTCAGGTAACATTGTGCTCCTCTAAAGGCTTGAAATCCTGGGCTACTGACAAGACACTTTACACAAAACATAGCCAAAAGCAAGTTCCAGTGTTGCTCAGCAAATCTGACACCCTGAAATAATCTACTTGCAGCTGCTGAAGGGAGTCTTACCTCTCCTTGTCTCTCCCACCCATGGAGCTCTGTTGCTCCCTGTGTCTAGTTTGACTCAATTTACCTTGCAGCATCAGAAGCGTATTTTTGCAGGATTTTCTTACAGCAATGTCCATGAGCTGTTAGGTTGGCTCAGCTTCTGGGCAGACCACCCCTACTGCTAAAGCCTACTTCCCTCCAGCAAAATTTTTGTTCTTGTAGCCAGAAGAACAGGGAGGTGCTTTCTGGAGGATGATGACACAATGCCAGCCAAGACTCTTCTCTAACCACTGCTGATTTTATACTCGAAAGGGCTCATTTCTCTATTTGATGAACTCGAGTCATGCAACTATCTCAACTACTCTGTGCTGACTCACAAAACCTCACAAGTCAACTTCCTGTCAGTCCTGCCTGTGGCCCTGTGTAAAGATGATCCCAATATTTTTAGGCAAATGGACCCATATGGGATGTAGAAATTAAGAGCGCAGTATCTCCAGGACTGCTAGCTACACTCTTAGTCATGTCTCCTGAGACTTAAACAAATTACAAAAGCAGGCTGAAATTCAGAATGAAGTTGAATGCTAGGAAGTTTAAGAGGTCTGATTCAAAACCTTGTCATTATCTTGGGTTTTGTAGTACCGTGCAAATGTTTGGCTCTTAGGAAAACATATGGCTTTCCAGATTCTACTGAAATTTTAAACACATTACTAAATCAGAAGAAGGTATCTCAAGTTCAAAAAGATATCTCTCCTGAATAGCTTTTTTGGTGTTCTAGTTATTTTCTGAGGTATGAGATTTACAGATAATCCTGCTTGTTGTCCCTCCAGTAAAGGACATGTTTTAAGGTAGATTGTTGAACAGAATCCCTACTGATTCTTCATAGGCATTTCAGACCCAGCCTTTCAAACTAAAGTGACCTGAGTTTTCCTGGTGTTATATTCTGTCCCAGCAGAATGCATTCCTGTCCATCTTGTCCAGTTGCATTCTAGGCTTCAGCATGGCAAAACCACCACTCGACAGGAATGGAGTACCACAGCTGTGAAAACTGAACTGGACCACATACCAACAAACCTTCAATAATAAAATCCTTTAAAGAAATGAAGGGCTACTCATAGCAGGGACCACTAAAGACAGAAATAACATGTCATAGTTCAGAATTTTGAAGGACTATAGAAATAGAAAAGCTATTTCCAAGTATAGCAGACACTGTGCTGGATGGAAGTTGTGTTAAGACAGTGCACTTCCTTCTGAATTTGTACTGAACTGACACTGAGCTCCAAGACTTAAACCAATAAGATATGAGATATAAGTTACAGTGGACAAATACAGCATTGAGCTTACAACTGAAATACAGGGTAGGTATCAAGTTTTAGCGTTCTTTCCAAGTTGCATCTTGTTTCACCTGTCAAAACCTTCTCTCAAATTTCATCGGAAGCTGGTAGACATTGTTTCCTCTTCCATATTATTTTGCTACTTATCCCAAAGGCTGCATCTCAGTTCTGAAACTGCTGCATTTTGGTATCTGGTAGAAGTATTCTTATTATTTCTAGAGCAGTATTACCTTCTCTGTATGTACACAGCTCAAATTACAACACCATTTTCAGCAAATTGATTGAGAATTCATCCCAGGACCTGCAGTTAACCAGGAACTGCCTAGAAGCAGGAGGCAAGGCCTTACAGAGGCAAGGCTCTTTAAGAATAAATTGGTCAAGGTTAGTTTATTCACATATGGATATGGTACATGTGGTGGGCAAGCTCAAGGAAGAGAAAACAACAGCTCCTCTAGTCGGGCATGGAGCTCAGTCTCTGGGGCTACTGCCCCAGTGCTAACTCTGCAGGAAAACCAGCACCTAGGGGGACTCAGATGTCCAGGTCTGATACAGCATCTCCCTCATGTATCCAGGATTTTTCTAATGATTAATGTCTTAGTGCTAGTATACTGGTAAGCAAAAAAAAACCCCAAAAATAATGTATTTTCTCTTTTTTTTTTAATATTTTTTTTCTTCTTGTGTTCTTAATGGCTGCTGGGAAGCAGTAAAGAGACACATGTGATTTCTATTACCAAGCAGTTTGTATTTAATAATTCTGAGTATCTTTATACCTCTTTTTCACATGTGCATATCTTTTTGTAATTTATCTTGATTTTTTGTCTACTTTTAAAACAGGTTATTCATATTCTGGTTTAGTTCTTTATCTGAATTTAATATAACAGTGTCCCCCAATTTTAGATATTTGACTAGAAAAAAATGGTTCTCTGCTAGTGTTAAGCCTGATTACATCTGAGTTTTATTGCACTGGAAAACTCTTTCATATATAAACTCAATCCCACTATTGGTATTTCAAATCTTTCTGTCTTAAAATACTGCAGTTATGTCCCAAGCCTGCAATCAGACCCATGTAGGTAAACTACTCTATTGACAACATCCCCCTCAAGTCAGACAGCTCTTAACAAGCACCCACCCAGCTGTAGAAGGAAGAACACCTTTCATATTTAGATTAAGCCCCAGACAAAATGATCTCCCTAAAGCAAAATGCCATAGATAGTATTTGGCAATACCCTGCTAAATAGCAAGGGCCAGTTTTTCAGTATCATTTTCCCCATCACAGCATCTTAACAGAAATTTTTTCTCTTATACATCAGTCTTTAAATAAGCAGCTTGGTTACTGAAAGTCTAAAGTCATCAGTAATAGTTCTGGGTCCAGGATGACAGACTCTCATATGTTTCACTAGCAACTTCTGATACTGCCAAACCAACTCCAAGTTGTAGACTAGTGTACAAGTCTTTTTAAAAAAATACTGCACTTGTCAGGCAATTTTGCATTTTCATTTTCTTCCTGAAATGTCCTTATGTATGTACACTGATGGATTTTTAAAGGTTGTGTATATTAGCTTTCACTGGCTAAAAATTATTTCTGACACTTTTTAGAAAAACATTGACTTCTGTTCCCAGTTACAGCTTTATGTTTATTAAAATAAAAAATACAAATTGGAAAATGGCTGTGTTATCAATCTTGCCAACAACTAACTCTAAAGTAGAATTACACAAGACTATGTAAATAAATACAGACATTTAACAAACAGAAGGGTTTTTTTAACCACCTTGGCAAAAATGAATTGTGACAAAAAGACTGGGTATTAATTTACAACTTACTATAAAGTCACCTGAAGGTACTCTCAACAGACCAGCAAAAGTAAATGGGTTAGTAGTAAGACTATACATCATACAGTAAGAACAATCTTTATCCACCATAACTTCCTGATATTAAATTCACACTTTCTGAGTGCTTTTTTTCCTGTTCTGTAATAGTTTCTAAGTTAAGCTTGGGCAGTTACTGCAAAGTCATAGTGCTGGGACTGATTAAAAAGCACTGTTTATTCTCTGCTCAGAGAGGCTGTTGAAAATCCTGACCGTACTTCTGGGTTTCCTAGTTACTAACTTGGCCATGAGTTTGTCTCGGGAGCCTGGGACTCCACACACTCAGCCCAACTGTGGACATACGAGACTGTGCTCACTCTATCTCCTACTTGATCCTCAGCTCTAATTACATTAAAGATTGTAACAGGAAAGCAGGTTTGAGGTTTTCTGGCCTCATTCAGACTCCTTGGAACACCTCACTACGGGTAACCATGAAAAAGTCATTCCTCGGGAGAATTTGCAAGCTAAGGGTCAAAATCGGTGTCTCAAAGTACACACTGTCCTGTGACCCTGCACATGCACTCAGATGTGACGGAAGGCCGAGCCCAAATTGCTCCCCTTTACAGGAACCCTTCACAAGCTAAGTGGTGTTACAGAGAAACAGGCCCCGCTAATAATCATTCCTGTATCATCATATACTTATGTAACGTTTAAAACATATTTCCTGTCTTAGTTTGACAATCCGAGAGCTCCCAGTTTCCTTTGTGTTGCGTAACATGAGACACAGACCAGCAAACTGACGTTGAGCGGACTCTTATTAATTCTCCTTAACACGATGAAAATAAAGCCTGCTGGTACAATGTTCGATCCGGGCCAAGGCTCGGGTGCCCAGCTCACGGCAGGTACTCCCGCCGGGAGGACGTGGCGCGTTAAAATCGAACTCGCGGCCTTATCCGGGACGGGCTTTGTTCTGCCTTAGAGGCAGCGGAGGTTTTCGGTTCCCCCGCCCGGCTCGGGCAGGTGCGAGCCCGCCAGAGCGCTTATGCAACGGCG
>NW_005054298.1:19315273-19340400 GCF_000277835.1 Geospiza fortis | reverse complement strand
GGGGACGCCTCCCTCCCCCGACCCTGGCACCGGAACGGCTCGCTCGGAACCCGGAGAGGCTGGGAGGCATCTCACCTCCACCTGAGCGCGCCCCCGGTATCCTCGCTAGGCTGCCCGCCTGGAACCGCGCAGCCAGGCAGGAGCACAAAATGAAGGCTGGCAGTAGGGAAGGATGTAGTGAAGTAAAATGGCTGTTTAGAAGCGAACGCGGTGGTGGAAAGCTGCTTCCTGTATCGCGCTGTTTTTCTAAGGAGAGTTATCATGCGGTTCCTCGTAGCGTTTTCTGTTCTTATCTCTCATGCGCCGTTGCCTCTGAAAGGAGCCTTGATGACCTTGGGACCTGGTATGATGAGATGGATCTTGCAGGCTAGAAACGTATTCTCGCTGAAGCTAGTTTAACAATCCCCATAACAAAAGCCTAAGGAAAACTCATCTTCCTTAATTGGTCTAGCTAAATCTCGTGTTGACATATGCTCATAAAATTCAAAGGGATTATGCATTTCTAAATAACTGATACCTAAAAATACGTGTATTTAACGAGAGTTCCAAAATATCTTCTAAAATGACATGAAGTAATTTTTTGGCCTTGGCCCTTGGAAAATTGCACATATTACCTCTAATTTTTTTTTTTTTACAACAACATCTTTAAAATTGGAAAAAAATGTGCCTTATTTTTTTTCTTCTTTTAAAGTAAGTCTTGTTTTTTAAACATGCTGTGCAACAGCATTATATGGTGTTAGGATTTTGCAAATAGGATGAAAAACTGCAAAGCATTGTACTGGTGGATGAAGTGGCTTTGTCAAGCTTTTAACAAATGTCAAAGTGTTACTGATAGAAGTTTCTAAATACTTGTTAAACTTTAAAATACTTTTCATCTGTACATTACAGCTTACTTTACGTAAGGGAAGCTGAAGCAAAATAGCTGTCTGAGGTCATACAGCAGGTTGTAGACTAATGACAGAGCTCAAAAATATATTAGGATTCCAACCCCTTTTAAGCATCCTTCTGCCAAACCTATTTATTTGCTCAACCAGTGTGTTTTAAAAAAATCTTTAGATGTTTTAAAGTGCCTGATAGCTCTTAAGATTTGTTTCATAGTACTGGATGCATACAGTGGTGAAGAACATAAACATACTGAAAAACAGATGATGGTTAAATGATTGCTTACTTTCCTATATCGACCTTTAAGATTGTTCTCACTGTACAGCTGGAATTGTGCATCTTGGGTATGGATTGATTGATGAGGATGAGCAGTAGGTCTGACACAATACTAGAACATGGTTCCTGGCAGTTCAAAATGGGCAAAACAGTTTTGATGTGGTACTTCTTTACTCCTATTAAGTTAATATGTTGTTGTCTTAATGTTTAAGAGGCTTTTCGGGGGAAAGCAAATGCAATTCAAGAGAAGCCAAAATCTTAGTTAAAAACCTCAGTGAATATAAGCTCACTCACTACTTTCCATACGTGCAGATAGGCCCTTCCTACATATCTTCTGTGAGTTAGGTTATAGCATTCTGGTGATTTTTACACTCCTACAACCTAACTCTTGAATGATTCAGAATATTTTGGGTGGAAACTAAATATAAATTGAAGGAGATACCTAACAGTAGCTGAACTAGACACTGGAGTTAATTAATATGACCTTAATAAAGAGAGGGGAGGGACTAAAGGCCCTGAAATACATTCCTTGTGAAAAACAGAAGAACAAAAGAGATTTAGTGCAATAAAGAGTCTTTTTTTTTCTGGTCCTCTGTGATTATTGTATTGGAGGGTGGAAGAAAGGAGGAAGCTAAAAAGTCTTACATTGTAGGTACCTCATAAGTGGTATAGAAAATGAAATCTGTATGCATAGACGAACATAATTCTTTTCCTGCAGTTTGTGATGCTCATCCCTTTCCCAGCAGTATAGCTCAGTTTGATACCTGTGCATGGGTGATGGTGCCTAATGTAGCAGTGGGAGGGCAGCTCTTTCCTGTTATATTCTCTCCTTGGACTGCAGTTCTGACTGCTGAAGAGCTGGCAGAACTCTCAATCTACACTAATGGATAGTAGAAGTCAAACTAGGTGTTTCCTCTTAGAAGTGCTTGAAGAGCCCGCACATCAGCGGATAGCGATGCTGTTGTTTCAGGGTTATTTTGTTACTGTTTTACTGACATTTGCTTGGTAGAAACTGGCAGGGCTGGAGCCAGCATGCTGGGCTAGCATACTGCTTTCCTGGCTGAAATGGTATGCTGCAGCTGCTCCCCAAGAGACCAGCAGTATGATTTAAAAGCAACAGCAAAACTCCCCTAGGAACGCAGGGAATATTGCGTGTCTGGGATCTGGGGAAGAGCTGGAGCAAATGTGATTGTGTTTGTAATGATCTAGCCGGCCCTGCTTTGAGCCCAGGGGTTGGACCAGGTGACCTTCAGAGGTCCTTTCCAGCTGAAATTATCCTGTGATTCTGTATCAGTAGCTGAGTCCAGGCCTACTGTTTGAATGCTCATTGCTGTAGCACCACTGAAAGGATTAGTGAGGAAGTAAAAAGACTAATGAAAATGGCAGCTGCTTGTAATGAAAAGCAAATGAAGAAGGCAATTGACAGAACTAGACTCAACCCTCTTCTCCTTTCCATCCTGTCAATGACCTGGCAGGTTGTCTTTAGACAGCAAGGTTTTCAGCTTGGCCGATGATTCTGGTTGGAACTGTATTTCTTTTTTGGATGAGAGGCACTAGCAGGCATTACTGCTGATCTTGTCTTTGTGCATTGACGAAGATTGCAGTCTTTGAGCTTTGACACCGTGACTTACTCTGCCTTATGATCAACCAGCCCCAGTATGTTACCTGATGGTGTTTGATTTTAATGTAGATGGCCTTGAGTTTGTGGCTTACTTACCTGAGCATCTTTTCCTTGGTTGCCATGCTGCTGCATCCTGGTTGGTTCAAACGCTTGCCATGGGAACTTTGCCTTGAATATTGCTGCCTGCTGGTTTGTGTGAGAGCCTGGCTGGGATGGTGTGTGCTTCTGCCTGACCTAGAATGACCACTCATGTTTTGGCCTCTAAGGATGTCTTTCTCTGTCTTGGGAGTTCAAAATCTGAGAAGTTTTAGTTTGGGTCTTGCTTTTTCACTATTTATCTTTGACTAATAATTCCACTTCAAACTTTGATATTTAGGAGTATTTTTTCATTTAGTTATAAATACTCTAGTTTTCATTCCAGTTTAAACATCTGCAAAGATTTTAGCATTAGGTGAAAATGAGAAGCAAAACAGAAGATGGTAAAGCTATACATAAGGGAGGAAACAAAAGAGCAGACATATTTAGGTCAAGCTGAGCCTTGATGGTCAGCTGTGTGCTTGTAGCATGAGAAGATGATGGTTTAAGAAGCTGCAAAGCTGAGAAGATAACCAGTTGTTTATGTTCTCTTACTTCATTGTAATGCAAAGCTAAAGGCTGTGTTGAAACTCTCACCCTCCCAAGGGCCATTCTTATGGTTGTGCTGGGTGGGACTGGCTAGGTGAGCATAGGGTGCAGGACTGCTGGGAGGTTGTATGGGAGGTCTGGAAGGTGGGTGAGTTGGGAAGAGTGGCAGGCTGGCTGAGAAAACTGTTGGCTCTGACAGCTGCCAAAGAATGGGAGCTGTCAGAGATGGCTGCCCCAGCTGGGGTGTGTAGATGCATCTTGTGTGAAGTCGGCTGCACTGATTGGCTAGTCTTTTTAAAAAAAAAACAAGGTTGGGAGGAATGATTTATTTGATTTATTTCTGTTGTTGCTTACCAACAAGATGTGGAAAACATTTGGACAGGTTAATAATTTGCATGTGGGGAAAGAGGAGTATAATTCCTCTGCAGTAGACAAAGCATTTCTGTGTATCTTGGACAAGTAAAGACGGGAGTGTTTTAAGACTGCTTTCTGCTTTAGCATATCTTGAGCTTTAGAATTGACTATAAGTGCTTCACAGAATTTAAGGAAAGTCTGGAATTATAGTTGGTTTATGCCTCAGAAGATTAACCATCTGAGGTGCACCTTGTTTAAAATCAGTTTGGGAGGAAATAGGAATAGTGCTGACAGGATGGAGAAAGAGGAAGGCATTTTAAATTTCATGTTTTCCATCCAAAAATATGCCTGAATGCCACGTGTGTCAGAGTTAACCATACTACTTGGGTTTCTGGCCTGTATGGTCATTTTGAGGAAGTTCAGAATTGTTCTGACATCCATTTTTACTTTTGTGGGTGATAAGATAGCTTCCTGATGCTAGGTTTCTGGATGTGAACAGATGCACCAGAACCTGTTCAGCCACTACAGAAAAGTCTGCCTGGAATTATCTTGCTTCTCTCTGTTCTCTACTTTTGCAAAACAAAGAAGTTTCACTAGAATGTGATGGCTAACAGTGTATTTGTCCTACTGCTGTCCAGAAGCTCACCTTTTAAAATGTTCTTTGGTTTTGTTATTCCAATTATGTCTTTCTAATACTGTATCAGGGCCAAGTGTTGAAGTTCTTTTAGAAGGTGCTTTAGGGATGTTCTTAAAAATTTTGGTTATTTCTCTTAATAGTTTTGGACAAAGCAAGAAAATGTATGGTTTAAAACATTTCCATATTTAAAAATAGCATAGACAAAAAAGTTCTCTAATATTAAACATTAGCAAGAAGGCTAAGATTTCATAGAAAGTGTAGGCTGGTAGGGATGTCTGGAGAATGTCTGGTCTGCCCCTCCTTGCTCAAAGTAGAGTCAGTGAGAGGAAGTTGTTCAGAGCTGTGTCCAGTGGGTTTGAATGCCTCCAAGGTTAGAGACTCCACTGTCTCTCTGGGCAGTGTGTTCCCGTGTTTGATATCCCATATGATATAAAAAAGAGGCTTTTTCTGATATTATGGGGACAGAGTCAAAAGCCTGACTAATGTAGTGGTGAAGAATATGTCTTGGCTAAGTCCATCTACCAAGCTAGTCTTCTCATCACAGGGCATTGTGAGGTTAGTTATTTCAGCATTATTTCCCCTTCCTAAGTGTAGGCTACTTCTGAACACTACTATTTCTTTTACCCCTCAAGATTATTTGAAGGTTAATTTTTTCAAGGTTATTTTCAAGGTTATTTGTTCCAGTGCCTTCCCAAAGATCAAGCTGTGAGGCTGACTGATCCCAGGTCCTCTTTCTTGTTCTCTTGATGATTTGATACACCCTTCAGCAGCTGAGTTCAAAGCAGGAAGAAAAACCATTCCATAGAGTGCTAGTTTGGCATGTAGTTACATTGAGATTCATATACATATATAGATTTCATAATTAATAAACAAAAGATAATAGCCTGTGATCTAGTTAAAAATGTTTACTAGTTTCTTAGTACTTCAGCTTTCTTGTTTCTACTAAGGTCAGGGATATTGTATTGTCTTAATTTGGAAAAGTTCTGAACTTCTGCTGATTGATAACAAACTGTTGAAATTTTGTCTCCAGTTGTCCACGTCAAGCAAAAAGACGTACATATTCTTTAACTGAGATACAGTTAGATATATTTCATCAGATTGGAGTTTCTTTTAAAATAAGATTTTAAGCAGCCTCAGATAATATTTTTTTCCCCAAAATGCTCTTTGTTTTTCCAAACATTTGATTTGGACAGAAGTATTTCTCTAAATTGAGTGGCTTCCATTGGCAGAGGGTTCAAACATGCAACAGAATTAATTTGTCTTAACAAACAGCTTTGTGTCAGCTGAACCACAGTTACTGATGTTGAATATGTTTCTAACCTATGGCAAATACAAGATAGAATGTATTAGCTCATACTTCAATGAAAGAGTTGAAGCAAGTGCATTTTATCTTGTATTTGTAATGACCTAAGAATGCACAGATAGTTTACTGTAGCTTGGTAAACACATGGTATTATTAAACCCATGCATTAGAACCCTAACTCTTTCATAAAACAACAATTTGGATGAGGCAGTGTCCCATCTTCTTCATTAGGTGTGTGATTTTTGAATGTTTAGGAGCTCGTGACTCATTATCTTTCCACCTCTGGTTGTTTGGTTGATGCTTTTGCTCCAGGGCTATATGGGGCAAAAGTGACTTTCTGAAAAGTACAGTAAAAAGCTGTCCACCAGCACAGATAAATGTTTGATGGACTTTTGTAATAAAATACTGATGGCTAATGACATGTGCCCATTTGACATGTTGAGATGGACGTGTCTACAACAAATACCACTTCTTACAGGGGTCTTTCTCTTTTTTCCTTCTCTCCATTTTACTTTGGTGAAACATTTTATTTGTTTATTAAGTCCTACCATTCAGTATGGTTTAAATCACTTCTGAAAGGTATTTTATCTTCTGTCTTTCTCTTATCTCCTTCCACATTTGACTTCACGTTGCTGTAATTTTATCTAAATATATTGAACAAGACGATTACTAGATTTTTATTTATCATGGCTCATGATTCTTCAGAGATGAGACTTTTCTCTCAGAGACATCTCTTTATTTTAGCTGCTGGAAATTATACAAGGCCTGTTAAAGAATCAAAAGACAGGCTGAACAGTGGTTGTAGCTTTCACTCTTTGTTGGTACTTGACCTTTCTTCAGGTGGACATATCATTTGATTTAATTCATCCTATGCCTTGTGTCAGCTACTCTCTTTGCTCTGTTCCTGTCTCTTTTTCTTGTTTCATGATGCTGCTTCCAGTGAATTCCCTGTTGCTTCCTGTTCTCTCCTCCTTGGCTGAGTAGTGCTGAACTTTCCTCAGATCTTTGTCCCTTCCTCTTGAAACAGCCTTTGGATTGAAACAGTCCAGCCTTCTCTTAAAGGAACAGCTGCCAAATAACTGCTGCCTGAGTACCAGTTGATAAGGAAACTGTTGCTTTATCTCTACCCTCTAAATAATTTCCACTGAGAACTGCTGGCTGAGGCAGCAAACTGGTGTATTTTGAATGTAAAGCTCAGTAAGTGACTGGGCTGCAGATGTTGCTGCTCATGTATCAGTGGGAGAACTCCTGAGTTACTACAAAATTGCTTAATTGCCTGAGGACATAAAGAATGGTTATTACTCTTTAAGTTAATAGGAAAAGAAGTCCAAGAAATGTCTTCTTGTCTCAACTTTGTGGAAGAACATAACAGTCAATCTTGTTATGACAGGCTGATGATGACCATTTGAGGTTAGAGATCATCCTCAAATACTCTTTACCATACGGGTTTTTTTCATGCTTTAATGCTGGCAATTTTGATAGCTGCCAGATAGCTTCTTGAAAGCCTCACACTCTTTTTGCTCCTCCCTCCACAAGATTCAGCCGGTGGTGTCTGATACAGCCAGCTGTAAGAGCAATGTGAAGAACAGGCATTTTATGTTGTATGTGTAGCATAGCTTCATATCCTCATGCGTGGCTGCCCTGAACTTCTCCATGGACTGACAAGTGCATCTACTAAAAGATTGGCTCTGTTGTGCTAAAATCATTGCAGAGCAGGTTTTGAGGGAAGATTTCACTAGATCATGAAAACGTGAGATGTGTGCCCAACATGAAAATGCCAATATGGAAATCAACATATATTTTGGGAGAAGAATAAAGTAGGTCATTTCCATATCGCTAAGGAGACAGGTTCCCTTTGAAGTATTTCTGTGGAGGATATTACATATGAATAGACTTTGACATGTTACTGCATATTAGATCAGTCCAGTTTAACCTAAGCTTTCAAAATTTGCTTGTACGTAGTTTTCAATCAGTGAGAAATTACATCAGACTTGTAATGGTTTATGTTGCTTTTCTTTTCTCTTTTGTTCCAACAGCTATCAACACATTATATTATACATTTATTTTATAATGACACACTTTAACATATAACAGTCATATTTTTGCTTTTGGTATTGTATGACTGATGTTTACCCCTGATTTTTATAGGTCTTTTGATATTTTATGAAACCTTTAGTTAATAGGTATTTATATGCTTGTGAATTGAGTAGTTATGAACTTTCTTAGCAGCATTTCAGCAACTTTAAGCAATACTAAACACAAGTCTATAAAGGTAATGCAGTAGCAGAGGAAAATAGAACTTGCTGCCTTCTAGGTAAGATATGTGATATGGAATATTACATGTTTTTTTCTTCTAATATTGTAAGTTACAAGCTTGAAAGACCAAAACATTTAAAGAAGTTTTTTAAATGAAAGATTGATCAGTATAAGAAAGAAAATAATAAAAGAGAATTATTATTCTCCTCATTATGTTTCTGTTTCTTGAAGCATTAAGGCCATAAAATTAGTTTTGTTCTGGTGATGCTGAATCTATTTACTAATATACTACCTGAAAAATTATGAACCATGGAATTTTTTGAGCTGGAAAGGATCCCCATGGATCACTGAGACCACCTCTTAGTAAGAGTCAAGGGTCTGTTTTTTTGAGGGCTGGAGAAGGCTAGCATTCTTTTGTTTTTTGCACAATAATTATTTTTACAGTTCTTGAGAAGAATTTAGAACCACAATATGTGCTTCCTCATTGAAAATGAAGCTTGGTAAGCACAGTAAAACTTCTAGTAAGTAATCAGACTTAAATACACTATTTTTCCTGTACATGTAAACATTGTAGTGTTACGGGCTGGAGTAGGATAAGAATGTGAAACAAGCAAAGTCCCATCTAATTCTGTGGACTAAATTCACTCAGGTGCATACTGCAGCATTCTTTCAGACTGGCTGGTCTCAATGCTATGTTAGGAAAGAATTAGATGTGTGCTGTATTTTGCATGTCCTGGTTTTGTTCTAAAGGGAGTCAGAATGCAGCATCACAAAAAAGTTGTGATTTGTTCTGGTAACTTTCCTACCAGGAGTGATCACAGGATGAGTGCAGAAGGACAAACCAGAGCTGTTCTTTCTATGTCCTCTGGACTCTGCCAGAGAGGCTAGATTTGTTTCACAGAGCTGAATTGGTTGTAGGACAAGTTAGTTACATGTTGCAATTAATTATGTTATTACATTGGTTTACTGTAGTATGATTAAACAGATAAGGAGACACTTTACTTCATATTTTTGAGATTGACGGTTACTTACAATACCAATCTGGTTGGCTATGAAAATCTGTGCTAGGCATTGCAGGATGTTAAATCTAATTCTTAATACTCTATTCTGAAAAAGCTGGCTTTGGTAAAGAAAGGTAAGTGCAATTTACCTTTTCTTTACTGAAAAAAATCAAATGCATAATAGTTTCTTTATGCATCTGGGGTCTACTCTGAAACACTGGCCTTTTCTATTGTTCCAACTTAATGAAGATAGATTTTTTCCCCCTCCTAACTGAATGCATATGACTAATACAAATATGATTTCAGTGTAAAAGTTCTTAGTCTAGAAGTCTTCTTCCTTAGCAAAACTAACTCTTACAAGCTTATAAATACTAGAGCTTTGTGTTAAGTGTAGCAAACTGAGGTTGTCCTATCTTTCCAGCTGTGTGCCTTCATCACTTCTTAACATTGTGTGTACTGCTGGGAGTCACAACATGCACAAATAGCAAACAGAGTTGAAAGGCAGTGGAGCTCCGGGAGATAGAGGCAGCACTGGCTTCATGGCGGTTCCTCCACATGTGTGCAGTAGGTGCCTAGCTGGGCAAAGAGTGTTTGAGTCTCAGGGTGAGTTGGTGATGAGAACTCCAGCAGCCCCTGCCAGCTCCCTCCTTCCCACAGCCAGGGGTTTGGATTACCCAGCAGCCCTGCCACCAGAATAACCCTGCTGCTGGTCACCTGACAAAGCCATGACACAGGAGCTGCATTTGACATGTCTGCGAGCAACGTGCAGCTCATGACCCGCAGGCTGGCTACCCGGACTTAGGCAGCAGATCCTTATAAAATCTGTATTTCATAGTTTTGATCCAATTGCTGATGGTCATATGAGCTGTACTGCATGTTTTCCATTAGTGTGTCAATATCTAGTGCTGCATTGCGTGACTGGTCTAACATGTCGTCTGTACAACATTTGTTTTAATTTTTTGTTTTCTTTTTTCTTTTTATTCAGACAGGGGATTTGGCTTCTGTGCAATTAGCTGGAGGTCCAAACAGATGGGAGGTCTTGTCTGCAGCTCCTACCACTATAAAGGACGAAGCTGGTAATATAGTACAGATTCCAGGTGCTGCCACAGTAACTTCAAGTGGGCAGTATGTCCTTCCTATTCAGAGTTTGCAAAATCAGCAAATCTTTTCTGTTGCACCAGGATCAGATTCGTCGAATGGTACAGTGTCTAACGTACAATACCAAGTAATACCCCAGATCCAGACAGCGGATGGTCAGCAGGTTCAACTTGGCTTTGCAGCCTCTTCTGACAATAGCAGTATAAATCAAGAAACTGGTCAAATTCAGATCATTCCTGGCTCGAATCAAACCATCATTGCCTCTGGAACATCTTCAGCTAATATTCAGAATATCTTATCTGGTCAGTCTGGTCAAGTCCAGGTTCAGGGAGTTGCAATTGGTGGTTCATCTTACCCTGGCCAAGCACAAGTGGTTGCTAACGTCCCTCTTGGACTGCCAGGGAATATTACTTTTGTACCCATTAATAGTGTTGATCTAGATTCTCTGGGACTTGGCAGTGGTTCTCAAACCATGACAGCAGGCATTAATGCAGATGGGCACTTGATAAATACCGGACAGGCCATGGATAGTTCAGATACTTCTGAGAGGACTGGTGAGCAAGTTTCTCCTGAAATTACAGAAACTGCCACTGATAATGACTTATTTGTGCCAACGTCGTCTTCATCACAATTGCCCGTTACCATAGACAGTTCAAGTATATTGGAACAAAATGCAAATGACTTGACCACAACTAGTGGTCAAGTTCATGGTTCTGATCTTCAGGGAAATTACATCCAGACATCAGTCTCTGATGACACGCAGGCTCAGAATATTCAGGTCTCCACAGCACAGCCAATTGTACAACACATACAGCTACAAGAGTCGCAGCAGCCAACCAGTCAAGCCCAGATTGTACAAGGTATTGCGCAACAGACAATCCATGGTGTTCAAGCAAGTCAAAGTATATCTCAACAGGCTCTTCAAAATCTTCAACTGCAGCTGAATCCTGGAACTTTCTTAATTCAGGCACAAACAGTGACCCCTTCTGGGCAGATAACCTGGCAGACATTTCAAGTGCAAGGAGTTCAGAACTTGCAGAACTTGCAAATTCAGAATGCACCTGGTCAACAAATAACTCTGACTCCTGTGCAGACTCTCACTCTTGGTCAAGTTGCAGCAGGTGGTGCGTTGACATCAACTCCAGTTAGTCTAAGCACTGCTCAATTGCCAAATCTACAGACAGTTACAGTAAACTCTATAGATTCTGCTGGTATTCAGCTGCATCAAGGAGAAAATGCTGGCAGTCCTGCAGGTATTTATCTTACTCTTTTACAAAAGATTGGTTTTTATTACTGCATGTTGTTGGTTTAAATGGCGATAATCAGAACATCATTGTCTTGCTATTGAAGCCTACAAATACAGTGGGTTCAACATGGGGATGATAGATTTTATGTGAAAACACTGTTCAATTAGAAACTGTGATTTTAAAACATAGTCCTACCTCAGTCCTTTTAGTACGAGCTCATGTAATCCCCAAATAGTTATATTGGTCAACAGCGCTTCAGTGTTTGTACATAAAGGTTTACCCTGGAGAAGATTTGTATACTAAATTGAAAAGGGGGAAATCTGGCTATCACCTGCCACTCTTCTAAGGCATCAGTATCATTAACATACCCATTCTTCCTAGTCCTGAGTAGATGATGTTTCTATGGAAAATACAAATATTTCTGTTCATGCAATTTTTTTTCCTCTTAAAATTTTCAGACCCCCTGAGGTGCTGCTATTCATCTGCTCTTTCTTTAAATTCATTTCCTACTGATTTACTATCAGTGTTACTATGATGTAGGAAACTTGTGTAAGGGTCAGTGAAACAAGCATCCATGTATCAAAATGGAGGCTATGCTTAAGAATGTGGGTGAATTTTCAGTACTGCTTACTTGTATTGCATTTTACAGTACAATCATTAATTATGAGTATCACATGTTCTATCTTGGTGGAGAAGAAATATTGTTTTCTTAAAATAGGTGTTTATTAATGTGAGAAGAAATAAACATGGCTGTTTATTTTTGATAAATTTGATACAGTCCATTCTGAATTTCAGGGCACAACTAGCTAAACAAAAAAAGTAAGAGATGATTGTAATTCAGGAGGTTTTGCTATACCAGAAGCCGTTTGAACACATTATTGGGTTGTGCCCAGGCTAGTTATGAGGGGCAGTAGAGGTCATTTGGGGGAAACTGTTGCACAAAGTAGCTTGGGTATTGCTGTTTTACTGTAATCATGTGATCCAGCCCTCTGGTTCATCAGGATACTGAAGCATAAATATTTAAGTGAAGTATACATGGTTTGTATGTCTATTTTAGCTTGTGAGAAGAATGCAATTTAAGTGAAACATGCCTAGAAGACCTGCTGAGTTGTGTTTCAAAAGGCTACTGATTATAATACCTATATAGTTACTGATGCTGCTGTATTCTGTGTCAAGAAGCTTGCTTTCCCATTTGAAATCTAAAATTTGAATTGAAAATACTGTGCTGGGATGTTTTTTAGTTAATTTTGTTTTGGAATTTACTTCTGTATTATGAATTTACTATCAAGTAAAGTTATTCAGATCTAGATAAGCCTACTTTTCATTGGCTTGTAGACAACAGCACCAAAGGGATATGCTCTGCTCACAGCATTTGCTCTTCTGTCTGATCTTGATTCTTAAATTTTCCGTTTACAGTGACCACAGGAAGTCTTGGTTTGTCTCCATCACGCATTGTTAGCTCCAAGGATATAGATGTCAGTAACAAAAAGCATATAATCCTGCATGTTAATACAACTAAACTCAGATGTCAGAATCTAAGTCTCAGAAAAAGAGCCCTTTACTAATTATTATTAGCTCTCTGGTTAATACAAGGAGGATTATTTCTGAGATTTATATTTAGTATAGGATCATGTAGCTAATGATATTGCTTGTGGACTAATGTAGCAAAAACTTGAGAAGAAGAATAGAAAGGAAAAGAAGAAAGCAAAAAAACCCCAAACCAGCTAGGCACATGAGAAAGAAGTTGAGTCTGATTTGTGGTGTGTATCATTTTGTCTGTTGATCATTCTCAAGAGTGTTTCGTGGTTTATAATAATAGCAAGGGAGTTCCATCAAGGGTTCTTTAACTGTGTTCTCCTATAAGGAATTTCACATGGGAAGGCAAGAGACTAAATGGGATATATGAGATGTGATTAAATAGGCAGAAGTACTGGATGAATAGCAGAAACTCTTGCCTGAAGTGCATAGCTATAAACACCTGGTTATATTAAAGATAAGATGGAGATTTGTAGTAACATTTTTCCTACTTGTCTAGGAATAATAAATAGATTGGAAGGTATTAAAACTGCCATTCCCTAAATTTGGGGAGAAGGTAATTGGCCCTTCCTTTATGTTAGAAGAAGCTCAGTTTTCCACAGTAATGATTAGTGTGACACTGCTTCTGACAGAATCAAACTGAATTATCTTGATTGACTTTCCGTGTCTTTTCCATATGCATCTGATATTTTGTCTGAGAGAATCTTTTTCAGTGGTGTTCCTCCCCTACTTATTTATAACCCCTCACAACCTTTCTTCAGTTTGGAGAAAAAATACACAATTAGAAGCAGATTATGAAATCATAGGGGGCTTTTTTTCAGTCAAAAGTATATTGTTGTTTTGCAAATAAGGAAAAACAGTTTAATTTTAAACCGAAAGAAGAAGGTAAGTGGAAGAGACAGCAGAACAAGAGAAGTTAAAGAGTGTGAAGCTACTTGATTGCTTTTTTTTTTGTCCACTACCAACGAGCTTTGAAGTAAGATAAGAAGGGTTTCCCTGTTTTTCTCCCCCAAGCTGGATAATGCACTCCTTTCACACCAAGTAGAGTCAGGCTGTATTTTCTGTTTTCATTTAAGAAAATTTGTCTACCTGGGGCAAAAATAAAAAGAACATATTCCTAGTTTTGTGTCAGAGATGGCTGGTAATTATCTGAAGTTCAAATAATGTACTTTGTTCTGTTAGCAGTGTGGCTGCGAAAGCAGTTAGGTTTTAGATTTTCATTGTTACAGCCCATTGTGTGAGAGGTGTTCTTCCAAGGCTCACTCCCCAGGTAGGCAGCAGATGATATCTTTACTGTGCTTGTGTGTGAGGGGAAAAATGTTTTTACCTAGGTCCTACATTTTGTTTACATAATGGAAAACCATTGAAACCCTAATACAAAACTAATAGCGTTGTCCAGTAAATGTACAGTTTTCTTCAAAAGATGTCCAGTAATTTTGTACCAAAATGTCCATTCTACAAGGCACACGTATGCATAGACCTACGTTGCAGTGAATTTGTTCTGGAAAGTCTTGGCCAAGCTGGTTTTTCTCAGGATATTTATTAGAGCTCATATTCCTCACTGTGCTCAGCGTTGTGGTGACCAGGGGAAGGGTATTCACAGCCAGGACTCCTCAGCATTGCTTTTCTAGCAAAAAGCTGTATCAAATAGTATCTATATATTAAGCACTGCAGGGAGATACCTTTCTCACCTGTGTTTTGGCTTCACTCTTCTGGTCTTGAGAGGAAATTAAATCCGAGAAAGCTCTCTAGAAGTGTACTTCTTTTGTTGGCAGTTTGTAATAAAATACTGTGTTTTGTATGACAAACAGAGTCATTACATGCACAGTTCACATTGCTCTTTAGTGACTTGCCTGGTCAAGAAAGGTGGAGTTTTTTATTAGCATGTTTATATAGATTTCTTCTTCAAACATTTTGTATATTGTAGTGTTTATTTTGGAAAACTATCAGGACTGAAATGTACCAACTTGGCCTTCATGTTTCTGATCATGTAAGTTTTGTCAGCTTGGAAGAATTTTTAAGTTACTGGATTTTCCCCCTGCCCCCAAGGCATTGTCCAGCTGAAGGAAACTTAATAAAATTCTAATTGTAATAGTGTCTCAGCTAGTTTATTAATGTACTGAATCAGTATGGGATTGGTTATTTCCTGGAAAAGATGGCTTGGGGTCAAGCCATGTATATGTATGCATATGCAACCTATATAAGACCTTTACCAGGTCTTACACAGGTTGCAATAACTCGTTATAGGATGCTGGATAATTTTTTTTTACATACTTCTTTTGACCATTGCAGTAGCACCTGAAGACACTAGCAAATGACCTGAAAGAAACTAGCATTGGCTTGAGAATGGACTTTACTGCTTATCAACTCAGACACACTCACCTGGAAGATTCATTTATTTTAATAGAAAAAACCCCTACCCTACAAACAGTTTTCCAGGTTGGTCTACAGCTGGAATCAAGTCAAAGGGATTCCTTTCAAGAGTTGACTGAAGTGTCACTCCAAAACTGAGGTCTTCATTCCTACATCTTTCTTCCTAGCTGCTCTTCTGCAGGAGTGTACACAGCTCCTGAAGGACTCATTTTCCTGCTGCATTGACCCTAGAGTGAGGCCTGTATCTGACTTGCACAGCTGATATGAGTGGGAGTGGCTGGCTGTGTGTGGTGGCAGCTCCATTCCACTCCTGCTGCAATCTGACGGCTTTGGCATGCAAGAGTAATTCAGCTACTCTAAATTTGACCAAAAAATTGGCTGACAGTTTTCAAGGTAAATAGTTGCCCAAGTGACAATTTATCTTTCATCTGCTGATACCTTGTGAGGCTTTGGTCTAATATCTGTTTCCTAAAATAGTCTAAATGCTGAAACAAACAAAATTAAAAATTAAATATCCACAGTTTAACTTGCATTGAAACTACATGTTTCAATGTTTTAGTGCTTCAGATGAAGTAGTGCAGAATGCTACTTAAAGCATTGCTTTCTTCCAGCATCTAGAACTTTAAAAACAATTTTGGCTGGTTTTCAGTGTTTCACAGCTTAAGTTTTTTTCTTTTTAAGTTTCAGTTTTTAACCTTATTAATTTTAAATTCAATTATGCTGGTTTTCCTTCTAAGGCATTCTTTATAACAAGACTTTGAGACAAAGGCATGGTATCATTTTGAAATAGAATCTGATTTAAAAAAGAAAAAAGCCTTATGAAATGCTTGAAGTAAACTGAAGTAGTGATGTTAAGTAAATATTTTCATCTGACAAAGTCTCTCTCTGGCTATCCAATTTTCATTTGAGGCATTTAGATTTTATGTTATAAAATCAAAACAGTTGAAACAATTCTCCCCACTATTTTCTTAATATGAAAATTAAATTGGAAACGGATGAATTTAAGTTAGGGTGGGAATTAGAGCTATTTATGTACCAATCTTGTGTAAATAGTTTGCTGTCAGCATGCTTAAATTACATTCCTTATTTTAGCATCATTTTCAAAGGAAATTAATAAATTGTGGAAGAATTAGATGATCATGCTTGTATGCATTTCAAGTCGTGCTTATAACAGCACATAGTAAATTATCTCACTTAAAGTTTGCAGAACTTCAGTTAGTCTGGTTAATTTTTTAGTGCAATATCTATTGAGGAATAGAATGATGTTTTTTCTTCAAATTCTTGAAAATACTGAATTGTTGCATCATTCCTCTGCATTAGT
This sequence comes from Geospiza fortis, assembly GCF_000277835.1. Lineage (NCBI taxonomy): Eukaryota > Metazoa > Chordata > Aves > Passeriformes > Thraupidae > Geospiza > Geospiza fortis. Next base: position 19,323,871 of record NW_005054298.1, on the reverse strand, counting down.
ACTTCATGGGCTTTTCTCCTCTTTGTTCCGAAACTGCTTTTAAAATTTTCTTCACAGCTGGTGGTGGTGAGGTGAAAGTTTTTTGCATGTATGTTACTCCTAAGTAAATATATGTTGTATATGCTGAGTGTCTGGGGATGCAGTATAGATTCTCAGAGCTAAGGGGGTTAGCTTGAGTTACCTTAGTCTCAGATATCCTCAGGATGTTCACAAAAGAGTATATTACCCAGTTTCAGGTATGCATTCCTTTTGCAAGATGCTCCTGACACAAAATGAAAACTCTCATACACCTATGGGGATCTATGGCAAGTATCCATGGAGTGAAAGAGGGAAGGGATTTTATTTCCAGTACTGCTCCAACTTAAGAAGAAGGCCGGAAACTTGTCTTCTGTCTTTTTTCAGTCTCAGCACTTTAGGGCCATTGTTTCAGGTTCTGTGCAGTTTTCTTGCCTTTTGAACCTCCTGGCAGGATCACATACTTTGTTCTGATCTCTGAGATCAGAGCCAAACTTGTCGGTGCATCTGGCTCATAGAAAGTATCTGAAGTTTCTCTCAAGGACAATGACAGTCTTTTTAGAATGCTAGGAATACTCACCAAGACCCCAATTGTGATTGCCCTCTTGAAGATCAGGCTGTCTTGTAGGTGGGTTGTCTTTTACAGCTTGTAGAAGACTCATATTTTTTAAAAGGCAGTAATTTCAAGAGTAAAAGGTGATAAAAATGCACATTGTCAATGGCATCGTCATAATTTATCATAGAGAAATGATAGTTCTCAACCTGCATCTAAAATTCATGCCAGTAGTTAATTCATGTATTCCAAGTATGTCTTGTACTTCATTTAATCAAAGTGTTTTCCTGTATCCTAGTAAGACACTTGCTGTGCAGAACTCTCAAGTATATTATATCAACAACGGTGTCATCATTGATTTAAATAAAGAAATTAGTTTTTAATCTAATTGTTCATATAATTGCATTTTGAGTGCACTAATTCTGTCCCTACTTCTTTGAGTCTGTTTACTCTTTTTCAGTATTATCACAGTATTAGCTTTTTTCAAACCCACTGGAACATTCCCATGGCCAAAGGCTTGCAGCATTAAAACTGCAGAGAGCTCTTCAGCCTTCTCTTAAAAAGTGTCAAATGAAAATGTTATCATTCTGTTGATTTATTAAGTGTTTGCTTCCGTAGCTGTTTTTACATGCTCCTGACTTATTGTCAGTGGGAAGCTTTTCATTGTCATCTAGTAGTAGGACAGTTATTTGGCTTTTACTTAAATACAGGACAGAAACACTTACTGAACAATTTTGTCTTCCTGAGTTACTGCTGACAATTCTGTTGTTTGACCCTAGTAGCAGTCAGATACTCTTCTATGTAGAAACACTTAATCCTGCTGGTCAGAGAATTCTCCGTCCTCTTGCTTTCCTTACAGATGTCTGGAGTTAGTGGCTTCTTCAGTATTAAGCATGATCAACTCTTCTTCCCCTGTTTAGTTAGACCTTCTTAGATTTTCAGGTTTGAGAAGAATAGAAAAAGTAAGTGCATGCTGCAGCAGGCATTACTGTCTATAAGAATCCAGAATCTGTAGACATCTCAAGTGAGTACAGTTACTGTAGGGCAAGTAACTGTTCCTTGATGCATAGTGTGTTCCTTGAGGTAGCACTGGCTAAAGAACTTTAATAATTTAAATACTTAAATATTTGCTTTGGAGTAATGAATAGGATCAGCTGGCAATACACTGTGGCGTTTCTTGCAAGGAAACCAATTGTTGCTGCATTTTTAATCATTTTGCTGGTACTGCTTGAGTACTGTAAGGTCCTGCTCTTAGGCTTGTACACAACAGTTATTTTTCCTGAGAAACTTAAAATCTGATTTAGAGCTGTTGAATCTAGATGACAGTCTTTTTTCTGAGTTGAGGTTCACTAGTATTTCAAGATGATGCTTTGCAGTGTACCTCATGTTGCCTTGTAATTTATCGTGTAATAAAAATGTCTAAATTCACACTTAAGATTTGGGGGGAAATCAGAGTAAAAATCATTATCTCTGTTGAGTTTCCTGTCTGAAAGGCTTGAACAGCTGGTCAGCTAGTAGAGGAAGTTTAATTTAGATAGTTCAGTTTAGGTGGGAAAGAACAAGAACAGTGTCTTAAGAAATTTAAATTCCAAGGGAATGTGGGTTGAACTGTAGAGAAAACAGAAAACAACAGGAGAAGATGGAAAGGAAGTGGAAATTAACATCTCTTTTAGATATCTTTTCTTGGGAAAGGTAGGAAGAGAAACTCCTATTTGGAAAAATAAACAATCAGAAACAATTGAAATGGCAGTCAAATTGTGATTTTGTGAGGGTATTGGTAGGAAGGTATGTGCAGTGCTGCTGCAAATCTGTTTTCAATTCAAACCATATTTCTGCTTCTCAGATCAGGAACTTGTAAAGCTTGGCTGAGTGGAAGGGCAGGGTGGCTTTCAGCATCTAGGAAGAGTAGCTGAACTAGAAGCTCGCGTTTTGCAAACTGTTACAATGTAATACTAAGTGTGCCTTTGTGACATTCTGCAAAGGCAGATAGATTAAAAAATCTGCATCCTGTTCCCTTCTCAGTTTACCCCTGTTTCTGTGGCTCGTGGGCAAACTAAAAACTTTTTCCATATTTGAAGAAAATAGCATGTTCTTAAGTCCTGGTTGAAACAGACCAAGACATAATGTGAAGATTAATTAATGCATTCATCTGATACCTGGAGAAGTAGGTAAATGACCTGGGTATATCACTGGGCAACAGTATTTCTCTCCACACTAGATTATAGTTCACATGTACTCAAGAATAGTTTAAGCTGCGTTTCCCTCTGCATTGTTTCATCCTGTCAGTTTAGTTACTCTTCTCTGAAACACTTTGAACAAATCTCTTGCATATTGGTTTTATTTGCCAAATATACTCAATCTTGTTCCATATTGCTAGCCAGCTCTGGGCTTTCTATGACTATGAAATACTACCTTTGGATCAGAATTATTCACCAAGATCCCAGTTTCCATCTTGGGAAAGCCAAACCTAAACCAAATCTAGCGCACTAGACAGGAAGCAGAGCTTGAACACAATATATGGTTTTCAGAATCTGTTGGCAGTTTGAAACAATATCTTTGTCTAAAATTCCCCTTCGTACTTACCTAGAACTAAGTCTTGAATTTAAAAGCAAGGGCATATAGAAATTTGAAAGCAAGGAAATAAAAGACTAATGAAGAAAATGTAACCTTTATTTAGCCTGTGTTTAATTGGTAGAACACAAAAGTTGCCTCAAAGTTGCTAGTATTTGCATCAGCTTGTCATGACTTTAGGGATTATTTAAATTCTTTTAGGCCTATTTTTTTGCAGAGTTTTGTAAATTCTCTCAGTTGATGCTGAATTAGAATAAAGCACATCTAGAAGAGCACTGGGGAGACACGTAGTCTCTGGTATCTACATGAATTTTCATCTCAGGTATCATTGCACTGGAGCACACTTAATCTCCAGCTCTTCTCCATGGTTTGCCCTTTCAACAGCTTCATGAGTGGCCCCCCTCGTTCCAAAAAATACTGGTGGAATTTTAACCTTATCTCTTGAAATAATGTAAAAACCTACTTGGAGGGCAACAGACTCATTGCTTCGGAGGACCTCATTTAAGGCAATCACATTCATTGTGGGTTTTGATGCAGTTCACTCTCTGCTATACTATTCCTGCAAAGGCTATATAAACACTTTGTCTATAATATTTCTTCTAGTTGTGTTTTGTTTAAAGTATAGTCTACATAGGTAAGCATTAAAAAGTCCTGTCTGTAAATTGCCGGTTTAGGTGGTACTTTTCTGTGTGCCAGGAGTAGAAGATAGTCCTTCTGATGAATAACTAAAGCAATAGCTACACTTTCTGCCTTACCAAGATAACCAGAAAGCACAGCACAAAATTAAAACCACAGTACTACTTTGTCTTCATTTCAGTTTTGCATTTTTTAGAATAATGCTATAAACTATTGCATATCTATGCAAATTGTTGTCTTCTCCAGTATCCTCAACTGTTAGGTATGTTTTGTCTGTCCTGCTTTTTTTTTTTTGTCCAAGTAAGTTGCCCAATTATACATCTATCATTACAGAACTATTACAAGTTTCTGTGCTGCTGCAGTAGTGGTGGTGATTGGGAGAAACTGGGAATAAATAGAGAGATACTAATGAAAAAATGGAAGGAGCTCATGACAAAACTTTGTAGAGTGGAACAGACATTGCATAGAAGGTAGAAAGTCATGGCTACTGGCATGCAGTAATAGACTTTTTGGACATGCTTCTACTCTTATGTGTATCTCTATTATTAGAGTGTGACTTTGGGAGGTCAGTGCAATAGGAGAAATCATATGGAATGTTTGACTTCAGTAGTTGGTCTTGGGAGCACAGATCCATACTCTAATTTGTTCCATTCATTTTTGCATAGCTCTTTTGAAGTATATCAATGCAGTCTTAACTGGATTCAGCTACTGACTTTGCAGGCACACTGTCTAATGTTAGGGAGATCATAATGAAATTACCTTCTTAAAAATGTATGTTATTTTATTAACAGTACTTTAATTGTTATTTTAAATAAAGCAAGCATTTATACAGTGTACATTTTGTGTTACATTTGATTGGTAAGAGAATTTTGAGTATAATGTGTAACAGACAGTCCTAAAGAGCTGGTTGGAGACTTGCATTGGCCTGTGCTGGCAGCCTTGCTGTATTTAAATTCCTATTATGTGCCCTTTTGTGCAAGAGTGAATCAGGCTTCTGCTTTTTTCTAAAGTTCTCCAAAATGTATTAGTATACTTAGTAGTTATTTGAAAGATAATTCTATAAACTTTGTTTTATCATCGTTTAATGTTTGCTTATATAAAACCAATTTTATTTGTAACATACAGATAATAAAGTTATTTTTCAGCTGAGTCTCAGAAAATAGCTTAATTTGGTAGCAAAGGTAGTTTGGTGGCTCATGTAGAAGACCAGAAGTCGCCACAGGTTTTCTAGGTCTTCACATGAAAGATATTTATTATGGTGCTGTCTGAAACTGTGAACTTGTGATGGTAACAGTGAAGCTGTGCAGGTGACTTTGGGCAAGCTTATCACAGTTGTACCACATGTGTAAAAAATCAGCAGATGTGACTGTGCTTGCTCCTGGACTCTCACAGCTAAGAGCCTGTCCCATTCATGCAAACTAATTTCTAACACTGGCTTTTGCAGCCAAAACAGATAAATATTCTAGACTTCCCTGGTTTTGACCTGGAATTCTCTTCTGAATGCAGTGATTTACTTTAGAGAATTACTTTAACTGTAGTTACATCAGTGATGTAGGGTGCAGGACAGTCCTGCATATGGTTGTATGTGTGCAAAAGAAAGGCAGACTGTGCTGTTGGAGGCGACTGGGCTGAGACTCTATTAGCATCAAGCAAATTTTTGTGTAGCAATATCCTTTATCTCTAAACAGATGAATACTGGAGATGATTTTGAAGATAGACCAGGTAACTATTACTCTTTACATATTTTGTTATTGGTTTCTTTCCTGATCTCTACTGGGACAGGATGCTCTTCATCCTATGACCCAGCACAGTTTTTCTTATGTTTTATCACGTCATCTGCAGCTTTGTCTTCATTACAAAGATATCGTGGCTGATGCACTGACTCCCAGAAAGAACTTAAGAGTGGCCACAATGCTCAAATGCTTAAGCTTTCAGTGTTTAAGGATAAAAGTCTACATGATAATTTGGTTTGTTTTGCTAGAAAAGCAGTCTCTTGAATGTGTCCAGAAAGATAGTCAGATATTAGTTTGAAGCTTAAACAAACAAACAAACCAAACACTACATTATGTTTGTTTGCTTATTAGTTTGTGCTAATAAGTGGCTAATCATTTTCACAGAAAAAATGCAAAGTAAACTGCTGAACCAAAGAGGGGCCTGGGGTTCAGCATTCTAAAATAATACATACAAACTGTCTTTTTCTGGAATTCAGACTTGGAGTCCGCTGGGAATGCAGAATAGTGTTTGAGGGGAAGATGTTCCTATTAAAATGTAAATTTGTTAAAACAGTTGTTGCTATGACGCTGTAATTAATTCTTGGATTAGATTGAATGAATGCTCTGTAGGGAGAGGGTACACGTACTTGCAAATGTCCATCCTATAAGGAATAATTAGGAGGCCTTTTTGCATACAGAAAGCTGCTAAGACCTATTTTGGCTACTGGTATATCAAAACATTGATGTGGCTCATGTGTTGCTTATCTCTGTCTAATGCTGCTGAATAACGTCCTTCCCTAAATGTTTTTTATGTATTGTACAGAAGACATAAAATTCAGGTGAAAAGGGGAATTGGAAAAAAACCAATAAATTTATTTGTTTTCCTTAGGTATCTCAGTCTTTCTCAGGTGAAAACCTTTTATTAGATTGATTTCTCACATTACTTTATATATCTCTATGCATGCTAAAACCTTCTGAAGACCATTGAGGAAGGCTGTTGCTACTACATGTGACATTAATTCAGAAATGCTGTGGAAACAGAAATGGCTACTCAGGATCATTTGAAACATGATTTTCTTTTTTCTTCAACCTCTGTCCAACCTCTTGTTCCTCAGTTTTTCCCAAGTCTCAAGCAAGCATTATTCTCCTGGTGACAGCATTCCTCACCAAGAACAGTTCAAACTTAAACTATAATGCTTTGTTATAGCTTATCTTCAACTTTGAAATGTATAGTAAGATAAACTTTTAACTACAGGTTACAAGGGCACAGAAGGAATGTCAGAATGCACTTAGGGCTGTTGACTTTTGACTGGCATAGTGCTCTCAAGAATAAAAACATTTGATCATTATGGTTTCCTTTCTGTCTATTTAATGGGCTACTTACAGATCTGTGTTTGTTCTTTTTCCCAGATATTAGGATTAAAGAAGAGGATCCTGATCCAGAAGAGTGGCAGCTCAGTGGTGATTCTACACTGAATACTAATGATCTAACACATTTGAGAGTACAGGTCGTAGATGAGGAAGGGGACCAACCACATCAGGAGGGAAAAAGACTGCGACGAGTGGCATGTACATGTCCCAACTGCAAAGAAGGTGGTGGAAGGTATGTGAAGTTCAGTGTCACATCACATATTTAATGATGAAAAATGAATCGTGGGCAAGAAAAAATGAGCTTTTGTTAACAGCAGTGGTCTGCAGTGAGAGGAAACTACAGGCTTATGCAAAGAAGATTATACAATAAAAGACTACCACTTCCATTTTGGGGTTTGCAGATGAAAAAGCAGATTATGTCATCCTTTCTGAGTTACTCCTTTGAGATTAGTTGAAAAAATCTGGAGTTAGATGTCACCTAGTACAAGTGAGGGGGACAGAATATTGCCCTAAAAATATGAAAATGAAATATTTTGGAATATGCAGATCTGTAATTGGCTTCCTATCATATGTCAAGAACTTGATTAAACCCTGTGTTACTGCATTTCCTCAGTGATTAAGCAGTTTTCCACAGTTTAATTGCTTTGGAGTGTTACAAAAATACAGTTTTCCTAGTTTTCTTATTCACTGGTTTCCTAGGAAAAACAAGGTTTGTATAATATAACAAGGTTTGTATAATATTTCTAAATAACAAATTTTGCACTGTTTTCAGTCAAAATTAGTGAGACTTGACTAACAAAGAGCTACTAAGTTCCAATTCATTAAACTTCAGTGTTGCATTGGAACCTATGTTTTATTATTATGCATCTCATTAAAATATTACTATTTTTTTTGTTCTGAAGATTTTATTCTACTTCCAAACACTTCATTTTGAATGCCTCGATTATGGATATGAAAGGGGTAGGGTAATAAGCTGCCTTTTACAAGTGAAAAATATTTAGTTGTGTGTGCTTGAGAGAATTGTGCAGGGGCTACTTTCCAATATGCTAAAATTTGTCCATTTTGATAACAGTTTCTTCACTGAAATGGAGATCTTTATTTATTTGAGAACTATAGTGTGAATCACTAAAATGTCTTTGAAGAACCTCTCAGTGTCCAGTGGCACTAAGAGTTCTAATAGCCCTGGCTGAGTTATTTCTCTTGTCAAGTCTCTTGTCAGTTCTTGCTGCACATTCTAGATACCTACCTTGCAGGCACAGGGAGGTGATATCTCAGGCAGCCATGCTGAGTAAGCATTAAGTATGTTGAAGAGAAAAAGACTCTGGTACATTTACATCACCAGCAAAGGTGGTGATAATATCTGTGGGTTATGCAGCATCTTTGTCCATCAGATCCTCTTGTTAAATTTCTATGTGTAGTTCACTGCAACATGGCACAGACATTTCTAAGTTCTTGGTGAACTCTGGCTATGAAAATCTGCCCAAAGTACACCCTGGGTTGAGATTTGTTTCATTTCAGGAGAGAGTCTGAAAATGTGATTTGCACTGCATGTGCTCTTAGGAAACAGAGATTCCAGATGTTTAATCTTCCTTGTGCTCTATTCCAACCTACAGTGGTTTAATTTATAAATCTATACTGTAAAATCCTCTTCCTTCTGAGTGGAGTTGCTATAAAATGAAATTCGAAAGTTTCAGGCTGTGAGAGAATCTTTTTGAGAGATGGGTTGGGAAGTCTGGAGAA
>NW_005054298.1:19302118-19315212 GCF_000277835.1 Geospiza fortis | reverse complement strand
CGACAGAGTTAAGATAGATGAGAATCTGAAATCCCCTGTAAAAGGAAGGCCTGGACACATCAAACATACAAAGTAACTAGGAAAAGTAGGACAAGAAGTCAGGATGTGAGAAGAATTAGAACTGGAAGAGAAACAGGATAATGAAGGAGACAATGGTGGGGAAACAGAATAAGAGTGAAAGTGCTTACAGTTGCTCGAGCAACTTTCCCACCAGAATGCAGAATTCCTTCAGGGTTTAGGAGAAAGGAATAAGCCCGCTTGAAAGAATGTTTGAGTGTTAATATTCCATAGCTGCTAGAGTTACCTGTTCATCCCTAGTGCTGGAATTCTGAGTTTTGATTAGTCTTTCAACTCTGCTGGTGATTTGCAGAGCTTCAGATGGTAAAACATTTGCTTTTGTCAATTCTTTCAGGTAGCATTCATAATTCTTAAAGTAGTGTTAAAGCTGCAAAATTTAAAATTGGGCAAATGCTTAGTTAAGATATCCTGGGCAACTTTAACTTAATTCCTTGTGCATATACATTATCACTTGGTGTCAAATTACTTGATTGCATAGTATTTTGTTCATATGGCATCAGTGCCATTTGATGGATGGGACGGCTGATACACAGGGAATGAATCAGGGCTGTGTAATGATTGTCACCTGTTTCACTTATTGCAGCAACTGGGAGGTGTTTAGGGAATGAGACACAGGACTGCAGCAACAGGGCTCTGAAATTTTGGAGGTATAGATCTATATACCCCACCTTTTCCACTGCAGAAGTACTGAGTTCATTCCTGTGAAGAACTTGATTGAGCAGACTATGAACATCTAGAGTACTCTGAGAAAATAGCTTCTACTACATTAACCTTGACACCTCAAGCTAGTGGGTGTTTGACAATTTTGGCCTTAATCTCTTTCTACCTCGTAGCTGGAGGTACAAAGTGATTGTACTGGTTTAGGTTCACCATACCAAAACGTTAAGATGATAAAGCCATTAATGTTTTCTTAGAGACCGTGAGTGAGTGTTGTCAGTACCTATGATGAGGAAAAAAAAGCCCTGGAGAAATGAATGATTTTGTATTTAGCATAGTACAGAAATAACACATAACTACTAAAACAAGAAAAGTACTTTAAATCAGTGTGAAAAAGCTGAATAATGTTTCACTCAATTAATACTGTTGCTCCTATGCTCTGAATGGAGAAGGAAAAGGAAAATGGCTTCACATATGCAGACTTCATCATAATTTCATTTATCATATAGTGTTTGTTTTGGTGTTTCTTGCTGCATTTTCTGTTTTCTGGATTCAGAGGCGAGTTGAGAAGTTCTTTCTGGTTTTTGTTGTTGGCTTTTGGAATTGAACTACATTGCAGTCTTTTTGTACCAGTTTTGTGAAGTGGGAAGCCACTATTATCTTTGCCTTACTTGGTGGGAGGGAAAGTAGGAAGGGAAGAAGATGATGTATTAGATTTGTAAATTAACACCTTTTAGCCCCAAGCTTATATAATAAATGGGGAATAAGCAAGTGGACAGAGACACACTGGCCTCAAAGGATGACTCTGTTTCCAAACAGAATGTATTAGGCTTCTATTTAAAGTGTCTGAAGTTAAGTAGAAAATTTAGTCTCCCCTCAGTTACACCTAGAGATTTCACCCTCCTAACAATTACATCTGGAATTACATTGAGATATAACTACTGCTGTCTGATATATAGAGGAGCTGTGCTTCTGAGTACACTGCAGGTATGTAACTCTAAAAACCACATTCTTCAAATAATTAATGAGTGTGTGTTTTAGCCTTGAAATACTTAATGTTATTGCTGGAAATCCTCTGAATATAAAGTCCAGTTTCTCAGTGGATGAAGGTGTTTCCCGCTGAAACTCTGGCAGGTTATTGAGAAACGTCATATCCAATCTTGGTAAAGCTAAAATGTACTATGGAAATACTTTAATATTAATAGTTTTTAGACTCTGCTCAAGGAGTAGGCTGGAGTCACATGCATCTATTCAGTGATGGTGGCTATTGGCCAGTGCAGCAGGAAAGGCCTCTCAGCATCATGTGTTAGGGCATAGTGCCAGACTGTCACAGCTGCAAAGTGTCCAGATAAAATTTGGCTTGTATCCTGTTAGTTTACAGCAACATGAAGCAAACATGCAGGTACCCATATGAGGTTCTATAGAATAAATACACTTAGTTGCTAATTCACAGGAGTCTTGTGAGTTTCATTCTGTGGATCCTTAACTTCCCCCTCACTTGGAACTTCAGAGTATGCTAAGGAATTCTGTCAGCAATTAGGTGACGTGCTTAGAATTGTGTGTTCTGTATCACCTGTGCACAGTAATGACCAGGAGTTGAACCTTGGTTTCCTTCAGTCTAGACTGGAGGTGCAATGAAGCCATTTCAAATGATTGACATAGGAATATTAACATTATTCTGAGGGAATTTTGATGTCAAAATTGAATTTTGATGAAAAATTGATTTCATCCAATTTGTGTACTATATCATGCCAAGTTACAAAATATTTGTACTAATTACTGTGGAAGGGAATACACTAGAGTTTGTTTGGAGAACATGTGAGGATAAAGTCCTTAGATAATTCTCCTGCTGCAACATGATCAAAAGCCTTGTGGACTCTGCTTCTGCTTCCATTGAATTAGTTCTGAAATCAAAACTTGTGTTTGTCATGATAAATAATTAGTAGGTACAGGTGATGTTTTTATCTTCTGAGATAAAATGACTAATGAAATACTATGAAGATTGCTCTATATTGAGAATTCATAGAAACATTTCCAAGGACTTAATGGGATTTTATCTCCTTACTCTTCTGGACTGTCTGTAATGTTTTGGGTACAAATGTCATTAGGTTGGAGTCCCCTTTAGACACTGTGAGGTTTTAGAGTGAGTTCATTTTTGTGCATGTTCAGAAATGCTTGTGGCAATTGCTAGCTCCTTGAAGCGTGAACACACTTTAACCTGAACCTTTGTTAGATGTAAACCAGATGCTAAAGCACCCAGTTTAAAGAAAAAAATTGCCATGGTGAGGCAGCTGAAAATTGTATAATCAGTCATGGAGGATGGAGCACCCAAGACTGATTTCAGAATCCACTTAAGGTGTTCTAAGTTAATGTTGCTGATGAATAAGGTTGGCCTGATGCCTGGCTGCATTTTTCAATCTCCCCCCTTGTACCAGCATTTACCATTCATATAGCTGTATTGTCAGCCAGTCCTATTCCCTCAAGTGCCCCTTTCAGCAGTAGCAAACTCTTAAATTGGCTAAAATCAATCATGATGCCCTGCACTGGCCAGACTGATCTCTTTCTCTGGGTCTATCGCTTGTGATTTGATTAAAAAAAAAATTAGGCTGTTGTATCAGGTGCTTCCCCTGATCACCTGCCATTTCAGTGAGACAGCATCTTAAAATAAGCATCAAGCTTAGTCTGGATTATATGATCTGTGAATTCTGTGTTCATTGTGATGGATTTCTGTTTTTTAACTGGAAAACCAAGGAATTAATTTAAACATCAGCAAGATCAGCTTCCACCTCTTTTAGTGAAAGCATTCAGGTTAGTCTGCTTGCCTTCAAATCCCAAACTGGTTCTCAGGTTTCCCCAAGATGCCAGAAGTCCCATCTGTTCTCTACTCAGTTGCCAGAATCTCCAGTGTCCATTTTGGCAGTTGCAGTACTTTGTGTTTTGCTTTGCCAAAACTAGCTTTGATATGGTAAAAGCCTGAAACTCTGAGAAATGTAAAATCAGGACACTTCAGCATCAAAGCAGTACAAACTGCTGTCATAACTGTATTTCCAACTTCATATACATGTATGCTTCTTAAAGATTATGCTTCTATCACATACATTTCACACACAGCTGAATGTATCGTTTTCTGTGGAGCTGGGATAGCATTATAGAATTTATTTCAAGCTCCTTATGAAGTGTTCTGGAATCCAGTTGTATTGGAAACAAGAACATGAAGTTTCTTGGGTTGGTTTGCAGATCTGTTGTGGTATATGTAGCCCCATGTATGCATATGACCAGTGTTTAGGAGGAATGTATTAGAATGAATAACTTCTCTCTCTCTCTCTTTTTTTTTTCTTTTTTTAAACAGAGGCTCCAACTTGGGAAAAAAGAAGCAACACATTTGTCACATACCAGGATGTGGCAAAGTATATGGGAAGACGTCACATTTGAGAGCTCATCTCCGCTGGCATTCTGGGGAGCGTCCATTTGTTTGTAATTGGATGTTCTGTGGCAAAAGGTTCACTCGCAGCGATGAGCTCCAGCGACACCGAAGAACACACACAGGTTTCCAGTCTTTGGTGTATTTAACTGAAGGAGTGCTATGGACTGAGCTTGGATAAATAACTTTTAAGAGGAGAACAGATCTTTGAATTGGATTGATTTTAAGGCAGTGTGATTTTTCCAAAATCAGCTAAATCTTATTTATACACTTGGGAATCTTTGGTAGGTCTGAGGAGATAAAACACAGGGCTCTTGATTCAGAACTGACATTTAAGCTGATGTTTAATGTAGCTTAATCAGAATACTTTGATTCGGGCTCAGCAATGCATTTCATTTGTTTGAACCAGATTATAACTCTTTTCCTATCTTAAAACTTCAATAAGAACAAAGAGGACTAGGTGGCCTGGGGGTTAGATATCATTCCTATAATCAATGAAGAGCATGTGATGGTGCATCGTTCTACACCTTTTAGTTTCATGGTTAGACCACTGATTAGGAACTTCAGGTTCACATTTCTCCTTCTGTCTAATACAAAGAAAAGAAATTAATGTAGATATTCCACCTTATCAAGGAGCAGTTAGTTTAAAATCTGTTGCCTGTTTTATCTGTCTTCTTACAAACTGAATTCATATTTGCATTCAACAGAATGTTTACCTTTTAAAATCATAGTATTGGAAAAACCTGTAGATAAATAATTTTTGTGTTTATCAGCATTTACATTGCTTAGAAAAATGTCTTTGGATGTCTGTGAAAAATATTCCATGTTGTTCTTAATGGTGTGCTTTTGTGTAGACATTTTGGATGCTAAATCCAGGCTGGTTACAGTTTGTCTGGACGGACAGGGTGATGGTTTTTAAAAATGACAAGTTGAATGATCCAGTTCAGATGATGTGTTTAATAGATCCTAGTGTACCTGCCTACCAGTAAAATGTAGAGAACTGCAGGAATCTATCCTTTGACCTCTTACAAGATTTTTATCATTGACCTGGAGGAATCAACAGAATTCTTCTGGTAACCTTCTTAGGTTTGTGGATGACCCCAAACTGGGGTGACCAGTCAATGCACTTGATGGCAAGGCTGCTATTCAGAGGGATGGAGACTGAAGGAATGGGTTAACAGGAATCCTAGGAAATTCAGCAAGAACAGTCACAAAGTACTGCACCTGGGATAGAATTTACACTTAGGATAACACAGGCTAAGCATGGAGAGGTCGGAAACAGCTCTTCTGAAAAGTACGCAGGAGTCTTGATAGACAAGTGGAACATGGTCAAAGATCAGCAGCAATGATACCCAGAGCTGTATCAACAGAAGCAAGAACCCTGATCCCAGGGATTAGTCCCTTCTTCTGGTTAGACTGCGTCTAGAACATGGCATCTACTTTTCAGCACCCAGTATAAGAAAGACATTGATGACAGGATTGAATTCACTGATAAGTGACCAAGATGATCAGGAAGCTGGAACATTTGCCTTATGAGGAAAGACTGTAAGATGGCAAAGGCCATCCTTAAGAAGGCAGTTACTTTCCCTGATGATGGTGTATTGGTTGAAGGATAATAGACAGCAGATATATGTTGAAATAAGAAGGGTTCAGAACAGCTATAAATAACAGCTTTTTAATTGTAGGAATAGCCAGGCACTGGAAGAGGATGCCTTTAGAGTTCCTGCAGTCTCCATCCTTAAAGGTTCTCAAGAAAACTGGATAAATTCCTCAGCAACCAGATCTGATCTCATAGGTGACTGCTTAGAAAGAGATCAGAATGCAGACTTGCAGAGGTCCTTTCAAACCTGAATTACCCCATGATCTTGTGTGTCAGTCTCAAGTGTGATTCTGCTACAGGTCATACAGTCTTCTCTGTCCATCATTTGGTAGGTTTTGTTCTCCTCCTAGAAGTTATTTATTGGTAATAATTGCAGTGAGACTTAGCAGCCTGAGCATATGAGATGGCTATATTCTCTAGCATGCCTGAAAGATCTCCCCAAGCTCAGTGACACACAGAAAATTAAATCAGTTCTTATATAAATTGTATGGGATTTGTATGGGTGTCAAGAAATGTAAAAAATTTATCATGTTCAATCACTTTCTTCCTCAGTATAATTCTTGTTAGAATTCTGACTCTAAAAAGCATTAAGTTTAATTTTTAGTGTTCTTGATTATTTTTTTTCCTTTCTTTGATAGGTGAGAAGAAATTTGTCTGTCCAGAATGTTCAAAACGCTTTATGAGAAGTGACCATCTTGCCAAACACATTAAAACACATCAGAATAAAAAAGGTATTCACTCTAGCAGTACAGTGCTGGCATCAGTAGAAGCAACATCTGATGATACTTTGATTACTGCAGGAGGAACAACACTTATCCTTGCAAATATTCAACAAGGTTCTGTTTCAGGAATAGGAACTGTTAATACATCTGGCACCAGCAATCAGGATATTCTTACCAACACTGAAATACCTTTACAGCTTGTCACAGTTTCGGGAAACGAGACAATGGAGTAAATATTACACAAGATACCTATTAATTGTGGTTATTTTTATACAGTAGTGAGAAGAATATTGTTCCTAAGTTCTTAGATATCTTTTTATTGATGTGCAAAAATTTTTGGATTGACAGTAACTTGGTTATACATGACACTGAAATGCCTTACTTTGTATGATATTCCATAGTATATTAAAATGGTAAAATTGCATGGGTTTTGTAGGTACTTTTGGAATCTAGAAGAGAAGAAATTTTACCAAGTTATATTAAAAAAAAAAAAAAGAATTTAATGATGGAAATGGTAGTCTAACCAAATGCATCAATCCTGTGTGGTTTAGTGTAAAAAAAATGAGAACATGTTGGTATTTATCTATTGTAAGATAAAAGAAGTTGATGGGTGAAAAGAAATCACATTATGATAAAAGAAATTTTGTAATTTTCTTGATGACTGGAATTTTTATTATGCATAACTGACAAATCAAGTTTCCAAGCAAATGTTACATAGTGTAGGCTTTACTTAGCTCATCAACTTGTCATTTTGAAGCTAATTATTTTAATTAGGTTAACTATGTACAATATTTTAAGCATTACTCTTGTAAGATTTTGCAAACTACATTTTAACATGGAACTCTAGGGATAGTCACCTTTTAAATCCTATTGAAAAGCCATGTTTAAGATTTAATTTGCCAAAATGATGTCTTGTTAATATTCTTTCAATAACCAAGGTGGGCAATATAACCAATGTTTAAAAAGCTTAAAATGTTAAGAAAAATAAATATGTATAGGTTGAAGCATTTGGGTGGTAAGGCAGATGTTATAGTGAAGTATATCCCTTCTTTTGAACATTGGAGGACCAAAAATAAGGTGTATTGCGTCTCAGCAGTGATTTTTATCAAATCTTTTTCCAAAAAAACATCTGTATGCCAGGGCCTTAAAAGCCATCATGTAAATTACCAGTAAAATATAACATATGCAAATACAAAAGAAAAATCACTTCCATATTGACAGTACTCCCAAACATATGGATATAGTCATAGTGAACTAGGGGGGTTATGAGGTTTTTGTTTGTTGTTTAGTTTTTGGTTAGTCAATCTGCATTTAAATATCAGCCATCTTTCCTTTTTTGCTTCTTCCCTTAAAAATTGTATGTATCCAGTACATTTAACTGATAAACATATATGTTTTTTATTATGCTGAATTTTCTTTTTATTTTTTAATTACTGTTTATATTTTCAATTATAGAAAATGTACAAAATGAAGTTATATAGCCAGTCTGTAAGTGCTATACCATTTTCAAAAAATGTACAACAATAATTACTGCAGTTCACCTATTTACAAACATTTGGAAATCTGTTCATTTGTTATTCTTAAAACCACCTCAAATTTAAAGGCTACCTTATTGTACGTTTAAAGTGTATTATAACAGTGTGGTAGTTAATAAAACACTATTTTTTTTTCTTTTGACTTGAGTTTACTGTGCTTCTTGTTAACTAACAAGGTGTCATTTCATAATATGTCTTGATAGCCTGAGATGTTTTATTATTTTGCAGTAGGTAGTGGGAAGCAGAAATGTGTTTTCTTTCCCTGTGGACACAGAGATGGTAATTTTCTACCTCCTCACTCACAAACCGCCATGTGTACGTGCGTGGACACGAATGTGCTGTGTTGGTGTAGTGGGGATGTTTTGCTCTCATGTTGAGCAGGGCATGAAGGATATGTAGGCCCCATCCTATAGGCTGTGTTTAAGTCCTCTGACACATGCACAGTACATAGAGTATTAATAAGGAGCTGTGACTAAGTGAGAACTATGAGATTAAAGAGAGAGTAATGGTTGTATATAATGCTCTAATGACACTGAAAAGTTTTTATTTGTGAAGTCTAAAGTTTTGGAGTATCAAATGACAGAGGATAGACCAGGATAATTTAGGATAAACCAGGCACAGTTCAGCCTAGAAAAATGAAAAGTGGAAGTCATGTAGGAAAGATTTTCTGAATTTGCAATTAGGTGGAAAAAAAATTAATGCAAATCTTTTAGAGATTCAGAGCAACAGGAATTGACAGGTACAGAGAAAAGGGAGTTAATTCAGCATCAGTTTAATTGTCTGTTTAATAAAATGAAAGGATGAAATTGGTTGGGATGAGAGCAGCAGCTTGAGAGAAGACAGTTCTGCTTAGACTTGCAGTGTTCTGTGGATGTTGTCAATATATTAACATGCTCTGAATCCCTTACTTTAGGCAGGTGGATGGGCTTAGTTTTCAAAAGCTGTTGTAGTGTACAGAGCATATTAGTGTGTTTCTAATACTTGGATTCTGTTTCTCATCTCTTAGCCATAAGTAGCTGTATTAATGCATTATTTTATGTGGGAGGGAAAAGGGCTATTTCCTTATTCAAACTGCTTTTCACAAGTTTTATGGAATGACACTTTCACTGATGTTCATATGTGGATGAAGCTGGTGTCAAGGGTTTTGATGTCTCATTGCTGAAGATGAGATTGGTTTATTTCTCAGAGCTTTTATGCTCACTACATCAAGTGGTTACTTTTATAAAAAGATATTTGTTGTCAAGCTTCAGAAGGTAGATGTTTTGGTAGGAACTAACTCTGGAAGTCTCATGGAAAGCCTGCAGCCAAAGAGCCTAATGGCTCACAGCCGTAGTGTTTGTGTTGTGGGATAGTATTTTCTGAAAGCTCCTGGCTCACCTCCAGGGCAAAGATTCACGAGCCCAAGATCTCTGGTGTATCTAGGATTGTTGCTACCTCATGGCCTTTTTTCTGGTCCTGTAGACATTCATGTGATACCAAGACAAAAGTGTGCAGTTTGTAGAATGCTTTCCAGTTCTTCATGGGTTCCTGACAATGGTTGCTTGATGTGCTTCTTGCTTCTTACTGGTACAGTCTTACATTTTACATACTTATTTTCATGTCAGGCTTCTTGCTTGTATGGCTTCTTGGTAAGGTAGCCTTTAGATCCTTGGTTGGTTTTTATCTCTTACAGTCTTCTGTAATCACTAAATAAGAAGACCTTAAAACTGGGTCTGCAAGAGTGCATGGGTTTGAGACCATCCTGTGTTACCAATTTCAGTGGTTCAACTTTCAGTAAGTACAAGGTCTGTATGTACACTATAATCTCAGTATTGTGTTCATTCCTGAATGAACTAATGGTTTGATCCTTGCAGGTTGCAAGGATCTAACACTAATTCTTGCAGAAGACAAGAGCTTTTAATCTTTGTTAATTACCAGGTCAAGGAGCAGTATGACTAAGGACAATATCATCATCACTGAAAGGCTTGTGAGGAGCCAGATTTCTGGTCTGATTATGAAGATTTTCTTGTGGCAAGGGACTCTGCAGAGCACTTTTTTGGGCTTGTCTGGAAAAGAAATATCAGGCCTTAGTTTTAGGCATTTTGAGCAGCTGGAATCAGGAAGATAAGCCTTGCCAATGCCTTCAGGAAAGCTCTGATATGTTCTCTCAAAGTTGTTCCGGGTGTTGGGGAATGAAGGAATGGAGCTAATAGTCACCTGTCAAGAGTGGTTCTTGGCTTCTTTAAGTGAAGAACTTAGGAGCAGCTGGCTGTCTTTCCTCAGATTTTTACTACTACCATTAACACCAGGTGTGTAGAGCATATACTGTAAAAAAGGACAGAAGATGACATGGCAGACTTAGCTGGACAGGAATAGTAGCCATTTCCACAACAGGACTACTAGTGGTTGGCATCAGGTTGTTCTGTGCTCTAGTTTCTAAAAGATTGTATCAAAAGGCATTTTTTACAAGCCATTTTACATATAATTCCTTCTTTGATCTTGGAACTAAGGAAAAAGAAAGCCATTTCTGACTCAAAACAGAGTATCTGTAATTCCAGAGCTCACTTTGGTATCTTGACACTGTACAAGCCTCTGTTTGGATCGGTTGCTACCCTTCTCAAGCCTTATTATTGTGGAGCTGGCAGAAAATGCTATGGAAATTACCTGCAAGGAAATAACCTTCCCCCCACCAGCTATGCCTTTTCTTCTGTCAGAAGACTCAGTTACACAGATTTTGAGCTCAACATGAGATGGACACCCACCAGGAAAAGGTTCCAAAGCAAGATTTAGAACTGTTTGTTGCTTGAGCACCGCTTTTCTTACGGCCTCCAAAAGTTCAAATCTTGACCGTGTTCCTGGCATGCATACAGATACAACAAAATTTACTTCTGTATATACCTTGCAACATAGCTGCATTTTCCACAAAATTTGTTGAAGAACTATACCTTTACAAGGACTATAGGATGACAGATCACCATAGCAAATAATTTTCAAACAGCAAAAATTAGTTGATAAGTGGTATCACATAATCCAACACACATTTCTTTGTAAAGGTCTTTCAGGTAAGAGTTGTGGGTCCCTGACAAGAAAAGAACCATCAGAGAGATGATTGAGTTGAGTACCAGGCATGGACTAAATATCACTGAAATTTCACATTATCTAAAGGATTCCGACTTTCACATATACTGGGTAACCCACCCGCACACATTCTTAAGTTCTATGTTTCTATGGAACCTACTCTTCTATGTAAAGTATTTGCAAAATTTTTTTTATCATTTTTGCACAAACACCACAAATGGCTACTTCACCACAGTTGCTTCCTAACTGGATGTTTTTCTTCCATCATTGTCCATTGTTTTGATTTGACAGACAAACACTAGAGAATGTAACAGAGGAAAAGACATCAGATTTGCAGGGAAAATCAATGGGATTCTGTTAATGTAATTACCCTGTGGTGGAGGTATCATTATGATGTTAGGTGGGACTGTTCTGCATTTACTGCTTAAATTGATTCTTGATTTCTGTCCTCTGTCTAGGCCATTCTATGAATCACTATCAATACCTCAGGAAAGTAGTAGAACACAAAAAGATCTTACTGCTTCTGCCTTTGTGGTTTTGGAGACTTTAATTCTGTCAGCCATTCTTCACTCTAGAAGGAGGTACTGGACTGTGATTCTAGTACTACAAAAGGCACTGCTGGAGGGTTTAGTGGTGAAAATAATGGCTCTGAAATGGTGGTAGCCATGTCTTATATTGTTAGCGCAGCTGCAGCCTGCACTGGGACTTCTACTTTTCTGACCTCCTGCTATTTCTGATTGTACTCTTTGCCTGTTTCTGAGGTGTTGAGCACAAGCTAATCTGGCACAGCTGTATCCCTTAGTATGTAAACATTGGCTCCCTGTTGGGACCTCAGCTATAGCCTTACATAAAGAAACATGTAGTGTTCAAGTGTGGTTGAAACAGACAGACACAAGGCAGTATGGCAGCACTCTGGCGCGCTTTTCAAGAGCTGCATGGGGGAGCAGCGTAAGAAGACCTGGGGTATGTGACCGGGTAAAAAGCAGCTTCTACCAGACCCCAGACAAGCAGGTAAGAAAGGAGTGCTCTTGTGGGCTGGTAGGAAGATTTGTGAACATGATGACAACGTTGCGGGAAAGAGGTAGGAACAGATGGGTTGGATAACCCTACTTGGAGCAGGGTTGAAGAACTCTGTGGAGATGAAGAATAGTAAGAGTTAATATAGTTTATGGATCCTAATCCCTGGTGTTCCAGTGAAACCTTCTGGAGTATGGGTTTCAGACAAGTGTGACTGCAACCATTTGGAGGGGCTGTTGGTGAGTTAGACAAGATGCAGTAAAGCAAGTAAAGGGGACTCAAAAAATTAATTCAGAGCTGCATAAAGTTTTTTGACATTCATGATGCTTTCATAGCAGTCCTTACTGGCTTTTGGTTCTTTACTGACCTATGCACTTGTCTGTCTTGTAATTTTCCTGCTAGGTCATAAATACCATAATCCCAGCAGAAGCCCACATACTAGACTGAGATTTGCCATAATATGCACTATTTCTCAAGGACTAATGAAACTTGCACCTGGAAATGTGCACTACTATAGGTGATTTATGATGGAGAAAACCAGATATGCATTGAAGCTCGAACTGTGCTGCTTGAGCCATGTTTTGGCTGAATCCTTTCATTTGGAGTACAAGGATATTTGATCTATCTTAGAAACTAAGTACAGGAGAATGTATTGGGCCTGTGGCAGCATCAGGCTTGTTTGCATCCTCACTTCTGTGGTTCTTTTGCATGTTGGTTTTATTTATTGTCTGAGGAAAAGGTCATTTCTCGGTTACCCAGCCCCACAGGCCTTATTTCCCTGCTGTGGTGAGGGCCCTGGCAGCCGCCCTGAGACACTCCAGGCCCCACAGGAGGCTGGTGGCAGGCGCAGGGCCCACAGGCCCCTCAGTCCCCACGGCCCCTCAGACCCCCATGGCCCCACGGCCCCTCAGTCCCCACAGCCCCATGGCCCCTCAGTCCCCATGGCCCCACGGCGCCTCAGTCCCCACAGCCCCATGGCCCCTCAGTCCCCATGACCCTCCCACGCA
>NW_005054298.1:19279258-19302047 GCF_000277835.1 Geospiza fortis | reverse complement strand
CCTGTGCACACAAACAGCACACGGAGCACAGCTTGAGTAACATTATGGCTTTTGGGGAGCGCCCCAAGGGCTGCCCAGGTCCTGCTGAGAAGGAAAAGGAAAGCAGGTAGCAGGCATGGGCATGGGTGTAACCGTGTGGCACTGACGGCCATTGTTTTTGGTGGTGTTTGGCCACTGTGCTGCTGTGCCAGTGAGACGTAAACAGTGTCATAGGCAGCCATAGGTGTCACAGCCTCCTGTTCCTGATGTACATCCAGAGCTCTGGGTGGGGATATTTGTGCCAAAGCTGCCATCTGAGGTAATGGGATTTAATCATAATTTTTCCATGTACATTTTTACTGTTTTTACTGCTGTTTTTACTACATGTAATGTGTCCTAAACACATAATTATTTAATAGCTTCCAAGGAGCTTCCAAGTCAAGTTTTTTTTCTGTAAAAACCACACCTTTTAAAACTCTGTGAATTCTTAATGTAATTTTGGGTCTTTTCTTACATTTCTTTAAAAAAATGACCTCCCCAATCAGTATTTACCTGAAAAAATAAAATAGGTCAATTTTCAGTTGTGCTAATTAGCTTTTTATGTGACCAATTTTGTAGCTGCTCATCAGAGATTTGGAGTGAGGGCTGTTTCCAGCTTCCCTAAAAGTCTTAACAATCTTCAGAGGTGGAAGTAGCTATAAAACATATCTCAAGGATGTGGCAAATTTTACAGTTTTCCTGTTCAGTACACATACAATACTGAACACTAGTGAGTGGGAATAATCATGGTCAGCTCAAACTTCAGGAGCAGAGTAAGGGAGGTGAGCTGTCACCTTCCAGTGTTAATCATTCACTGCCTTCGTTTGCAGCCTCCTTTAATGCTTGTCTCTTCTGCAGCTCTCCAAATTTCTTAAGAGGCCTCTTTGTTCCTCTTGCCTCTTCAAGCAAGAGCAACAGATGTTTCCTGTCTGTTTCTGGAAGGCAGAGAGCTTTGCAGTAAAAATGGTCAAAACTTTGTTCCGTCCTGCTTATGAGTGAGACTGTGGGTGAAAAAACAAACTGAGCACCCTGTTCTTGAATGCTGAATGTGTAAAAAGGGGGCAGAATTAACTGGCCTGATGTCACTTCAAGGGATCCTTACATCTGAGAATGTTAAGGTAAAAAAAGCTATTTGTTAATTTCTCTTGTCCAGTCATTGCATAGGTTTCAAAATTTATTCAAGACTGCATTATCCCATCTGTGTAATTTAATGCAATAAAGCCTATACAAATAGAGAAAAGTCTCACTTCTATGAAAATATCTAAGTTTAGAAATTTGTAAATAGTTTATTGCTTAAGCACAAGTTATATCATTTTGTTTTGGTATGTTTTATGACAAAAGTCATAAAGGGTTTGCCACATTAAAGTTTGGTTCAGAGTTACCCCACAAAAAGTAAGTCAGGTGAAACACTCTTATTATTTTGAGTAAGGGCTCTAAATTTTCATTCAATGTTCATGACTTTTCTCACACTTTAGAAACAGACTAGTTTTAAAATTGAGCACCCAACCTTGTAAGAAGATTGTAGATTTCAGAACCAGAGCATGTAAGCAGTTGTGAAGGATTACAACAGTTTAAAAAAAATTAATAGTTATCTAAGTTATTAAAAAATTACCACCAACCCTCCCCCCCGACTTGGCACGTCAAATATAAACAGTGTGCAATCTGAATGTTTAAAGACTTGTGTGTGCATGAAAAATGTGATTTGTTTTTCAAGTGCAGTGTTCAGTATGTATTAGTGATCCCTGCAATCTAAACTGACATTTCTCTTTGAGTATGTTTTAACCTGTGCTTAATCTGAGGAACACTTGAAGTAGCACAACTGGAAAATGCTACAGAGGCCAAAAGTTTTCTATTATTTTCTCATTTAGTTTCTGTTTGACAGCACACTTTTTGATATGTCCATTTAGTGTGTGCAGATTACTTGTGCATAGCAGGCAAATGAAATATGAATTTACAATCCCAAGAGTTCAAAATGTATTTGAGAATTGTGAGGTAATGTGAGGCTTTTCTTGTTTATCATTGCTTGTTAACTTAGATCTCTATTTATTGAAGCGTGGAAGTTTTGTATGTGCTAAGGAAGAAAAATGGAAAGGTCCCTGACAAGCTACAAACCTGAGCTAGGAGTACAAACTTTCCTGATTCTCTTCAGCCAGGTAAGCATAAATACTTGCATGAAACTGTTAAACTTTTTAGTTCTATTCTCTCTCATTCTTTTAATTTCAAGAAGGACTACAGAAGGCATGCTAATGGCAGTCTTAAACATCTCTACAGTTACTTCGTTTGATCTCAAGGATTGTGGTGGAATCTTTTCCCCCTGGATGTTTAGAGGATGCAGAATTTCATTCAAGGTGTTTATTAATTTGAGACAGTTGCTTTAATGGAAGCATCTGCCACATCTGGATCAGAAGCACACTGTTTCTGATAGTCATCTATTTTTCTTAATATTTTATTTGTCTCTCTCTTCCTTATTATTTATTTCCCCTAACTTTTATCTCTCAAGAGTCCTGTCTTTTCTCTCTCCCTGTTGTAGAAAGTATAAAGAGGATATTATTTTAGCCTTTCTGAGGAATTTTTAGTTCTTACACATAAAAAACTTTGTACAGTGCATTATTGACTTTTGCTAGATTCCTTTTGATAAAATTTCTGCTGTTACCATCCAGAAATTCAAATTCTGGAGCAGCTGTCCTTCCATTTTAAAAGACTTTTGAACATCAGAATATGACATATTTGAGAATATCATGGTTCAGAATTTGGAGTTTGCTCTACTGAAAAACCAAGTGTCATTCTGAAAAATCAGAATCCATCTCAGGCTAAGCTTGGCTCTCTAAGTATTCAGCTGTATAAAATGGCCATTAATTTGAAAGTTATGCCCACCTATGAAGAAAGAGATGGCTTTGACTGCTACAAACGTTATGGCTGGAAATCTGTTAAATAAAGCTGCATAGAGGAGCAGAGGAGTACTGGCTACAAAGGCAGCCCAAAAACTCTGAGCTACCAGCTTAGACATCTGCTAATTACTGTTGCAGAATGGGACTTTTTCTGAAACTAGGAAAGCACAATTAAAGGTACAGCAAGCAAATAATAGCTTCCGTACTCTTTATGGAAATAAAGTATTGCTGAAATGGAGGTTTTTATATCCACACAGAAGAGAATGAAAAATCAGGAAAATATAGAATGATACCAAAACTCTTAATTCAGTTTGAAGGAAATCGTACAAGAATCCTAGGCTCCCCTGATAGGAAGAAGGAAAAATGTTTCCAAAAGAATGTTATGTGGTTATTTAGAAAGAAAAATAAAGTAATTTTGTCTATCATTTTGAATTTCTTATATAATAGGGTTTTTGATTTTCTATTTTTTCATCCTGTCTCTTAGATTCAATTATGTTCTGACTTCCTCATACTCAATTTGGCCTTGCTGGAAAAAAGTTAAATGGCATGGTCAGCCCACACATCTATTACAGAGATTCACTTAGACTGGAGTAGAGGCAGGTAGAAAAAAAATCTTCTGACTAAACCTTTTTGGGATGTAACATAATGGACTTTGAAATAAAAGGTGGAGCTTCCTAAAAAATGGTGTTTCTTCCAAGACCACTGACGGAGGGGAATGCTTACATGACAAGAGAAAAAATGTAGCAGCTTTGGCAGCAAAAATGGAGAAAAGAAGCTGATAGAAACAAATTGCTAGATGAAATAAAAAATATTTGGCAAAGAAGCAATGTAACACAGTTTCTGAAAGAGCCCTCAAACAGCTTACTATCCTTAGAGGCCAATTAAACCTGAATCAGTCAGGAAAGACAGAAAGAGCCTGCTGCAAGCTTAATGAAAATTTATATCAGGCAAAATAAAGCCCTGAGATTATTGTCATATAAGGTGTAGAATGCTAAGTGAAATAAGATAGCTTGGCTATTAATGATACCAGAGTGGTATTTACATTTAAAACAAAATATATTTGTAAGGTCTTTGAAGGTTTTCTATGTCCATCTGTATGGTAACAAAAAATCAGCTCCAGCTGACAAAATATTTTATGTAATGAAGTAAATATGCCCCCAGGTTCCAGCTGCCCAAATCACCATTTGAAGTTATCTGAGTAAGAAAGAAATTAGAAAATATCTTCAGAAAATTTCTAGCTAGCCTGAGATTGTGTCTTTTAAATACTTAGCAACTTGTAAAGACTGATTGGCTTTTGCTTTTGGTAGTTGATGCATTGCTTAGCAAGAGCTGGCTGAAGCAAATTGTTAAATATCATAGTTGTACATTATAATAGAAGGATATAATCACTGACAAAGACACAGGTTAGAGTAAGGTCACCAGTTACTCAAAAAAATAGATAAAGTTATGTCTCTTGCCCTATCTCTTGTCCCCATGCCTTGGATCTCTGGCAGTCATTTAGAGGTGTGGCAATTGAAGGCTATTTTACTGGCATACCACTTTATAGAAAAAGAAGCTTAAGTAGGAAACTTGTGTTTTCATTTTCCCTATGTCTCCCTAAAGCGTCAAATACAAAAATAAATTGGAGAGATTTGTAACTTTTGTAACTCAGAGTTAAAATCAATACTTCTCAAATTTCCACTCTTTGGACATATAATATTACCATCTTCAAATGAAGCATGTACCAAACCTCCTGTGACAGCCATCTTAGCTGTCTTGAAAGTCAGTTGTGTTCTGGGTTGATAGACACCACTGCCTCTCTTCTTTCACAGGGTGCTCCTATCATAGTGAAAAGTTTAAGATGGACTTTGAATTTAGAAAACTTAAGAGGCAAGATCTAAACCCCTTAAATTGCAAAAGGCAAAAAGAACCAAGGAGTAATTTATATTTGATCTAGAAATAAACATCCAAATTATATTCCATCTCTCATTGTTTAGCTTTCTTAAGGGCAGAGAAAAACCACTGGATATAGGCTCAGTAGAGAAGATTAGTTCTCATCCACAGGATTTTTTTGTTGTTGTTGTTTGCAGAGGATTTCCCATACGTGCCTTCAAAATTCAATTGCAAAATTTTGAAACATTCCTGAATCAATTTCTGCATGCTTTAGGGTAATCAATTTTATTCTTCTTTCTCTATATCTACCTGTTGAAGTACTTCCTATGGATATACAATGTTGTATTGGCTTTTCATGCTCTACAGTTTCTGATTCCCTTATAAGTAATATATAATTTAAAAATACTTTTAAAGATTGAGAATGTAGATATCTATCACTGTATACAATTTTTAAAATTTAGAATTTAAATTAATTTTGTTACTTTATTTATCTGTAGTAAAAACTGTTATTCCTATAATTTTCACTTTATTGATTGATAAGGACTCAACTGCATGAAAGTTCAGATGTAGGCCCAAGTGCACTTTAGCCTTCTGTTAGGATGTCTGATGATCACCAAAACTTTGTTGTTCCTAGTAAATGAGGCTGTTTCTCAAAATGTCTTAAGTTCTTATAGAGAGCACTGAATCAGGTTTCTCCTTTTACAGCTGGCTTGCCTTGTGTAAATACCTCCAGCACATCAATGCAATCCCTCATGGATATGTTCACTGCAGCCCCAAGTGCTTTTTCCATGTGTAAGCATTTGAGAGTACCTTGGTCCTGCAATGAGGTACATCAGCTGATGACTTTGTAATGTGTCCTGTCACAAAACAGACAAAGCATTCAGACTGTGAATTGACTCTTCATATGTGAACAGCTGGAGTGCAAGGTGGGTTTAAATACGTTACCATGTTATCCTCATGTCTGTGCAGTCATTGTCAACCTCCTGCTGCTGAGAGGTTTCTTTCAGAAATGTGAGTATTTTACCCCCATCATGTCCCTAAATTATGGTGCTGAATTTGACTTACTGACAGATTCCACTTGAACTGAAACAGTTACAATGACTGGCCACACACAGTACCTGAGGATGTGAAAATACATTTTGAAAAGCAGAAAAGTAAAGCAACCTTCTTGAAGAATTAATGACAGCAAGAACTTATTTACTCTTCCCCTAATAGGAGGGAGATACTGTGCTTGATACTGTGCTTGTGTCTGGTTATGAGTATGACAAGAAGACACATATGAAATCCTCATCATATTTTTTTTGTTTAGTTTAGCGAAATCAAAATAAGGCTTTCTTTTGTTTTTAGAAAGAAACTGTAGGGTTTTTTCCATGACTTTGTTCTCATGATGGCCAGTAACACATGGCAACAGTACTAAGGCTGTATCTGCTTTTTGTACACTTACCAAAGCAGCAGTTTTCCTACAGAACTAGAATAAGGGCGTTTATATCCATATATATATGAAAAGTATGGAAAGAGTATATATATAAAACTTGGGTGGCAAGGAATAATTTTGTTCCTGAGATATAAATTTGAAAGGGAAATTCTTAAGGCCTATTTATCATTTATTTTTATGTTCTCATTAGAATTAAAATACCAAGTGATTGCAAAATATTCAGATCCAGAAGAGATCGTTATTTTTATCTTATTCAGCCCTCCAGAATTCCCATGCTTGAATTCAAAGGAAGAAGATCCCAGTTTGGGGCTTTTTTATTTTTTGTACTCTGCAATCTAAGCAGTTCACCTTTTCTCTTAGGCCTCATCACAGAGTTACATGAAGACCATGACACGAAATTCCTTTGGAAAAACAAAGATGCAGAGGAAGACAGTGAGTATTTGGTAAAGGGAAGCAAGGGTTAAGGCCTGGAACAGCAGAACAGCTGGAATATGTTAGTTTTACAGGAAGTCAGCCTGGAGAGGGAGTGTGAACTGCCAGCAGGTGGCTGGGAATGGCTGGATAAAGAAGTGGTGGGACTGGAAGAGAGCTCTGCCTCTTACTGAGATGATTCAGCCAATTTCAGCCTGTTTTTCTTTTTAACAGGGGACTTTTGTCAAAGCCCATTACAGTAAATTTAGCATTTCCTTTAAATATAACAGATTCTGGATCTAACCCTGCTTGTTTTGACAGTTTTTGTTTGACCTGCCTCTTAAAGCTTTATCTTGTTCTTTGTCAGGTGAGGAAGAAAGAGCTGGTTGGTTGCTAGACAGGCTTCAAAGGGTGAGACACTTGTGTGTCCCTTGGAGAAACTGCCTCCAAGTCAAGCAGACACTGTTTTGTTAAGAGAAGCTGCAGCAGACAAGTGTGGGAAGAAGGGGGAAGAAGGGTCTGCTGGGGTTTCTCTCCCTTCTGCAGCAAGGAAAGTTATGCTGACAGAGACAGCTACTCTTACCACAGTGATGCTTTGCTGTGGTTTGCAGAACTGGTCTGTGTCCTCCAGAAGTCCTAATCATGTTTTGCTGTGGGTGGCACTGTACAAACACAAGAAGCTGGCCCTGCTCCAAAGACCTGGCAGTGTAGGTGTAACCAGGAAGCAGAAGACCCAATGGACGTGCAGATCTGGGAGCATAGCACAGCAGTTTTGTCAGCATTTAACTGACACAGTGGTAAAATACCCAAACCAACCAACCAACCAACCAACAAAAAAACCAAAAACCAAAAAACAAAAAAAAACCCCACAAACAAAAAAAAACCAAAAAAACCCCAAAACAACAACAACAACAAAACACAAAGAAAGTTTGAAGGAAGGATTTGAAGATAACATGATCCTGCACAATTATTTCTGAAAATCTCCTCCTGAGCATGAGGAGCAGTGTAGCTAAGATATATGTGTTACTATTTGACCATCCAACAGGATGATGTTTGGCAAAATTAGAAGAAACCAAGATGGTAAAAGCTTGGAGAAGACTTTTATCTATATGGATGGTTGGGAAAAACTTTACCTCATGCACTAAGCATCAAGGCTCTCTAATTATTGTATATAGCTATTAGAGGACCTATAGAGAACTCTAAGTTGAAGATATCTGAATTATTTGTTTGAGGAATCAGCAGGATGGCTGTATTATGACAGGAGACCTTGTGCAAGGTTAACTTGGAGAGAGAGAAGGGTGAGGATAGTAACAGCTCTGTTTCAGCCACAACGATATTCAGCTAGTGATCCAGAGACAGCTGTCAGAGAAAGGCTGAGAATGTATGTACTGAAAGATGCAGGTGTTAGGGAACTGAAGTACTTTGTGTTGACATGTGTACATTAGAGGGATTTATTTTTGAAGTCAAAAGAGGTAATATCTGGGGCTGGGGGAAGCGCTAACCAAAGACAGAGTCCCGAAGAAGTTGCAGTGTAGGTGTAAGATTAGAGACTTCAGATGCAGACAGAGGAGCACAAGAAACAAAACACCTGACAGAAATCTGGAAACTGGAGCGCATAATAACAGGAATTTATCCATAGAGTCCCTGCAAAGGCAGGCAGATATTAGAAATAAAAGAAAATGTTAAAACCCAGTCAAGAAAGACCAGTGACACATGAAGAGTGTTGCTGACTTTTGAGATCAACTCAGATGATGTACCTCAGAAAAAATTCAGACAGAAGAGATGGAAGCAAGTTTAGAAAGTACATACCAGCATCATACAAAGGCGAGCATATTGAGGGTTGGTGGTGGTGGTTAGGAAAATGTTCTGCAGAGAATATAAGAAGGCTTTTTACAGACAAAATATCTTAACATTTGAAGGAGCAAACTGCAGCTAGAAATCCAATTATCTCATGAATGAAATACTCATCACTAAAGTGGTCTTCTGTATATTGTTACATGGCTATACCCTTATTGGGAAATTTTGTTGTGCCTTTGTTATTCTTTCAGAGTAGTATGTAAAATGTTCAGATTTTTGCCAAGATCCAGCACTTATTAATCTTGATATTTTGCTAATAATAAATCCACTTTTTCCCAGCTTATATTCTTATAAGTGGACAAAAGCAATTGCTTCTGAGAATTTACAGAGGTGTTAAATAGAAAATATGGTTGAGAATTAATAGTTGTTTTCATTACAACTTGCCATAATTCTTATTCCAAGATATGTTTAATTGAAACAATAGCACTGTACTCCAATGAACTGTACTAATCCAGCAGAGGCATTGGCTATCTAATATTTTAAGAAAACGTTCAATACAGATTGCTTTCTAAGAGAAAAACCCAGTGACCTATTACAAAATAATTTTGGCAAATACAAAATGATAAACTGCTTGGCACTTCTTATCAGGCAAACTACTGCTTAAAAGTCATGTATGGATAATGAAGTCACAGTCTGCATAGGAGCTTTCGTGACAGTCAGATAATAAATACTGACATGGATAAATTGTCATGAGTTGAACAAAAAAATCCCTGTCAAATTATCATTTTGATGAGGATGGTGCATTTGATTATAATGAAAACAAATGTGCTGGTGGCTCCTTGCAGCAGTAATTTTGCTGTCCAAGATGACAGAGTTAGTTCTGAGAAACTTTTTAATTGTTTTATCCACATAATGGCATACTGATCACTTTCATGTCACTGGGCAAGGAAATAATCTTGACAACAAAAGCTAGATTTCATACCAGAGGTACCACTTTAATATTTAATTCTTTATTTGTGGCAGCACAAATGAAAATAGTCATATAGCATGATGACTGGCACAGTGGGATTCACATTGTCCACGTCTTTGAGATGGATAGGAGCAGATACAGAGAGTATGTACAGATTCATGATGTGTGTTTAACACAAAAATGTTTGCAGGACCCCTAATAGTGTGGCTATCTAAAATATTTTCCTTGAACAGCTCAGAGGGTCTGCAAATGATACCTGGATTCACTGTAGTTCACCAGGATTGCCCCCAGTGTCTCAGCAGGTATTTGTTGCATTCTTCACTGCCACCTGTCTCCACGACTGCTATGGATGCAGTTGTAGTAGTTAGAGCTTCATTCCCAAATTATCAGCCTTCCAGAGTTATTCAAGTGGGGAGTAAAAGTGGCTGAATGATGGTGCCACATCAACATCTTGTGTGCTCTTTGAAACAGAAGCAGATTTGCTTATTTATTTAATAGTTTAATTAGATCTGGTTAAATCTTTACTTTGGGGGTTGCACTGGGCAGCCCTAAGCTCAGTGCATGAAACATGAAAGCAGATCGTGTCTGTCTTGGGTTTTTGTGAGCAGCACTACATCAAAAAAAGAGCAGTGGCTTGAAGGGCATAGCCTATTGATCGTTCATCTGAACTTGATTAACTAAACAGATAGAACTAAATCTGTCATTTTTTAATCAAAGTTGTGAATTTGAAACTTAGTGGTGGTCATGCATTTCATAAAAATGATAAGAATCAAATTACCCTAGTTCCAAAAAATGATGTTAAAAATCAAGGTAGCTAAGTGGCATGGGGTTTTTTTATACACTGCATAATATTTGGAAAACACAGGAATATACATGTATAGGGAAAAATTTACTGTTTGGTACCTTATTTCACTGAATATTTCAGATAATGTTCTCAAAACCACAGATGATTACATTTATTAGTTTGTATATTTACATTTATAATAATTTATATTCATTTATATCTAATTTATATTAATTTAATTTTAAAAAATGTTTTGCTTATGCTATACCTTTGTTTGGTTTTAGTAATATCAGAAGATGAAGAGACTGACCAGTTTCTTTGTCATTTAGCATGTTACATTGCTACTGAAACTTTTCAACACTGAACATTTCACTGATTCCCTTTTCTCTGCCATCTGTCTGATCTGGCCTTTTTCCAAATAATGCTGCTTTCCCAGTGGACATGGTTGTCCTGGTATAAGAGTTTTCAGTCAGGGTAAGGAACATTCACATTTTGTTCAGTTGCTTCTTTGATATTGCATATAAATATTGAATGGGTATATAAACTCTACAGTTTGTAGATTCTAAGATGCATGCTAAAAATACCTGTTTGTCATGAACTCTAACTTCTGCTGTATTTTATTGAAAACCTGACACTGTCTGTTAAAATTATTTGGTTTTCTGTCTTTTTGTTCTGTGTAAGTTTGCTTATTTTGACAATTACTTTATTACAGTACCTGAAGAATGAATGTTTTGGAATTTGGTTGTCTGGTTAAAAAATGAAAAGTTCTAGATTGCACACAGCATTGTAGAAATGTTAATTCAGCATTTTGAAAATAGTTGACTTATCTTAGAAGTTCAACATGAAATGTCTTAGGAAAGATAGTATATTTTAGAAGCTGAGCACTTAGGCATGTGCCATTTAATAGACTGTCAAGTTGGGCACAAAATCACAAATCTCTTCTTGACCAATATCTTAGGAAGTTTAGATTTATTTAAATTATATATTGTGGTCATATATTGCTTTAGGTATTATATCCAAGGACATCAACAGAGAAATTACATCCTACAGATCTGAGAAAATGCAATGCATCATTAAAAATGCATATGAGAAAGCATTGTATTTTTACCTTAATGCACAAGTGCATTAACTGTTGAAAAGGCAGAGAGGTCTCATTTCACCTTCTTCCCTTATGCTAGAATTGCTTTCATGCTAGCAATTAAATAGTGTGTTTTATCATGAGCAGTTGTAATAAAACCTACCAGATACTGACAACTTCTTTTAGGAGGAGCATATTACATTGTATTTTGAACCATGTAGATCATCTCTGAACAGTGTTAGAATTTCTTGTTGGGCAGTTAACTCTGGGTATACCAGAATACATTTCACAAGCTTCACTTTTTCTTTTAGAGAGAGAAATGTCTTGGGTTACCTGTAGTCCTGGTTTCAAGAAGGATTTTCATCCATTCAACTGAAGGAGTGAACCTTTGGCTTTCAGGATCTCTGGCTGTGTCAGAGTCACTCCCAGCTCTTGCCTGGGATCTTGAAACAGCTGTCTTCTCCTGCAGGAGCTGCAGGGCCAGCACCGAGCCCTGCGCTGCTGGAACAGCACCTTGGCATTCAGTCCTTGCTTTGAGAATTCACACGGAGGGCAGCTGAAAGGTGTCAGCACTATTTAAGTCTCCCCTAGGCCATAACTTGAAGACTTGCATTTCATTTATATAAAGGCCCTTTTCTAGCTCCCTGGCAGGAGAAATGTTGCATTCCCTTACCCTGTTCTGAACTGCAAGTGTGGGAGTAGTGAATGTAAGCATGTCTTCATCTTTTGACCTGTGCTGATACACTGAAAGAATGACTGGTATCTGACAAAAAGGAGAGTCAGGAGTGCCTGAAATCAAGGCAACCAAGGACAGCAATTTCATTCCAAAGGCAAATAAAATTGATAACACTGACATGTTAAAAACTTCCTACTGAGTTTCTACCTTGATAATTCAAAAAGTCTCCCCGGAGAAATAGAAAACATTAATTTTCTGGGTTTCATCTGGCATTTCAGAAAGTATACTTTCTACATCAGTGTAGATTTCTATAACAAGAAAGCTCTTTCTCATCTTTTGGGGGCAACCAAGTACAGCACATAAAGCAATTGTTTTTTAGTTTATTTATAAGTTTATATTTTTTCTAGTGTTGCTGTGAGTTTTTATTACACTGTTTGAAAGATCCCCAGTGATCAGCATTCAATGTAATCGTCTGGAATTGTGTCTGGATTCCATTTTGTGCAATTATGATATTGGCTTACCACATTTTCTTTGCCAAGCAGACATTCAGCACTCATAGTGCAGGATGTAGCTTTACAGCCAGTTATTACTCTGGTAAGCTATTTGAAAAAAACCCACTAGACTTTAACTTGCATCAAAACATATTCTCATGTAAATTCCTGAAGAGAAAACGGACAGATTAACAAGTATGAAAGAGGGAGTCTGCTCTCTTCACCAAAGTTTGCCCAAAGGCTGGGAAGCAGCTGAATTACTGGATAATATTAATACTTCATTTTTACTGTGGAACAGATGTATGCTGCCAGATCTTTCTCCTGTGGGGAAAAAAAGAACACAAAACAACAACAAACACACTGACCCTCTCCACATCCCAAACTTATATGTTAGATATAAATAGAATGTGATTGATTTCAAACATCAGCCAGCAAATTTGCCATCAATTCTTGTGAGGTGAGAATCAGCCCTTGTATTTAATGAAAGATTCAGTGTTACTTAATTATATGAATGTTGTCAGAAAACAGGCTTTCTGATCACAGCATAGAAATCGGGTGGGATGTTAAGTATATTGTTTTGTTGCAAATAGTGTTTTTTGGATTAACACTGTTGACACTGAGCCCTGTTTTTGTAGACTCAGTTACTAAAAATAGATGTATGCATGGAATTTATTTTAAAATATTACTTTTTTTTTAAAGGGAGATGTTTGGAGAGGGCAAAATCTGGATCATGGTACTTGTAACAAATGAAAAATGTTTGCTTGTTGGTTTTGTAGACTCCTAATTTCCACACTAATCTGAGAATTGATTAATGTGTAGCATTGGATATATCTTATTGTTCTGTTGTTCCTGGCAGTGTTTAAACCATCATCACTCCAAATGCCAGCTGGGGAGGACAATTACTGCCAGTGATTACCATCTTACTGCCTCTGCAAACCTGGGTGAGGTTGCTTGCTCCATGAGGAGTCTATGTATGAGGAGCTACCCTTGCCATTAGGGTGTTCTAGTAGAGATGTGCTGCAGGGCAGCTGTGATAATAGCCCCAAGACTGTTGTCTGAATGGTCTTGCCTCCCTGTTCTTTTTCCTGCTGTGCCAGTATCACCACTGTTGGAGCTCTCTGGAGCACAGCTGCAGCACGACCCACGGTGTCTCTGCCTCCCGTGTTCATCGCTGCACCTCCACGGCAGAGCTGTTAATCAGTCTGAGGTGCCTCAGCAAAGCTGGCATGTGTCCTAAAATCTGCCCATATAACTGAGCCCATGGTAAATAATGTAACTTTCCATATGAATGGCCCCTTCAAAGCCAGTAGGAGCACTCAGAAAGGCTAAAGCTCGGCATGTGGGTCAGCAGTTTTAGTATGTCTTCCTCTTTTGGAAAGGGCTATGTGAATTTGTATTTTCAAATGCTGTGAAAGGGAAGCCCCTCCCACATCTAGAGCTATCCACGAAAATATTCTGGATAGCAAAGACAGCAGAACATGTCAGTCATGCTATCCTTGCACTACTCAGACATCTGTGAAAATTTCACGCTTCTGTGAGCAGATTCTCCAAAGGGCTGAATTTGGCTGCATGTCTTTGAGTGCATACTTGCATTTTCCCTGCTGTGCCTGTCTGTTGTATGTTTTTAGTTGTCCTTGGTATTTGGGGAAAAAATAGAAAAAGCACATATTAAATAAAATATATAAATAACAGGAGACAGCAGGCTTAAAATGGCAAAAAGCAAGAAAAACAGACTTGCTGTAAACCTGGAAATACTGTTCCCAACTCCTAGTGTGTGCAGGAAATGCAGCACATATGGCACATGGAATCACCTGGAGCTAGGCCTCTCTGTTGCACCTTGGCATAGCAGAGCAGGAACAAAGCAGAGATGCACATTGTAACCCTTAGTGGCCTGGTGTCTGGTAAGGATTAACTTAAGCCTGTTCTTTTACTTGGCTTCCAGTTCACAAATATGAGATGTTAAAAATAGAATCATTACTGAATGATCCCTTTTGTACTTAAATGCACTTGGTATCAGTGCATTTTTGTTGATTAGAAACTTTAAATATAATTCTTTCTAGTGTGTAGGAAATACATATGAGTGTAATTGTACCCTTTCTTATAGAAAAGTTGGATTTTATTATAATGACACTTCATTTATGATGCTCCTTGAAAAAGCTGTTTCTGATATTATGCTTTTAAGTGAGCTTCTCAGTGTTCCTTACAATCATTAATGAATCAGACGTTAGATAAAGACAGTGTAGGTATGGCAGCATATCATTATACAGGGGAGTAGAGTGAAGCATAAGGATGTAAATATTTACTACATCTTGCACAATGTTGAGGAAAAGATAGCTCTAAGGGTAGGATGATGTTTTTTACTGTTCATAGTGAACTCATCAAAAGAAGAACCCTTAAAAATTCAAACCTTTCCTAACTTTTGCTCAGCATTGGCAAGGGATTTTGTCTGGGAAGGAATAAAAGAAAATTAAAAGGAAAAAAACTCAGAACATCTGATATTGAGTATTTGATGTTTTTTGGTTTGGTTTGGTTTTTTAAAATTTTATTTTCTTGAAAAGGCTTTTTTTTTCTTTGTTTGTTTTTTTTCTTTTTTTTTTTTGTTGTTTTGGTTTTTTTGTTGTTTTGGTGGGTTTTTTTGTTTTTTTTTTGTTTTGGGTTATTTCTTTGGTATCTTTTTTGCGTTTTTCATTTATTTGGAAAAAGAAGGAGGACAAAAATCTACAGAATGACAGAAAATATTTGAAGATTGATGCCAATCCATGGAATTTTATTCATACAAGAGAGGTCTGTTTAAACCCCCAAAAGATGCTACTTCTGTCTCCCTTTCTGCTCTAGAAAATTATTTCCTTTATTCAGCTTACTCTACCACAGATCATCTTGATACCACTAAGTATGTGTCCTGTTATATTAATGCATGTGCATCTCTGCTCAGTTTGTCTGTCAAAACTTAAAGGTTTTTCTGTATTTCATGCATTTCTAGAACAAAATGGGTA
This sequence comes from Geospiza fortis, assembly GCF_000277835.1. NCBI lineage: Eukaryota > Metazoa > Chordata > Aves > Passeriformes > Thraupidae > Geospiza > Geospiza fortis. Next base: position 19,286,634 of record NW_005054298.1, on the reverse strand, counting down.
TTAATTGTCATGCAAAACATTTTTTACTCCTTTTTTTTTTTTACAGGGGCATCTTCACTATCACAGGCTAATATTATACAGTTATATGATTAACTGGAATCTTATGTTTAGAAATAGAGAAGTGCCAAAACTTTAAACTTGTGAGTATAATTACATGTATTTTTAGAAATTGAAATGAGCTTATGCAGAGATTTTCAAAATAGACCTAGAAGGAGGAACAGAAAATGTCCAGCATAGTGTATGCATTCAGAAGTTTTAAGAACACTTGTTATATTTAAAAGACAAAAATTACTTGAAACCCTAGATAAGACAGCAGCTGTTAGCCAGTGGAACTTTTCTTCTGCACTAGTATTTTCTGTTTAATAAAATTTCTGAAATGTTGCTGTGTAGTGGGATAATATATTTAAGCTGTATAAGCAATTAAATACAATTTTCTGTCTTTTATTTTTCAAAAAGTAGTGGACTTAGGAACATAGTGTAGTCTATGATGCATGAATTGTCAGAAACATAATGTGTATGTTCACTTGAGACAATGAAAGAATGTTCTGACTGTAATTAGCAGTTATTGGGGAGCAGGACTCTGCTTTTCAAAATGGTTTGTTTGCAGTAGTTGAAATTTGATTAATGCAAATTATCCTTTTATCATATTGTGGCTGTTTGAAAAAAGTGGCTTTAGTACAGTGGAATTGGTTTCAAAGTTACCTGGAAAAACATTTAACTATAAGCACATGAATGAAGCTGTCTCTCCCTGGGCAGACTGATTTTAAGAGCCACAGGTTCTGAGCTCTGCACAGAATGCTTCAGACCAAAAGTTCTACAGCATTTTTGTCCTTTTTCTCCTCAGCTTATATATGCTGTGACAATATAAGGGTTTTGGATCAAAACTGAATTGCATTTGACTGCCATGTAGCAGAGAGCAGAACAACTTGTATTTTGAAATTAAATGCAGTGGGATTTTCAGTGAAGGAAGACTTAAATCCTTAAGTCTGACCCTAACTGTTGCAGTCTCACTTTCATGTCTGCACTGAGTTTGTGAACTGATGCCAAGTAATCCTTTCTTCAGGATAAAGTCACTACCCAGGTTTGCATTCTATAGTATTCACCTTTTTTTGCTTTTTGTATTTATTACAATTAGATTTACATGTTTTAAGTGTGTTGGGGGTTGCCTGAATTAGGAAAATGAGTTTTAATGGCTTAATGGAAGAAAAGGAAGTGAAGAACAACAGATTTATTGAAATTTCCCACCTGAAGTCCCAGGGATGGGGCAGAGGTGAAAATTTTCAGTGATGGCACTCTGAAGGGGGCAAAGAGGAGACAAATGTGTGATTTCAAATACCCTCAAATTCCTGACTGAGTTCTCTAGGTTTTATATGATAGAAGATATAAGAAGTTGCCAACACTAGTGCTCTTTTAGAAACAGGATTTATGGAAGTTTTAGCTAGCCTAAACTGTTTTCAATGTGGGTAGTTACTTTTTGGTTGTCTTAATCTGCATTTTTTAGCACACCTATTTATTGGGTAAAAAACTTAGCAATGTCTTTCAGTGTTAGTGACACATGAATGAATGAAGCCACTGATAGTTACTGAAAGCACTTTTGCTGAAGTAGCCAAAATTAAACATTTTATTGGTAAAAGAGGATAGCAGCAGCTTTGATATCTCAAACTCTTTTGCTATTCCCTAAAGACTTTCACACCAGCTACTCATCTCAGGTTGAAAAAACAGCACTTGGGAGTCAGAGAGAAAAAGTGTCCAGTGAAGAAGTTTATTCATGGGGGAAGAGTTTCATTGGAGTTGGAAGGCAAACACAGAAAAGTAAACACAGCCCACTGGATTACAACAGGTTAGTAAATACAAATGCTGTAGCATTCCCATAGAGCTCTTTCTCTAGAGGCAGCTGTTATGTGCAATGTATTGTGTTATTTTATTATGATCACATTTTTCTAAGTTATATGTCCTTTTTCATTTTTAGTGTGCTTTACTTACAAAAGTTGTTTGAAGTTAGTGAATAATAGCACTGAGACATCAAAGTTTCAGAAAAGTATGGAAAAAACGTGTTACAATTTAGATGAATCAGTCATTATTAAGGTGTTTTGGGATCTGCTGGTTTGGCTTCTAATGTGCATTCAGAACACCATCTTGTGGCCTAAGTTTCCAGTAATGTGTTGCAGTTGTGAACTATTTTCGTACCTCTCACAACAGTGCTGAGAACTGAGATACCTCTAACTCCCATGAACGTTGTGGCAAAACTCCCCTGAGCTTTATAGAAGGGAGAGGAAGGATCATTAGTGGCTTTTGTCAAGTGCAATGAGGTACTGATGAAATGATCTGCATCAACCTGAATTGCTTTTGTTCATTACACCTGGAGCAATCCCTGAACAGAGGAGAGAGAATATAAATGAAGTATTTCTTTAATATCAAGGTGCTAAATTTTGGGTGGCATATTGTAAGTAAAAATGGGCCTTTTGCTAGGGCATTGGCATACTACCTTTGTTCCTTTCAGCTTGTCTTTTAAACTTTCTGTTGTTTCTTTCTATTCATGCAAAATTGTCAAATTGTAAACACTCCCCTATTCAGAAGATACACTTATGTCAGTAGTAAAAGTGTTGTCATGAAAGGTTAATCTACTGTGGACAAGCATTTCTGAACTATTCTAAAATATCTCTTTTCTGACTATTCACAGCAATGGGCTAGCAGATAAATTCGAATCATTCATAGACAGCAACTTAGCTCTTTTGCAGAGAAGTTGAGATGAGAGGGTTGTATTTTGCCATGTGCTCTCACTATCTTTGGAGCATTTCATTGTGTGTCTTGTTTCAGAGTTCCATAAGATGGAGAAAAGCAGAATTGTTCCTCAAAGAAAAGGATAGTACAGTTTTCAAGCATTGCCCTACTTGTCAAATTTCTTTTGACTATCTCAATATAAGATGATATACAAGGACAAATGAAGGAGGTGAGGTAAAAGATTTATAACTGAAATAATGCCAGCGCACTTACTTCTGCCTGTACCAGACTCTGTCATACATTAATAATTTGGCCTTAACTTGTAAGAGATAGATCCAGGTTTTTCTGTTCTTACACTTCAGTCACAGGACTGATAGGTTAACTGGGAGGCTAGTCAAGCTAAGATATAGATAGATTAGATAGACAGACAGACTATATATATAGATATAGATGTATACATATAATGTTTTTATATGAGAAATACAGTGCTAAGTTTTGCTTTAACTGAAACATAAAAATAAATATTTTTGATTTATTTATATTTTCTTTTAGCAACACAATATTTATTTGATTTTCTCATTATGGTTAGCTCTCATGTGACTTTTCAGGCACTCCCGTAATATCCCTGTCTTCTTATTCTAGTGAGAAAAATACTTGTTTTAGCAAGGCTGCTTTCAATGCTTGATCATATGTGAATTGACAGAACAACCTACATCCTATCTCTATTCCTTTTATTCTGTAGATTTTTACCTATGCTACTTGCAGTAATTCCTATGAAGCTATCACACTCTGTTCTATCCAAATTACTTATAGATCCTGTTGTTCAGGGATCGTTGAGATGATAGATTGCTATGGTCTCTCTTGTTAATGTGTGCTTAGGGAGTCCTTCATTTACACAATAGACTTATTCAATTTTTGGTGAAATGTGGTTATTACTCTTGCACAGAAGACACATGCTTGATCTAGACATGGCTTGCTTATTTTTTTTTAATTGCATAAAAATAGGATGTCCCTCCACAAAACTCTGCTTTTAACCTTACTAAGTAATTGCCTTTACCTTGCTATTTGAAGGACTGACAATTTAATGTACTGGACTGATAATAACATTTGGCAAGAAGTCCAGTTGCAACAGAGGCAGATTGAAGCATGACTAATAGTTAGGTGCTGGAAACAGTGGAAAATTCACTGAGAAGTGTATTCCTATCTCCATTGGTTCAGCAATGTGGCAGAAGTATGGTTAGAATAGTCTGGTACTGGTTGTGGACTTGTGTATGAGAAGATTTTAATATTTGAAGGTATCAGGTAGCATTTTTATTCAGCCCTTTTTAATGAGGATGATGTTGACTTTAAAAACTTTTTCTTACTCAAATGCTCCTTTGATGTTATTATTTTAGTTATAGTGCCATTTCTTGGTAAGTCATCTGTGCTGTGACTGAGTAGTGATGGGCTGAGGATCTAAAACAGAGGCAGGAGAATACAGAAAATAATTCTAGATATAATTCTCTCAGCACTTGTTTCTGTCTCACTTCCTCTAATGGGATTGGCATGGCAGTAGGCTGTGCCTGCTTACGTAGTAGCTCATAAGGCTGAGCCCTCTGCTTGAGTCGGGAGCCTCCTAGACAATGAGTGTGTGGAGAACATGAACTGAGGAATGCAGGGAGATCCTGGGAGGTGCTTTGTTCATAAGATCAACAGCTATATCAGCTCTGCTGACTGCACCTTTTGCAGTATCTGATATTTAAGCTTTTGTAGTCTCAGCTGTACTTTTAGCTTTGACTGGGCACGTGAAACCACATATCTTAGAGAAAAAAACTAAATAAATGGATTGTATCATTCAATTTCAAGAGATTTATCCACCCTATCTTGTAATTTTTACTTACATGAATAATTTTTGTTTACACATTCTTAATTTGAATGGGATTACTTGCATTAGTGATAATGTGAGTAGCAGGTACAGGATTAGTTCCTGTATTTGTCAGTGGTGTCAAAAGCAATAGAATATACAGTAATTTGGTTACATTTTCAATTATAATCTGAAATTAAAGACCTTTATTTTGGAGCTGTTGCTCTGAATTGCAAGTATTGATATTTGTAATTGAATTCTGAGATAGAATTTTCTGTACATTTGTAATGCAGAAAGCTCTCTCATCATGTGAGATTCACTTGGCAGATGAATGGTCACCACTTAGTAACAATATTAAATCCTGCATTTCAAGAGTCAAAAGGACTGGAAGCTGCTTCTAGGGTAAAATATTTAATCTATTTCATATCTCAAAATTCTATAGTGTGAAATTACTAGGTTGAGAAACACTTTGATAAATATTTGAGTACGTGCTGTGATTAATTTGTATTAGAATTATACTTTGAACTAGAGTAATTCATGTTGGTAGGACACCTGATGAGGCAGACATGAAAAAGGCTCCAGACAAACCTCCAATGAAAACTTATCTGCCTTGAGCAATTTTCAGGACTCAGAGGTAAAATTTGATATAGTGTGAATGGGTGGCAGGATGAAAATAAATCATACTGCAGCTAGCCTGTTTTCCACAGCTACAGGTTTGGGGGTTTTGCTCTTTATTTTTTTCTTTCTTTCTTTTCCTTTTCCTCCCTTTTTTAAATTTTGTACTTGCACAGCTTGTTTTTTAAAGATTTATTTAAATCTGGTTCATGTGCAGCTTTTAGCCTTCATGTAATTAAACAGCAAATCTTGGGAAATTAATAATTTCGGCAAATATTATTTTTTCAATGTCCAAGACTTTTATTGCTGGATAAATACTATCCACGTTTATATAAAACTTTCTTTCACATGGAATAATGTCTCCTCAGTAAAAAAAAAAAGTGGGAAAAGAAAAAGCTTGCAATAGTTTGAATACCAGATAGATGCAGATCATACCAGTCATTGTGGCTGCAAGTCACTTTGTATGCAGGGATGTCCAGTGACCATGACTCCAATCACAGCTTATTTGACAAAGAGGCAACAGTAGACAGTGAATGCAGTCCTGGTGTTTGCTCACAGTAAGTGATACTGCAGCGATACTGCCTCTCTGAAACACAGGATAAAAAAGTTTTTTGCTTTAAGTACTCTGGCCATTTTGGAATCTGAAATATCTTCTCCATGGCCAGCTTCCATACTGGTCTGAGAAGGTGGCTCAGGACTTTGCCAGCTCCTTGATCACTGGAAGTGTTTCAGACTACAGCAGCAGTTGGTTGCCAATATGTGTGTATATATATATATACACACACACACATATATATAGCCTATATATATATATATATGTATTGTAAAATCCATTATTTTTTCCCCTTGAAATTACTTTAAGGATAATCACAGTTTGGTGTTGAATAAAGACTTCATGTTCTGATTTACAGTAAGTATTTCTAACATTCAGGTTTATGTTTTGTAAACTGCTGGATTTACTTTAAAAGCAAATATAACAAACAGTGAAAACCTGCTGTCATCAATTGTACTAGAGATTGTAGCTATGTGAGAGTTGGCTTGATGTCAGGAATGAAAAATGGGTACACAAATACCCAGGTCTGGAGAACCTGCCTTTAGAATTACATGAAGAAGGAGGAAAAAAGGGACATATTTTTTAGATGACCAAAGAGTAACAGCAGATTTTAATCCTGTTGAAAAGAACACAAGATTAAGATATAGATGAAGTGATTGTGAATCTAAAAGCCCACCTGTTTTTCTTAGTCATATCAGATGGTCTATAAGAATATTTAATTTTTCAGACAAAGCTTCCTTGTCTTGTAGGTGTAGACACCCTGGCTACTACTTAAGACACAGAAAGGCTGTGAAAGAAAAAGGAAATGGTATATGAAATATTACAGAAACAGTTTGACATTCTTGCAAAATAGGGGTTTCTGCTGAATAAGCAATAAGCAGTCTGGTGGATTTAGATAATTGTCTTAGCATCATTAATAGCTTGAGTTAGTAGAGAGAATTTAGGAAATTGAAGTTGATATGTCCAAATACTGAAATGAAGAACAAGATTTGCATATTTTTGATCATAGACTCATTCATTATTCAAGTCGTGTTTTCATCTGCAATAGGTGAGAGAAGACCACCATAGACTGTAATGATAAAAGCGAGGGGAAAATTTGACTGTGACTCAGGGGGAAATGATTAATCTTTCCTGATTTGTTCTGAATCTTGACATGTAGACCTCAAATACTATAATTTATGTGAAAATGTCTTCTTTGGTCCCTCAGCTATTAAAAGTTGTAATAATGCAAGAGCACAAGACCAGAAAAGGCTTTCAAAAGCTTATTCTCCTAAATAAGTGATTCTAAACTCTGATAATATCCACTAGACCCTGTATTTTCTGAGTTGCCAGGGAGTTAGCCACAAAACTCACATTTAAGTCAATGGGAGTTACGAAAATCGGTGGGAGTTGCGTGCCATGATGGCATGTAAACTCTGTAAATTTCCCAGATTGCAATAGCAATCAAAGTAGTGGTGGAAATTATAAAGTATCAGAGTAGATAATATATGACTAAATGAGCCAAATATCTAACAAATGGAAAACATCATGGAAAGGAGAAGATGGATGAAAAAGAGATGGTTGAATATATTGAGTTATGTAAGAGAATTCGTAAGGTTTCAGGAAATAGAATTTCTTGAGAAGCTGAGGGGAAATGGAAAGAAA
>NW_005054298.1:19228698-19279248 GCF_000277835.1 Geospiza fortis | reverse complement strand
TGCTGAAACAGAAGAGATTTACTTTCAGCACTGTACAAATGCATCCCAACAAGTACAACAAACAAAAATAGATGCATCATAAAATCAAGAGTAAGGAGAAGGGGTTTCTATAAGCATACAAACATACCACATGTAATGATATGTTTACATAGAAGAAAGGGAGAACTGTGCAGGAAAGAGGAAAATATGTGAGAAAAACAGACTTTGTACAGTGGTTGAGGAAGAAAGCAGACAGTTGATAGGATATGGCTGCCTGAGAAACATGGGCAGCATGTACTCTATCTGTTGAAGGGGGTGATGCTGATCATAATAATTAGTGCAGGGAGAAACTAACTCATCACAGCATGGATTTTTTGTCTAGCAGTTATGTTCAGCAAAATAACTCACTAGTTCCGTAAAAAGTATTACAGTAAAACATAGGACTTACTCTGATCTTATTGTTGTAGATTCTCTAATTAATTAAGATTTCCAACCTGTTAGAAAGTTTCAAGTGAAAGAGGGCCATTACTACCTATATTCCTTTTAGTTCTACAAGACGCAGGTGCTTAAGACCCTTATAAAATCTCACCTAAATAAATCTCTCTCATCAAAAGCTACGATTTAGAAATGGTCTTCCATAGAGACAAGGAAATAAATAAGAAGTTGTTGATAAAAACAATTTTTGAAACATTAGGGAGAGGGCAAAGTTTTGCAATGGATATGGAAAACGATAAAGTTAAATGTCTAAAAAAAGACTAAACAAACCTTCCTGACCGTTCATACCCATTCAACTGTTGAATTAACTGTTATTTTATGCATATGGTGAGACTGGGCCATAATTGCAGACTAGAGGAAAACAAAGTTAATCTAAGACAAAGTACTTTGTAGAGCTACACAGTGGATTGTATTGCCAAATGAAGGGATTCTTAGAACTTTTTAGATCTAAGAAAGCCATCTTCTTTCAAAGAAATTGAGAAAAAATTAAGTCAATATGGCTGTTGCAGCAGGGATTAAACTTAGAAGCCCCATGAAAAGTTCCAATTTTTATGGGTGCTTTGTTAGCAGAACCTGAAGAGACATAAAAAACCAAGACACAAATTTTAACAAACAGTAAATGGGCAGTATGCAAAGGAGTTAAATTGTGAATTGCTCATAGGTACACATACACATTTCTTATGACATTTCATTTAAAAATTTAACTGCTACATTAAGCTGGCTTTATGCTTTGAAGAGCATATTTACAAGCAGTGTTTTACAGGTGGTCACAATTGGTGATTTAATACACAGGCCATCTTTGCGGCTGTGTAGCAAATCAGATGAACAAATGAGATTTGGTGTCATTGAGAGATTGCATAAGCTCTCCAAACTAATGAACTTTGTAGTGTGTGAAAGTAAGATAGTGCTCTGAGTACAAAGCAAAAGAAGATACAAAACCCCCCAAGAACAGCAGGAGAGCACAGGTAAAGGTTTTGAATAGATGCCAAATACTAGAAGGTACAACAGAGATAAATAAAGTACACAGTAAAGATGCAATATAATAAAATACTGTAATTTGGACTGTCAGCATGAGTGTAGTGAGTTCAAAATAGAACAAGTGAGTTAGCTTTTATGGGATATTTAACCACAAACTGCATAAACAGAGACTGCTGCTGGTAATACATATTCAAATGCAGCGAACATGTTATTGGGAAAAATTATATAAAATCACACTATAAATTTTTTGGTTATATTTATTGAATTTGTCCACTAGGCATCTGCTATTTGCCTTTTGCAGACTTGACATCTGCAGAAGTGGTAGCTTCAGTGCCATTTCCCACAGTATCATGGAAATAATTATGACTACATTTCCATAGGGTATCCCTGCCCATGGCAAGGGTTGGAACTAGATGATCAGTGAGGTCCCTTTCAACCCAGGCCATTTCATTGTTCTGTGATAACAAGACTTATTTTGGACATGGACAAAGCAGATTCAACAGGCAGTTTATAATAGTTCCAGAAATGCCTCCTATAGCAGGGGTTTTTTTTCCCCAAGTGATGTTAACTGAAAGTACAACCAGATCAGAGAAAAAAAAATCTCATATCAGTCCATTATTTGGGTATGTGGAGAAACTATGACAGATGTGTGTCCAGCGCTTCAGGACAGCTGTTTTCACATATTCTGCCAGAATGGTTTCCTTAGAGCTTTGTACCACTGGCTTCTTGGCCTGTTGTTGTAGCTTAAGAGCTGCAGAGGGTAGGTAATGTCTAAGAAGCATCAATTCTTGGCCAGCACCACTTACAAGGCTGCAGTGCTGTCTCACAATGCTACATCAGAGTATTGCTTCACATTTAAGGATTGCTATTCCAGTGTCCTGTGTTGTTTTGGAAATGGATAATGCAAATACTTCATGCCTTCTTAAGAAGTATTTTCTGGGCCTGTTATTTGGTCTGATTTCCAGTAGCCCTAGGTATGAGTCTTTCAGCAGCTGTTCCAGTCATCACTCTTAACTGCCTCTCAGAACCACTCTTACAAACTGAGCAAAGATAAAGTTTATTTTAATAATTAGTTACAGAAATAAGACAGATATTTTTTATCTATCTATATATTTATATAAAGTTATCTTTCTTTTGTGATAATGTTTTCTATTAATTCTAAAGGTACCTAGGTTTTTCCATTATTTTGTTCTCTATATTTAATTTTTGATAGCTTTATTAAATTGGTTCCCATCACTCAGTTCTTAATGTCTTCCTCAACACCTTTACTATTCACACAAAATTTTAATCTTGCATTTGAAGAGGCAATAAACGTAACTGTAAACCAGAATTCTATGTGTATTTCCTAATACCATTTCTAATTTACTTTCCAAGCAAAAAGACCCCCAAACCAAACCACCACCACCAAAAAAACTCACAATCAAACAAACAAAAAACCCCCAAACTAAAAGAACAAAAAACCCCAACCCCAAAAAAGCCCCCCTCCAAAAAATCCATAAACAAAAACCAACCTCCAAAAAAACCCTATAACTAATTAGCAGATTATTCTATTATTTTAACAGAATAACATCTGAGGAAAATGCAGGTTTTAGAGTAAAATGTTTTAGAATAAAATTGCAGTCCTTTATTTATTGTTCAGTGAAATTTCTGCAAATTTGCTGGTATTTAGTAATCTGCTGGAAAGGCCTGCCACCAGCTCTAGCTTTTATCCCAGTTTTTCAGTTGTTCTGTCAATGTTTGATGAGGAAATTACCTGCTACAAAAGAGACGTTTGAGAATCAAAGATAGTAAGTAGGAAAAATCTCCTACTTTTTCTTAATCTAATTATTATTTTTAGAATTATTAATTTGCTAATTTAATGAATTATTAAATCAATTAATATAATATACATTAATTAGTATAGCTCAATATATTTATTTCTCTAAAGAGATATGTTATATTTCAACTGGGGTTTGAAATAAGTTTTATGTAATTAGCTAGGAATTTTCAATTGTTTTATATGCAGTCTAAGGAACACAGTAATTTTCTTTTCCTGTTTTCTGGATTATACTTACTAATTTCTCTCTTCCCATTGGACACATGCTGTATTTTCATAGGAGCTTAGTTCCAAGGGCCTCTTTTTTCCTTCTGCTATGCAGTGTTTTTAGTAATCTTACTGTTTTACAAGTATATACTTACATACCTATTATATGATAACAAGAAGAACAAATTTTTTTTGGTTCATTTTCACACTTTTTGATAGAAATTAAAAATCTTTTCTCCGTCAAAGAAATATTAAGATGCTTGGAGTAGTGTCTTCATTTTTAACTCTGGCATTGCTAGGATATGAGAGATTAAATTTTGTATGTTCTCTGTTTTTAAAGTAATAACTGTATCTAAAGTAATCAGAAAGTAAGGAAACATATTTCCACGCATACTTAAATTAGTCAAATGACTTAGGAGAAAGTTGAACTGAAATCAAAATAAACCTGCAGCTGGTTTTTGCTGATCTTCTCAAAATGGTGCCATGGCTTTTGGAACATTCCACACATTTTCAGGTTAGGCATTTCTGGCTTTCAAACAAGACCAAAATTAGAATTATTGAAGGAACCATGACACAAGCAGTTTTTCCACAATATTTTTAGCCTGATTGCAAGCAGATTTCATGGGAATTTAGTGACTGAGTTCATTCCGAAATTTACTGTACCATTCAGAAAATTTGTTCTATTTTGCCAATCCTTACAGCCAAAATGTAGGCCATGGAAATTTTTTAATTCTCCCTTTACTGATCAAGCTTGTAATGATATCTATTCCTTGTGTAGAAATTAGATACTCATGAGTATGGAAGATGACTTCTCCCTGAATTAGGATTTAAAAAAGGAGATACTATATAAAGGAACTTGACAGTGCAGTAATAGCAGCAGGAAACTGGGAGGTTTTTAAAAAGCAGATGCTCTTGTGAACCAAAACACAAGTTCTGAAGGCTCTGAAATGTTCATGATAAATTTAAAAATACTTGAAATCCGAACACTTTCTCATCTTATTTCATTGAAATTCAAATTATATTAAACTTCCGCTTTAAAATGAACATGCAGATGCTTAGATTTTTTTTTTTTCCTTTGCAACAAAATTACCTTCTGATGAAATTCAGTGAAAGCAAAACACTTAAACTTTAGACAAAAAGTTGACAGGCTTTATCCAGTTCTTTAGAATCCCAATAGAAAATAATTACAGCAGAGATTGCATAGATGTACAAGAAAGCTGACATAGCCTGTGACATTTTGGTTCCATTTCCTGTCTCTAAAAGCTCGGATTTGCACATCTTTATATAAGCAATTAAAGGTATATTTTGACGTGCATGAAAAATATGGAAATGTACTCATAAAGTTCTCATAGGATGCCTTTTGATTCTTATAATCCGTTCAATGAGCATTGAATCATACTTGTAAGTATACTCCTCACTGAATTTTTTCCTCCTAATTTCTCTAATTCTGCAGGGTCATGTGGAAGAGGAGGAAAATTTCTGCAATGAAATTTGAAGAAATTTTTTCACTTTAAGAAAAATATGAAGAAAGGGCATATGGCTATCTTCGTAGCTGCAGTAGAAATTAGACTTCACAATGCTCTTAAAGTAAGTGTCCAGATCTGCATGGTGACAAACCACACTGAGGTTTGTCACTGATCTCTTGTCCTCAGGAACTTCATGATTATATAACAGTATCTTCATTTGTGTTTATAGTCCTGTTTATAGCAATTTATAACTGTTTTAGTATCATCCATGTTTACTGTGGAATTTTTGCCAAAGGAGCCCCCTTGTACTGTCAGAAAAGCCCCTGGGATTCCTGAAGAGTAACTAGACTTGCCTGCAGCCAGCATAAGCCCCAGTCTTCCTTGGCTGTTTCACAAAAGTGGGAACGAAAGCATCTCTGTGCAGCGCCTGAAACTCCTCTGTCACCCCATGTAACATGTTTCAGGAAGCCCTTGGGTTTTTGCCCAGAGACAGATTTTGGATCTGAAACTGCTATTTCTTTAATCACTGAGAGTGGATTTGGCATTTTATGTGTAGTTTATATGATCATAAAATGGAAATCTCTTACCATAAGTATTTTTGTTTGTTTAAGTTAAGAAATGGATGTAATACATCTTATGAAAACACACCAGTGACTGCAAGCAGTTTAAAATGGTCTTATGGAGTTACAAGAGGCTTCTCAGATATGGAACACATTTCAGTCAATCTGTAGGTATTGCTCAAAATTCCTGTGGCCAGAGCTCAATCAGAATTAAAGCTGGCCAGAACTGTGGGGGACAATAAAAAAGTTTTTTCAAATATATTCATGGCAAAATACAGTGTGGCAATGACATCAGCCCATTACAGGATGAGGATGGTCACCTCAAAAACAGGGACATGGACAAGGCAGAGCAGTTTAAAGCAGTCTTTGTCTTCAATACAGATGATGGGCTGAGGCGGGGGTCTCAGTGTCCTGAGCTGGAGCACCATCTCTGTGAGAATAATCAACTAACTCCCAGTAAACCCTGAAGTTGTGTGGGATATGATGCTCCAGCTGGATCCTTACAAATCTATGGGGCCTGATGTGATTCATCCAAGAATCCTCAAGGAGCTAGCTGATGTTATTGCAAAACCCCTCTCAATGATTTTTGAGCAATCTTGGGAGTCTGGAGAGGTCCCAGCTGGTTGGAAGCTGGCAAACACTGTCCCAGTTTTCAAGAAGGACAAGAGATAGGACCCTGGAAACTACAGGCCTATTGGTGTCACTTCAGTGCCTGGTAAAGTTGGGGAGAAGATTATTCTGGGAGGTATTCAAAAACACCTGAAAGGCAGTGCAGTCACTGGTCACAGCCAGCACAGCTTTGTGAGAGGAAAGTCTTGCTTATCAAACCTGATTTCCTTTTATGACAAAGTAACCCACCTGGCCGACCTAGGGAAGCCAGCTGATGTCATCTTTTTGGATTTCAGTATGGCTGTTGATACTGCCTCTCACAGGATCCTTCAGGACAAAAACATCCAGCACACATTGCAATGGGGGAGCAGCTGGCTCGCAGTTTGGGCACAAAAGGGTTATAGTGAACAGGCTGATATCATCCAGTTTCAAAAGAGGGTGATGTCCACTTCCAGATCTCTACCAGTTTGGCTGCATTGTCAGTGAAATAAAATCTGAGTATTTAACACAGAAACTAGGATAGAAAGACAAAAGAGGAGCTGCAGTAAGAGAAATTTGCCCTGGTTTTGTCCAGTCATCCATCTTAGGGAGAATGAGAAATATTCAGTTTTATAGGCTATCCTGGAACTTTTTGTTTATATTTAAAGCCAGGTTGTTTACTAATGTGTACATAGGATGCAGATTCAACTGATATATCATGATAAGAATGTTGGATCCACTGAGAATCTGGAATTAGGTGTTTTTAGGACTAGAAGACTGAGCACATTTTGTTGTCAGACACTTTCCAAATGATAAGATTAATGGTTTATTGTAGCATAACCGGTAAATTCAGATTTGGTACAGAACAGACTGAATAAAGAAGGAAGGAATCTGTTTAAAGATAGTTCTGATAACCTTAAGTAGAATAAGAGTTTTTCTTACTCTTCTTATACTGCAAATTTAACTGTATTTAAAATCTGTGCCAGAGGCTGTGTGAGACCATGCTGCAAAGCAAGTAGACTACATTATTTGGAGAGTTTTGACAAACAACTGATGTCTGCATCTGACTTGGTCTTTGTGACCATGCAGGTCTTTGTGACCATTATGAACGGGCAGAGAGAACTTGCTTAAACTGTGAGTGACAGAATCAGAATATTCAAGCATAACATGAAACTGGATGTTGTATAGAGTCAAACAGTTTTTTTGTCAAGAAAAAAAAAAGGCAGAAATCCTTTCTTCTATCAATTGATTTAAAAAAAAACCCTATGAAGTACAATTCAAGAAACAATGGGAAAGATTTTCCATATAGTCTACATGACAGTAGTATTTTGTATATATTTTGTTCTGGGAGCAGCTATTGTCACTAAATAGGTGTAAATACTTTTAGGAAAGCCAGGACTAAGTAAAAGCTAGAAATGTTTTCAAACATTTGCACTTTGCTGATGCAAATATAACTCCAAAGGGAAATAGTTTGCTGTAACAAGTTCCAGATGTACTTGTAAATGTTACAATGAAAAGGTAATTATGTTGTAAATAGTGGGAATGCTTTTCTTCATCAAAGTGAGAGTTTCTTTATTCCTGGACTCAGTTAGCTGGAATAAGAAATACACACTGGGAAGAACAATTCTAAACCCCTGTTACTGATTCTCTAAATTACTCTTTCCAGGACAATCAGTGTTTACTTCAGACAGATCCTCTTTCTGATGAATGGAAACTCTACACTGAATACGCAGAACACATGATTTTAGATGGGCTGTTCAAAGCTATCAAGTGTCTTCTTCCGTATCTGAATGAAAACACTGAGGCAACATTTAAATCCACTCCTTTATCTGAAGTGCAGCTATTTCTTAATAGCATTGCAATAACTTTTAAACTTTCTTGGGGCTAAATGTCAATGGCAATTTCTATGAAATTATGGGCGAACTAATTAAAACCAGCTATGATATTGCATCACCTGTAGATAGACTGTCAAATACTTTGGAAAAGACCCTTTTCAGTTATTCCTGCTTTTGCTACTTTTATGTTTTTGTTTGTTTGTTTGTTTTTATAAGTGTCATAGTTGATCTTTCCTCTAGGCTACATTAGAATGTAATTGTTTTGCCAGCTGACTCAACCCTATCCAATGGCTTATGCCAAGAAGGCTAATATCTCAAGAGAGGATGTGAGGACTTTTTCCCATCTGTTCCCAGTGAGCTGTCATATTTGACTCTCCATAACCTCTGCTTCTCTTGTTTTATGAATGTATCTGGTCATTTCCATCAGCCACTGGCACATATTTTTAAAATTGTATTGGCTAATTTCTTTTTAACTTCTTCTGGTTCACTTGCCAAATTGAGAGTGGCTTTCTAATACACACTGAAATCTGCAGCTGGATGGACTCTCTTCAAAGCTGGTTCAGGAATTTGCCTTCTACTTTCACTTCTGCATTGTGTACAGGCAATCTTTGGCTTTACAGTGCCTGTTTTACTGAGAATTTGATGTCAACTTCTACATATTTCAGGCTGGGCACTTCTCAAGAACTGCTGATTTCTTTGTGGTTATAGGTTGAATGTTTGCTTTCTTGGTTACTACTTCTCATCAGGACACCTGATACTATTTCTGCTCCCAGATCTGCAAGTATAGCTGAGCTATGTATCTGCAATAATTTTCTTCTCTATAAGCTGTGAAGTTATGTCCATAGATAGCTGACAAAAGTGTTTAGTGAATTACAGTGAAACTATTATGCTAGAAATTTAATGTAAATGCAAGTTTTTGTGCAAGAGTATTTTTGCCAGACTAGCAGGACATGCAAAGTCTTTGTGTAATTTCTTCCTTTTGCAGGTTTTTCATATGTGATGGAAACAAATATCAATAAATAAATATATCAAAATATCACAGTTTACATAGGCAAAAATAGATTAAATATAAATTGGTTACACTGTACAATAGTGAAAAGGAAACAAAGGAAAAAGTTGAACACAATATTGCATTTTCTGGAGCTCTACTGGAAAGTGACACTGATGACCATAAGGATCTGAATCACAGTCCATCTCACTAGCAAGTGCTGTAAGTTAAATCAACATGTTGGAGGATGTGAGTAATAACAAATGCACTGTTTTGTCTCTAGCTGATGACAGTAGGTTCTTTGAATTTTTGATGTTAGTGTGATGCATGAAACAGAAATTATAATACTTGAGAAACAGGTATCCAAGTAGTCATTTCTTATTAAGTTGTTTCAGAGAGCAGACAGGAAACCTGCTGCTGACTGACAAGTTAGAATTGTCATTGCCATCAGTGCAATATCTTGGGTCTTGGCATGTGACTTAGCTTTAAGGATGTCTTTTCTTTCTTGAATTTAATCTTTGTCTCTTCTGCCTTTCCACTTTTGGATGTTTGTTTAGCATTATGTAGATCAGATGGATACTCTGGAAGAAATAAGTCAAGTAGCTATGAAGAAGAGTGACTTGGCCACTGTCTCTGTTCTGGAGCAACACTTTAACAAAGAGTGGTACTCAATGGACTGATGATGAAATTGTATGTGTGGAGCACTTTCTGCTCAGTGGGCAATTTCTTAGTAAAGGGAAGTTGGAATTTTATTAAAATTCTGAGGGTCCAGAATGTTCATGAGACTTACTGCATTTTTCCAGATGATCTGAGCTAAAAAACTCACAGGAAGCATACGATTTTGATTTGGCAAACAAGTACTGAAAATGTCTCAATTCACCCCTGCCTCAAAATTAAAAGGTTTTTCTGTACATAATCTAAGGTAGGTTAAATCCCTCTACTATAAAAATCCACAGAGTAATCTTAGCTTTGAAGGATTAGGGCACCCCTTTTGTGCAGGTCGGCCAGGTAATTAGCAGTTTAATCACTTTGCAGGTATGCAAGCTATCAGTGTCCTGAGTGCACTAATAATGGCCCTGACCAGCTCCTCCTGGAGCTCCTCCCCACACCCAGGGGACTCCACAGAAGCTCATCCCTGTGGCCTCACTTTCTTTGAGGTATGGGGTGTTCCAGTCTTGCAGCCTCCCCTCAGCTCTGCCCCTGGGGTTGCTTGGACCTGGCTCTGGACCCCTGCTCCGGGTGTGCTCTCCTCGTGGACCCCACTGGCTGTGTGCTCTTGCTTGCCCTTATCTCTGTCTCTCTTACCATCCTGGCTGTACTTGCTGGTGGAACCCAGGATCTGTTTCACTGCTGACTGTGTCTGGGGCTATTGATGAACGCCTGGCACTGCTGCCATGCTTAAGGCCCTCTGGGACTGGGCCTTTGGTTGATGAGGGTGTTTCTGCTTGGAGAAATGATGAGCATGTGCCTGTTTGCACACAGAGGTACAGGAATGGTGCAGAGATGGTACATGTGAATTGGAGGCAATCCTCTTGAAAATATGAACCATATTCTTTAATGTAACTTTAATTAGAGAAGTGTTGGCAGACCAAAAACTGAGGCAGTAAAAATAGCACCATTATAATGTTTGATTTTTTTCAGTGTTTAAAACACTGGTTCTTTATGAATCAGAGTTTTGCTATCAGCCTGATTTTTCCAAGTGACTAAATGTGTTTCTGTAGTTATTTTTTCCCTACCATCATTTGCAGGAAATGTGAAGACATACACTGCATATGAAAATGAGGACTCTTACCCAATAATTTCTTTACTATTCATTTCTAATCTGTCATGCCTCTTAATGCAGCTGAAAAAATCAACTTCACGTGTATGGAAATATCCATTTTGATGTACAATTTATAGACAGGTATTTCATTGTGTTCTTATTTACACATTGTCAGAGGATTGCTAGTGTTTATTAAACTTCTAGCCACTTTCTTCAAATAGTGATAGGAAACTTTTCTCAGCAATATAACTTGCAAGGAGGTAATGAGGTTCAGCTGTGTCACAGGATTGTGGAATTAAGTTGGATGAGATTCAGAGTAAACACAGATGTTTGCAAAAGCCCCATGTAACTTTTTCAAAACAACATCAAGGGAAAAAAAATTATCTTTGTGTATATCTTTGCCTTTTAATTACTGTGTCTAATTACACTGTTTTGAGTGAGTCCATGTCCATATTGAACTAGACTTGTGGCTGACCTTTTTGTCAGCAAGAGGCATAGCTGGTAGAGCAGATGAGCCTTTGGGATGTCTGACAGGAATGTAAGGAATATGGCTCTATTTTTTTTCATCAGACTGGGTTCAAGCACACCCTTGTTAAGAGCTAAGCAGGTTAAGCAAAATGACTTGACATGTTTGGGGTTTACTAATACATTCAGTTGTCACTATGTGTATTCTTGTGCCTTTCTTATAGGTGGGTCAAAAGACTATATTTATCAAACTATTTTATCATGAGTTTCATCACTGAGGTATTTTTTGTGTTGCTGAGTATTATTTCAAAATTTAATATACATAAACATTTTCTAACTAGAAAATGTAGAATATTGTAAAGAATAATCTTTAATCTTTCCCATAAACTGCATTTAGCAAGTTTTTCTGTGTAGAGAGTCTATCTTTGTCACTGCATAAGAACAACGGGGAAGGAATTACACAAACTCAGCTAATATTTTTCAGAAAAAGGGAATAAGCAGGGAAAGTTGGGGAGAATGAAATTATATGTGTTTGTGTCGGGGGGGTGTTGGCTCTACAAACTGACAAACAATATCTACTTGTAACGTGGTTAGGAATTACCTGAAACATGGAAGAATCTTAAAAAGATTGACTTCACTGTAAAGCTTGAAGCGGTACCTCTACAGTCCAAAGAAGTGTTGGTTATCAGAACAAAATGTGTACTTTTGGAGGTGAGATCAGTTTTGTGCTCTGAACCAAATGATTTTTCATTTTTTGTTCTGATAACAAGCTGGAGGCAAGCTTCACTGAACTGAGAAATTGTCAACTCTTAGAAAAGGCTGTTGAAAGATAACAATTCTATGTTTCTGCGTAATGTATTCTGAATGAATCTGATAATTTAAAGCCCACTCCACCAAAATGGGAGTGATGCTTGTGTCCTCTTTATCTTCAATTATGTCTAATCTGTTTCTAATTTAAACATGATAATGCTGTTGTCAGATCAAATATAGATTTTAAATGTTTTATTCTTCTCCATTGGCAATGTTTTAAATGTATGTGGGCTCTTAAATGTCTGCGGGCAGTACTGACTGAGTCTATAAAAGTTTTAGGTAAATTTAAAGTAAATAAGAATGCTTAAAAGTGAAATGGCTCACAGTTCATGAGATGGAACATATTTAATGAATGGCAGCTAAGGAAAACAATCTCCATGGATTACCTGCTTAACCTCTAAGGAACCCTAATTCAATAAGTTGTATCTTTCAGGTGAAACAGTATGGGGTTAGAAACAGATGTTTTAAAAACAAAAGTGTCCTTTAAGCTTGTTACTCAAGTATTTTCCAGGATATAGATAAATTAAGAATAACCATGATTTTATGAACTGTTACGATATATCTGTCACTGTCAATATCTTGGAGTACCAATCAGAATTTCAGTCAAAATAAAAACTGCATCAACATGATTTATCAAGGTATATTCCCAAGTACTCCACATTCCAACAACAAAAAATGTAACAAAAAGAGCTTTCCCAACTAGACATACATTTTTGAGAAAGTGAAACTAATCTGAGTACATTGCATTTTGAATCTCCTTTCTCATAATCTCTGCATTAAGGAGGATTCACATGTTTCAAATAAAACAGCTGATAAATTATTTAAAAGAGGATGTTTTTCTCCTCCATGATCAAGAGTTAAATGAAGAATCCACCTGTATTTTTTGAAAATTCAGTTAACGAAACATTGAAATGATTCTAAAATATATTCTGATTGCAGGCTGATTATGAAGTTTGGTCTTAAGTTAAAAGTAATTTCTTTATTTGTGCTTTCTCCTCATCCTTGGATTTGTCACTGGAGTGTTGTTTGGGTATATGGGGCTCAGCGACTGCCAAATTGATAAAAATAAGGTGAGAGATGGTGATGTGTGTGCTGCAGTCCCATTTTATGTTTACTTGTTTTGGGGTTTTAGGAGGGTTGGGTTGGTACAGAACAAATGTTCAGTTTTGTGTAATCTGCTAACTTGCTGAGGCTGCACTCAATCTCACTGTCTGTGCCATTGGTAAAATGTTAAAAACCACCAGTCCCAAGGCAGAGCCCTGAGGGACACCACTCACCATCAGCCTCCACATGAATGTAGAGCCACTGACCATAACCCTCTGTGCCCATCCAGCCCATTCCTTATCCACTGAGTAGTCCACCCTTTGCTTCCATGGCCATTTCCAATTTGGAGATAAGGGTGTTCTGTGAGACTGTGTTGTGGGCTTTACAGAAGGTTAGATTGATGGTATCATTTTGTCTTCCCTCACAGAAAGCCACCACAGTGGTCAGGCACAGTTTGTCATTAGTGAAGCTGTGCTGGCTGTCTCAGATCATCAACTTTTTTTGTACATGTTGTTTTATTGTAATATTCACCTTGTCTGGGCTTGCATGAGCTGTAATGGAAACATATATGGAAGGAAACTCTTTATAAAGAGAATCTTAATTTGCGGCATCATTCTTGTGATTTCCAAAAAATAATCCTAAATCCTGCATAAGAAGACTTTACTACCATTTGGCATTGAAAAGCAATGCTATGAGAAAGTGTCAAATTATTCTGAATGACTTCACATTTTCATATGGAAAACAGCAGTGCTGAAAAAGAAAAATAAATGCCATTAGGATGCCAGTAGCTAGTAATCCAGGAACCTGACTCCTTAGCTGTCAGATATTTCCTCTGAATTCAGAGGGAATTGGTCATGGCCTGTCACTGCAGAACTGAGCTCAGGTCATTGTGTTATATTGTGATATGTCTAGATAAAAAAGAACTGTAATAGCTTAAATTTGGTCCAGAGTTCCCAAGAGCTGGGGTATGTCAAGCCTATGTGGCTATGCTGCTGCAACTTTTTCACAGAAAGAGTCCCTAGATTTCATAAAGTTTAGCTAGAAATTTTCTGCTGAATATTAACTTAAACATTCAATACAGATTTTGAATATAGTTATTAACATTCATATAATGGACTATATCTGCTGTAAACTTACTTTTATCCCTTTGCTTATGCAAAAGATTCACACATTTGTGTGCCCAAGGATCCAATCATAAACAAAAATAACTGAGAAAGGGTGTTGCTTGTTCAAATTTTGCATAGATAACTTTTGCAGCCTAATCTGGGTGATTTTGAATGACAAACTCAGGATATAAAATTATATACGTACACTTAGAGAACAAAGGTGGTGTTTAGCCTTTTATTTATAATAAAGCAGCATAAAATTATATTAATTTTTATTATGGCAATAGTTCTCTTTTTGTGTCACTGCCTTATACCTGTCCTTCAGTGCTAAATATACAAATTGGTTTGCTCCTTTATTTACCTGGAAAAAGCTCATTTGACTGGTTTGCTCAGCAATGGTCTCATTGATTGCACTGTTAAGAGCAAAGCAGATACCTAAGTGTGACATACTGAGGATAGCAATTAGCTATGTGGATAGGAATGAAAAGACCATTATTCAAAACAGGAATAAATTTCTCAAATTTTGCCCTAATATCTTGTGTAATTCAAGTAGGTCTTAGCGGTTCATTTCTACAGGGTTAAATGCAGCTATTAATCTCTAATTAAACAAATGAACAAGTGAAAAACTCACTTGGGACCCCCAAAAGCAGAATTGTTTCAAACAAGTTTCTTAATGTTTATAATTCTCTCAACGTATCCTCCTCTTATCCCTTACTGTATTTGAAATATTCTCAATTGTCTGCCACTTCTGTTGTTAGGCTGGAGAGCAAGCTGTCCAGATGAGAGATTACCTGCTTTGCCTTGCTTTTATATTAATTTGCAGGCTTCATGATTTTAGAAGTGTGTGTACAGGTATATGTCTAAATACATATATGCTTATACATTTGTTTATAGTGGCCTAATTGACGAGTCCAGCAATTTTCTGTGAAGTGTTGACAGCGAGCAGACCTTTGTTTGCAGAGAAAAAGATGTGATCATCAGTACATTGCAGAGGCCCAGCACTCAGAGTCCCCTATTAGCTTTGTGCATTACTGACCTCCACAGGCATTTCAGGGGAAGACACAGCAGGGAGATGAAGGTCAGTACAGAAAGTGTTACTGCTTTTGCAGGCAAGTATTGTGTATTTAATCATTGCCTTATACCATTTTTGCATATCAGGCTGGGCTGTTCTTTCTGGTAAAATTATTGGTCTGTAAGAATTTTTTTCTTATTTCAGTCTAAGGGTCAGTGATAAAGAGTGCTGTCAGGTTCCACTGTTGCTCTGCATGTCACTGGCTCCATGTCACACTATACTTCAAAACCCAAGTGAAGCTGTCATCACATCAAAGTTCTCTGGGTGCCACTGCATCCAGACCAAGACACGGTTGTGTGCATTATTCTTCTTCATTGGTTCGCACCAAGTTTGTCTGTGTATATGAAAGCCAGATTTGAAGGTGTGATGAAACATGAGTAGAACCCCTTCCTGTCCCATTCCAACAGCTAGATTTAATCTTTATTTTCTGTTTGCATAGAATTTATTATTAGTTAAGCAAAGTGATGTGATAGTCATTGATGCAGGTGTGTTTATATTTTGAATACAGAAAGGCTCTTCCTTATCTATTCACACCTTTAAAAGTAAAGTGAAGGGAGTCAATATTTCCTCAGCATCCAAATTTAGACTACAGGAAATCCTTGAAGCAGAAGAGAACGTTTGAGTTTGAATAGGCATCCAAAATTTTTTTTAATTGAAAAATTCTTTGATTATCTGAAAATGTAAGTTTATTGCTTAGGTAACTGAAAAAAAATAGAGCAGGTCTAGAATCTTAGTGAATTTTCTGATACTTCTTTAACAGCAAATACACTGCTTTCTAAATTTTAATATTTTTTATATCTTAAGGATGATTTCATGGTGACTGGGGGCCACCAGGTGTAGAATCCAGCTTACCATGACAATGGGCACTGGGCAGCACTTCTGTTGGCTCGCAGGCTGTAGCATTGACCAGAGGTACCTTTTTATACAGTGGAACCCTAAAGACTTGGCCTGTCTATTGAAGGACTCCCACAAATTTGTAAATGTGTTATTGGAACTGTAGCTCATTTACACTAATACTGATGGAGAGCATAAAAATCTTGGTAGGGAAACACACAGACAAAGCTTTAAAATTAATTTTTCAGGGCAGAATTGCTGGTTTTTATTGGACAAAATGAGGAAATCAACTTATTGATCCGACTCTATGCTCTTCATCTTTTATTCTAAAGAAATAAATACAATCCATGCCTGTATGGTTGCATGACCCTAGTTAAGCAAACTTTAGATGAGCTCTTAGTTGTTTATGGTACTAAAGCCACATAAGCGTGCCTTATCAGCAACAAAGTAATGCAGGTATAAGCTGCAATAGAAAAAAAAGTATTGATGGAGTATTTTGTAGTAGGCTTTAAGTGACTGCAGAGTATTCCATTTTCCAGGGCCATGCTACTGTCATGTGTTGCTGCAAATGTCTGGCTTGATTCCCAGGCCTGTGGCTCAGTTCTTGAATGGTCAGGGTGAGGAAGCACCCCAGAGTTATGGGAATGTGTCTTAAACAAAACAGACTCTGGGTATTCATCATGCTTAGCACATATTCAGAATGAATATCTGAGGAAGGAACTTTGAAATAATGCCTGTTTGGGTTTTTGCTCAAGTTTTCTGAATCTATGAACTCTTCTCAAGTGGCCTAAGAAAATATATTAAATTATTTTGTCTGTGAACTGAACAATATTACAAACTGAAGTCTTAGACTTCTGACTTAGTTTAATTCACTTGCATAAGAAAGCACTAGTAGTTCATTACCATAACCCTCCTTTGGATGGAAATGCATTAGTGGTGTCTGCACGAATAAGAAATGAAGAGTAGTGAGAAGAAAAAGCCTCACTCAGTACCATGTGAACCCACAGTGTCTGCCTCAATTTGTACCTTTTCAGTATCTGACAGTGAATGATAACATTATTGCAATGGTATTTACTGGCACTGCTGGAGTATGGGGTCTGTCATTTTTTTCTATTCTGAATTGTTGCGCATGGCTTTAAAAAGTGCCCAAGGCTGAAATGTGTTTCAGAGGTTGTCAAGGAGGAAACAAAGTGATTTTTTCGCTACTTTTTATGAAATTCGGCAAAACAATTTGAAGCTGGAGGAGTTCCAAATCTAAATGCACGTTATTATGGATTCAGATGGATAAGATGGTTCCTGGTGGGGATAAGTTTGTCATAGTGTCTTTCAGGAAATTATACAACTGTCTTTCATTTTCTTCTATATTTCTTCAGCCTAAAGAAAGGAGGTTTCAAAATGGCCATTTAATAATCCCCAAGAAGAATAACCTTTGCAGCAGTCCTATTTTGTAACATAAGAACTATGAAAACCTGGCCTTGGATGGATTATAACAGAATCCTGTCTATTGACTTATATTTTATGATTAAGTCACTAATCTGGCATCCAGCTTTACTTGCATTTGTTCAGAATGACAGGAGTCCCTTTCAGTGGTCATCACAGATTTCTCTTTTCATCAGCTTTTCCTCAGAGGTAATTGCAGCTGTACACAAGCCATTCAGTCTCCAAAAGAGGACAAAATTTATTTTAATGTCCATGAGTGCACAGTTACCTCAGAGATGAAGTTATTGTTGTGGAAGAATAGGAAAAGCTCCTGCTCTGATGAAACAGAGTGCCTGACAAGATTATGAAGCAAAAGATCTTCCTTATTTTTTATTTATATATTTTTACATGAACAAAACATTGTTCATTTTTTTAAAATATAAATTCATTTAAGCCTGAACTCATTTTACAGAACCCAAATATTTTGTAAAGTTTATTTCTAATACATTCTATTGGTTTTAGTATCTTGTACCATAAAGATTTTTGCTGCTGCAATGGAATTGCTGTCACTGTAAATGGGAGTGTTGCAGCTAACTGGCTTTTGTTAATGAAAATTTTTGATACTCATGAGGTATTTGAAGTTTTGAATTCAATGAATCATTAGTCCCAAAGCAAAAACATATGTTTCTGCATGTTAGATGGACTTTTTTTTTTTTACATTCTAGTCTACTGGTTTACATGTGGAAGGTACTTATAATTGTGGTTATACATCATCTTCAGATGTCTCCTAGAGCTGTTTGCATAGTGGAGTAATTTCTCAGGAATAAAGTCACTTCACACTGGTGTAGAGCATCCAGACAGTGAGTTACTTACAGTAGCTGTAATGCAACCTTCTTTACTAAATATATATTCCAGGTGATTTTTTCAAGAGAGAACTTTTGGGATTTTTTTTCCCCCATTAATATTAATTCCACTAAAAGATACAGTTTTATTTTGAGTCCTTGCTTATACTATAGCAGCAAAATACTGTATACTTCTCTTTCAGTTTCCCTGAGTATCAAACATTTACCTAAATTGAATTTTCTTTGGGAATCTTGAGACAAATTCAGCCAATGCATTTTTTATTGTAAGAGAGATATATCTGCTTATGTCAGGTTTGAGATTTAGTTTTTTCTATTTTGTTACTTGCACACCTCTCATCCATTAATGGTACTAAAAAGATATTGAATAAGTGAACTATTCCTATTTATGGAATTTTAATACTTTAGAAATGTGTTTTTACTTTGAAAACAAACAAATAAATCAAACCATAAAGTTAAGGATTCCTTCCCTATAACAAACAGAATTCTAGCACAAAGGATAAAAATCCTCTTAGATTACTTTTCAGCATCAGTATGTTTTAAATGTTGAAACTCATATTGTTACATTTGTATACCATACATATTCATAAATATTCACCTGCTGATGAGTTGGAAACCATGGGCATTGCTGAGAATGTAGTAGAAGCTGTTTGTTTATTTTTTAAATTTTATAGACAAGTATTAAAGATTGGATGAAAACCCCATGGAAACAAATAAATGATGAGCACATGGAGATGGAGCTCAGAAGATTTGCAAATGTGATCATTTCCCTAATGAACAGTGTTTCGCTACTTGAAATAATCTCTCGTGTTCTGAGTACTCTGCATTATGTAGGAGACTGTAGCTTGTTAAATTCCCTTCATTAGAGGGTTTTTGAACTCAAAGGATTAAAAAAATTGGGGAAACGAGTATTACAGGATTGAACTCCCAAATCTCAAAGTACTTCTGAAAATATCCCTCTGAGTTTATTTTTTCTTCCATAACTAGCAAATTACCCAGCTGGCTTTCACATAAGATTCAGAAGTTAAATTCCAAGATGCAGTCACTAACCTGCTTGCTTCTTTAGTGCTTCTGTCATTTTGTTCCCAAAGGTCTGCTGTGTAAGAAATGAAGACCTGTCAAAGCATTAGGACATGGGATATGCACTGTTCAATCAAGGATTAAGCATCTGAAAAGAGCTGAAGTTTAAGAAATTAAAACTTCGTGTAATTCAGAACCCAGCATTTATGGGCACAATAGTCTTTGTGTTCTACATTTGCAGAATTTTGGATAACTTTATTCCTGCAATGTTTGTACCTTATTTCTAAGGCAAAGTTTGTCAGCTGTATAAGACATGGAGGACTTTTGCATTGTATAGTTGCACAGAGGAGCTGTGAGATAAACAGAAATGTATAGCTAAAACAGTAGGGAAATGGCAGTAAAAAGAGATAGATGCACATAATGGTGAATGTAAACTAACATCGTATCATTGGCTTATAGGAATTAAATATCACCTGGACATGTAGGTACACAGTTTGGGGTAATTGGGAGTGGGGCTGTGGCTGAGCCTCATCCCTAATGGGCAACAGCTGTGAGAAGCAGGTGAACAGCATTGAAAGCAATGAGCCATGGAGCACTGACCTATCACCAAAGGGAGCAGAGGGCACACAGGTGCAATGGATCAACATGAGGGGTATGAAAGGTTGAGCTAAAGAATAAGAAGGGCAGATGCCTGGAGCCTTCTGATGAGGTATGGTGTTACAATTTTTTTTTTTTGTCTTGTATTGTGATATTCTGTGTATCGTGGCCATTTCAACTGTGACATATGCTGTGGTGTATGGTGCAATGTGGACACATAATAATCCAGAATCTGTTAGGTGTCTCTCTATTCGCTCAGGAGGTGAAGGAACTGCTAACTTAGAACCAACAAGTGTAGAAGACAATAACTGTCATTCTTTCCTATCTTAAAAATTTCTCTGTGTGTTGGGGACTTTTATGAACTTAAACAAACTTAACATTGTCAAACTAGATTAGTTTGACAAATGTTGCAAAGCAATTTATATAGATGAAAATTTTACTTTGCTTTGGGGCAGAAGGATGAGGTCACTGAGTATTTGTACAATATAGGGTAACATCAAAGTGGAATTGAAGAATGTCTCAGTGGCTGGGGCACTTTCTAAAGGCTGATGAGACAATGGCTGAGATCTCTTGGGGGAAAAAACTGAATGGGAGTCTATCATATGCTTTTGTTTGAGTGTAACTCTTTGAGTACCAGCTGTTTGAACAAAAACTGTCTACTGAATTTTACACCAACTTTTTATAGGTTTTGGTTTCCATGGGAAATGCTTTCCTACTGTATATCTTGATATCTCCTAATCTTTCTAAATATAAGAAATGTATTCACTCCTGTGGATAGGAAAGTGCTACTAGCTCTACTTTACAGCTGGGAACTTGAAAGCTCTGTGATTCTTTAAATGACACCTTCAGAGCTTTTGTGAAAGCAAATCTCCTAAATCCTGGCCAGAGCTCTCAATGTTGGTATATCCCTTCTTGGAAACAAACACTCAATTCCTAATTACATGTCTGCTGTCACCAGTGCAGTGAGTTAATTTCAAATCCTCTTTATAACCTTAATATCTTATTAAAGCAATGTAATGTTCAAGGAACTTGTTAGAAATTGGCAGACCAAAAATATTTTGCATAAGCGAGTTGGAAAATATTGTGATAAAAATAATATTAATCCATCTGGAGAAAAGATGTCCTCACTGGTGAATCGTTTATCAACAAAGTCATTTTGTTATGTGCATGCTTCAGATGTGCATGTTCCTTATTTTGAAGGGTGACCAGGTGTGTCTGTATGCTCAAATGGTTTAACTTGTATTTCAGCAAAACAGGATTTGTTCTGCTACATAGAGCTGTTTTGCAGATTAGAATTTCAGGCTTGAGACTTTAGAAATACCAATGAAAATGACCTTAAAACAATGGAAATACTTTCATTTTTACAGCATCTTTTGTCTGATGTCAAACACCTGTTTAGAGAGTAAGGTTATATAGAAAGATTGCAGTATAGAAAATAGAAGAATGACTTGGCTCCATTTGGCTCCATTCATTTTGTTCTACTTTGGTTTAGTTTCCTTCAATGACAACTAATATTTCTAAGATGTCTACTATAGTAGTTCTAAAAATAGTTCTAAAAAGAGCTATTACCAGAAGGATTCTATGATCCCTGGGGAAGGTGGGAGTTCCACTTCTTCTCCATGATGTCACTTCCTCTGCAGTTGGTTTACTGAAAATCATTTCTGAGGGCAACCATTCTGAGCAGGGAAACTTTTCATCCTAGATAGTTGTGTTCTTTCGTCACTGTTTTTAGCCAAATGAAAATTATTCTAACTGTAGGCTTCTTCAACATCTATCAACAGATTGCCAAGTACTTAAGTTATTTGACAATGTTACCAAAATTTGGTGACAATAAGAGCCTGGTAGAATAAACAGTGGTTATGTGTACTCTTCAGTGCCCTGTGTTTTGCGAAGGATGTGTTAGATTACTGACTAGTGTATTTCCTTGCCTGATGTTCTGCTGAATTGAAAGATATGAAGCAAATAATTCTGCAGACCTTAGTCTCCGTGTTCAGACCATGTTATCTGTTACATCCACTGAGAAGCTCAGTGGATCCTGAGGTCATAGTCAATTAGGCAGCATTGAGGAGAACTCAGGGGAAAATGGGTATCTTTGTTGTCCATTCTGTTAACCCAGAACCTTTTGCTAATTGTACAAAGCATGGTTATTGTCTGTATTCTTTTTTGTCTCCCCTTGAGGCTCACTGAAGTGTAATTTTATGTAAGGATGATGGAAAGATTGTTGAAGCTGAATTAGAAATCTCAGAATGTAAAGACTTATGTTTCTAATTAAAAGTATCCTTACACACTGGAAATGAAATAATTTAGCCATCTTGAGGAGCCAGCATAACCATAGCCACCTAGGCTTAGGAGCCAGAACAAGTGTGTCCTGAGGTTTAGACAGAATTGCCCGACATGCAGCCTAGGCTCCTGAGAGGAGTAGGAAGGTTGGATGATCAAAAATAATTAGTGAAATTTTTCCCCTCAAAAAACACCCAAACAAACAAGTGAAAGAAACCCAAAAGACATTAACATTTTCTGTGGGAAAATGATACTTTGGATAAACTTCCTGTCAAGAAAAGCAAATGAAACCATATATTTTCAACCAAAAGTAGCAGCTGAGTCATTACTGTAGCGTGGCATAAGGCAGAGGTCCCTGTAACCAAGTAGCTCCACAGCTCACGCTGTTGATTCCCTTGGGCCTATACTGGGAACTGCAGCTAGTTTTTTTATTTCCCACTCCACCCCAGAGGAACTTGAATTCCTCTGCTGGGCTGTGTATCCCATGACAAACCATGCTGTCTTCCTGTAGTTCAGCCACTGCTGCCAATAATGGGACGTGATGCAGTCACACAGCAACGTGCCGTCTGAAGTATGGGCTGCCTGGAGAATGTGAGTCATGGAGGATCAGAACTTAACTTAGGACTGTGCAGATGGATGCAGAGATTAATATTGACTCAAAAACTGGAAATTAATATTAACTGAAAAGCTGAAAGATTGTCTTTTCAGACAACTATTTTAAAAAGTTTTATTCTGAAATAATTTTTTAATATAGCTAATAATTTTCATTCTGAAAAAACAATGTCAGACTATTCTATGACATGGAGATTTCATATTTGATCTGCTCAATTTGGAGATAGAGAAGGGAAGAAAAATTAATAAAAAGACAACTGTTTTTCCTTGAGAAAAAGAAAATTGTATTCTCTGAGAGACCCTAATTTCCCTTTAGCACCTGCTTACCAACTTCTCTGTTCTCTTTGTCTTGCTAATGCACTCAAGTGCCTGATCTACAGGCTAGTTTAAGAGTTTTCAAGAGGAAACTAAGAAAAGTCTCACCTTGTTTCCCTCCTGAACTTTGATTCCTACCTCAGCAAATTCAGTCACTTAAAGCACTCATACTTCTGTCTGAACCCAAGGAGCAAAGTGGGCAGGGGAAGGACAGGTTGGATTTTACTTTATCCACGCAGATTTAAACTTTTTCTACGGTTGGTAACTAAGTTAATGTTTTCAGTAATATTCAGGTTGTCTGAGAATAATAAAGTCTTACCCATATGCAACTGCAGGTCAGTCAGCTATAGTGCCATCTTGTCTTTGCTGCTCAACTAGTGATTTTGACTTTGGTATGAATGGATCATTCATTCAAGTGATGAGAGTTAATTTAGCCTTCAGAATAACCCAGAACTCAACCTTTTCAGAGCTGCGATTGTTTCAGCGATGCCAAATTATATGCAATCACTGAGTAATATGAACAGTGATCCACTGCTGTGTCTTTGGATGTAGGCCACCAAAATTGTTCTCTTCATACTGGTAGGAAGCAGGCTAAAAATTCATTATGTGCTGCACATTGTGGAGCGTATGAGCTGTGTTACTGCATAAACAGTATTCTGGGAGAAAATGAAGTTTGGTGATTTTTACCCCATTTTTTGTTCTATAGCTCTTTTCTCCTTTGAGGGAACTCTATGGGTTCCATTTAATGGAAATTCTTTCTCTTGGATTCACAAGCTTTTGTATCCTATTGTTAGAGCTTGGGGAGAAAGGCACAATTGAAGACAAGCATAAAAAATGAGTTATTTTCATCTGTCTCTGTAAATTCACATAAGGTGTGAAGTAGGGCTTTTTCTTCAAAGGAGACTGGGTGAAAAGAGCAGAACACCAAAGGTTTTATTCATAACAAACCTGTGTTCTGAGCAGGCAGATCACAGTGTGTTTTACAGGACTGAGGTCTTTCACAGTGTAACTCGTGTAGCTTAGAGCCTGGGGTTAGGATAGAGGTTGTTCTGTCCTCTGGAGTGCTGAGCTGTAGTCACCTGGCCTGCCCAGGTTCCAGGTCTGTGTGTTTTGCATTTTGCCAGGAAACAGGTTTAGCAAGAAGATCTTCAGAAGCACCATGACAAAGTCTGTGATGTTATTCACACTTACTAATGATTTTTTTTAATTGCTTCTTTAAGATGTTAGAGGAAGTAGTATTTATGTTAGGTAGAATAATGGTGAATTTAGAAGGAACTCTGCAACAATTTTTGCAGAAAAAATTATTGAAGTGGCAGCAGCATGTGAAAATAAACTACTAAATCAGTTAAAACAATTTATTTGATAGATATTGAGACTATGCTGAGGATGTTGAAATCTTCAAGGTTATAGAAGGATGGTTGGAAATCATCTGAAAGTCTGTAATCACAAGCAGGTACGCAAACCTGTTACGCACAAAATGTATAAAAATGGTAATTTTAAACAAAGGCATTAGTCTTATGGTATAAACCACTAAAGTTTCACAGATTGGATTTATAAAATGTAAATGCCAAAATCTAACGATCTCTAGAAAAAATAACACTACTTGCTACTATATCAATCTATTAAGGATGTGTGTTTTCTTTCATCAGTGCAAACATTCCCCTGTTGCAAAGGTGGGATTCTGCATGAACCAGCTTTTCAAAAATCAGTGCCTAAATATCTTTGGCAGGCTCTGTCAGAAAGATTTGTCTTGCAACCATTTAAAAAGCATATATGTGCTTGCTGTTATTTCATAGCAAGTGTTATTTAGAAGGACTGTTCTGGGGTCCCCATCCCCTTCCCTCCCCTCCACCCTCCCAAAAAAAAAATTCCAAAAAAACTATTGTTTTTTTTCAGAAGCATTACTTTGTAAATTAAGATGTCTGGATGCCGGGGAATAAAT
This sequence comes from Geospiza fortis, assembly GCF_000277835.1. Lineage (NCBI taxonomy): Eukaryota > Metazoa > Chordata > Aves > Passeriformes > Thraupidae > Geospiza > Geospiza fortis. The sequence goes on along the minus strand of NW_005054298.1, from coordinate 19,254,198 downwards.
CTAATTCATAATGACTGCCAGTGGCTTCTAGGGCCACCAAGGTGGGCACTCTGGGCCACCTCCACAGTGTCACCATTCCTGTCAGGTTGGGGAATTACATAGCAGCCTGATGAAGGAAGCTGTTCAGGGATCCTGCTTTTCATGTTCCTCTGACACAAAGAAGCCATCATGACCAAGGCAATCAGGCCCCAGAGAGTTGTTGTTTCCCTCTCCTCCCCAGCCCCTGTATTTCCTGTAGTAAACATAAAGTGTATCGTGACTGGTTTGGAAGCAGAGTTTTGAAGTATATGTGTGATGCTTTAAACATCTAGTAGCTTTCTCATGTGTGCAGTTACAGAGTAGCATTCCAAGTGCAGTATCAGACTAGTATTTATCTGTCCTGAAATTAAGTTCTGGGAACCAGCAGGAAAGTGTATTTTTGTAATTCAGGAGTAAAATTAAAATTGTAAGAAAACAATACCATTATTAGTTTGCAGAAGTTATTTGCTTTGATTAAAAGCACCAATAAATGTGTCTTGGTTCTATAACTGCTCCATTTAGCACTTGACATATAATAGGTTTTTTTCCCCACAGTGTAATATCTCCATTGAAATATAATTATTTTGCAGATTGCTCAACTGAATGCCGTTATAAACATGCTGTTAGGGGAATTCACCCCTGGTGATCATCAGAACATCGTGACAATATGCACAATTGATGTACATGCGAGAGATGTTGTAGCCACGCTTATAGCACAGAAGGTAATTTGTTGCAGAGCAATTACACTAATGCATTTTTAAAAGCATAAAATAAAGAATAATTTCATTTGTTGAAAAGGTATTCTGGTGGCTTATGTATGGCAATGACAGAATATTTTGATTAAATCAATTTTTGTCCCTTTATGTTTTTTGCTTTACGTTTAGCTAATTACATTTACCAGTTAAAGAATTCACATTTAAAAATATATAGATATTTTGTCCAAATATTTTAAAACGTCCATTAAAAACGTATGCTGTAATGTGACAGCAGGTTTCTCAGTAATTTGCCTCCCATTACTGATCTTTTCACAACTAATATAAATCTCACACTTATTTGAGATAGCTAGAAAGCTTAATATATACAAAATATAAGACAGCAATTGTTTCCAGATAGCTTTTGGGTTTTTTCTATAAATAGGTTTTATTTCCCTATCAATCTCTGAGGTGGAGTCTGCACTGCTAACCCTTTCCATGCCTGTCTTCTCTACTGCTGGTACCTATTTATAGTAATTTGCTAGTCCATCTCCAGACTATGAGCACTCAGACAGGAAGGAGGTGGTGAGAGGCACCATGCAATGTCTGCTCCCTTATGCATGGTTAGGCAGGTGAGAGAGCTGTTCTATCCTCCACTCCTCCTGCCTGGAGCCAGCTGACATCCAAGGGGGCACACAGGCCCCAGTTAGAATAAGAAGCTTCATTTCAGAGTCAGAACCTAGAGCTTTTCTGTTTATTCATGAAGAGTAACAAAGGAGAAGAGAAAAACTGTGTAGGTATGAAGTGTGTGTGTAGTGCACATGTATTCACCCATCCTCTATAGCCTGTCATCTTTCTATGCATCTGTTGCATTTGAACATTTACTCACTGTAAAATTCACCTTTTGGCAACACATAGCTGCCAAGATCAAGGATTGTGCTGTTTCTCTGCATTTCCAAACACCCTCCTATCCCCACAATTGTTAGTTCATTATTTTGCTTTATTATAAATCATAATTTTGCTGCAGACCAGACACAGTATTTAGGTTTCTCAGAAATCCAGTCTTTACATAAATGGCCTAAATAAATAGTTCAAGATGAAGACCACAGTGAACTTATGAAAGTAAAAATTGTTTTACTTGAAAGAATGAAATAGAAAAAAAGTCAGAGTAAATTATTTTAGTATGCCATGAAACCTTGTCCAGGACAAAATAGTCTTTTAGCCATTTTAACTGGTATTCTGTAAAACGGAGGGAAAAAAGCAAAGCCAAAAGCAACATGAACAACAAAAAAATCCCTCAACACTTACAGTTGCTGAACAAAATCCATTCTACTGAGCATAATCACTTTGTTGTGGTGTGATGCATAATAGCAGTTGCATCGAAAATTTGCAGCAATTTAAAATATTCTTTTCACTGAAATTGTTTATCCACATTGCCAAAGCCTTTAAGGAAGTACTGATGTTTTTCATATTGTCAGGAGCAGCTGTTCCTATCTGCTGTGGCTGTCTAACCGCTAACTAGGCAGATGGCACACAGTAGCTGAGGTGTGTCTGTTGTGTACAGGATCAACTTTTCTGGCTTATGGGAAGCACAGCTGCCATGCTATTATGATGATGATGATCCTTATGTATTTCAGACATTGGAGGCCTTATATAGAGCTGCATGCTTTGAAGGGGTGATTAGGGTCTTTAGTACACTGAATAAGTACTTAAATAATCAAACTGACAAGCTGTGTGGAAATATGGAATCCCTATTAATGAGAATTTTGGGTAGGGATCGGGGACTCTGTAAAAACTAAGCAAAAATATTTGCCACAGACAGAAACATCTCAATATGATATAGCATGTTAATATCAGTATAAATTCAAAATCAACTAGAGACAAATACATTTATGAATGAATAAATATGTTTTACATAATTAAATCTGGTCAGTTATTCAAAGAACATGCTGTAGAAAATACTGGGTGGTGAAAACTAGAGAAGGCCTAAGAATTTGTCTCAGTTGTCAGAAACTTCATCCACAGAATATTGGAAGCAGCAACACTTCTTTTCCTGTGTCTAGCTTCTAGTAATTAATATATTAATAAAAAAGAGTAGACTCTTTTTTTCCTTCAGAAAAACTACTTTGTTAACATTCTTGTGCAGTGGGGTAGCATAGGAGAGATGCAGGTGACAGTAAGATGTGTCTGGGGCTTAAGGAAGCAATGAAGTGCTGACCAGATGCTGCATTTCCTGTTGATTTAAGGCATTAGTTCATTAGGCCACTAATCAAAACCATGTGCTCTGCTAACAAACCATTTCATCACCTGAGTGTTGGAGCATGCACATACTGTTTCCAACTAACTGGGACCTGATCCAGGTCAATGCAAATTCTACCACCAATTGATGCCAGCAAGAGAAGAGGTTGTCTGAAAATGGTTGTCCTTGTTATTGTTTGTGTCTTCACATAGCTCAGCTGAAAATATTTTAGCCATAAATATTGAATAATTTTATATTTTCTGGATCTTGTTAGGGGAGTTTATGTTCCATAAAGTATCCCTCCTTGTTACAAAATTAAAAAAAATAAAATAATTAGGAGCCCATCAGGTTGATGTGCATAAATGTTTGTTTTTCAGAAATCCCACTGCTAACCTTTATTCTCTAAAGAAAGATGTCAAGGTATATTGAGAGACATTGATTCATCATCTTAGTCCTGAGTTAAGAGCTGAAACTACCTGAGATACAGACTGGGCAATGTCACCTCAATAATGCTTATGCTGACCATTACTGTGTGTAAAGCAAAAATGCCCAACTTCAAAGCTTACAGCAAGGCTTTATTCTTGATGGTAGTATAAACAACATAATCAAATCATATTCTGCAGTTGTTTCTAAAGCACTGCAACCATAAAAGCATGAACAAATATAAAATTGTGAAACATGTTTGTTTCTTCAGCTTAATGCAATGCTATCACTCTCCAAGTATAATTTTGTAAGTTTGGAAATAGTTATAAGAGAAATAACTTCCTTGCATGTGACAACAACAGCTGATGAGAAAAGTGGGGAAATTTGATTGCTTAGATTTCACCAAATGGGAAGAGGGAGATATCAATTATCTCTTAGTAAAGCTGTGGGATTAGTGTGTTGGAGAGGTGTACAAGAACAAAAAAGGAGGATGACTCATGGAGTGGAAGGTGGAAAGAAAGAGCATCTTGATCGGGAAAGGACAAAAGAAATAGTCTGATTCCTCAGAAGCCAATGGAGGCAGGCCTGCAAGCAAAGTACAAGGTGAGCAGTTTACAGCAATAACAAGAAATACTGCAAGGTTAGAGGATCATGCAGAGATGGTCACAGAAGAAAGAAGAAGTACTGCAGTGCTAAGGGAAAAGGTTTTTACAAAGTCACAGATATCAGAAAGCACATGCAAGACAATCACAAAGGTGAAGAAGATGAAGATCAAGGGTGGAGAAGAGGACTAATGAGCCTGGGAGATTTAGGATAAGCAAGGAGAAGCACTGGTGCCTGCTGCACAGTAGCTGAAAGAAGAGAGATTGATAAATCGAAGGGATTTCTTCAAGCAGGTGAAAAATATCACTGGGTAGGAAGTGAAGAAATCTGTCTTGATTGAGACCAGAAAAATTTGGTGAGGCAAAATGAAAGGATAGGAATAGGTGAGTGTTCTTCAAGAGCATTTACATATGGTAAGAAAAGAGAAGAAATTCCTACTTTATCTTTTGAGGTAGTGCCAGCATATGGTTCTTTCAGGGTAGGATGATTTTGTGGTTGGAGAATTGGGGAAGCAGCACTATGGATAGAATCATGGAAACATCAAATGAAAGAAGATGTATGCATAGTGGAATTTACTATTGGAGCATCACAATCAAGATTATACTCTTCTGATTGCCTATGTTCAGTTTTACATACCTGACTCTGGGAAATAGTTTAGGGTAAAAAAAAAACCTGAACAACCAACCAAATTAACAAAGACCTTGCAAATTCAGCTGGGGTAATTTATTGGTTTTTTAAGGAAACCATGTATTTTGGAATGAAACCTGCTCTGTGAGTAGCTGCGGTGCTTTCTTTGGGTTCAAACTACCAGAGTGTGTCAGGCTTTCCTCAGGTAGCCTTCATGTTTCCTGCTGGGGCATATGAGCTACAAGATCAAAGCTGTCGGCTCACCCTTCCCTAGTGCTGCTCTGTGTTTCAGTAGTAATTTCTCATCTGGCTGTTTTTCCCTTCATAGGTAGAACTTGCAAATGTGGTAGGCACAGTAAGTCCTCACAAAGTCCACACAAAGAATATGTATTATACAATTTTGGCTGACATAGTATTTTTCAGTTGATCAAAGTATTTTTCTGAAGAAATTTCAAAAATGTTGACTGTACTTGTGTGAAGTCAGTCTTACTAGAGTAATTTTGAAGCAAATTTGGCCCTGAACACTCAGATTTAAAATGTGGCACAAAGCTTGAACCAAGTCTAACCTGGTAGGATTGAATACTGTGTTTCACTGAGACCAGAAGAATTTTTATACAGAAAGAAGAAACTGAAAAGAATCTTCTCACTGTGTCTTAATTTACTGCTTACTACTGGTACAGTGTAAGTTATAATTGTTACTCCAAATTCATCATCTAAAATAACAAACTGTAGGAAAGAGTAGGCTTTGACAGAAAAAAAATAATTGTTTCAAGTTATAGAGATTGACATATCTCAATAGCCTTTCTCATTTTTTCTTTGTTTCTCAAGCCAAGCAACCAGAAAAGTGAGACAGAAGCACAGAGTCCATGTACTGTATGAACGTTTAAAGTTTTGTTTTTTCTTGCATTTATTTATTCAGCGTAACAAGAAACATGAAGCCAATGGCAGCACTGCTCAGGAAACACGACTGGTATCCTTTGATAGCGAAGTAACAAAATTGGACTGTAGCAGTGCACTTTTCTTCATAAGCCTCTCTTTTGAGATGAAATATTGTTATTTCCACACTCATGAAAGAGATGTTCTCTGCTTCCAAGTTATACTGTGTTTTAAAATTTTGTTAAAGGTAAGATGACCATAATAGGTATTTTCTTTCTTTACATGCATTGTTTTATGTAACATCTCCCTTGAGTTTACTTACTCAGAGTTTTTTACCTTCTAGAGTTGGTAGATTGGCCCTGCAAATACTTGAGTATCTTGTTGATCAGGTGTGGTTAGCAGGAGAAAGTAATAAAATATTTGGGCAGAATAACTCACAGATATGAATTCTTCAAGAGCTGGGCATTAACTAGCATTCCTTGACTTTCATAAATCAATTGAAGAAAGATCTTTATTCTACAGCAAGAAAAAACCCTGAAGTACGCTTGGTGTGAGCTGGCCAGGTGTTGTTAGTATCAGAAACAAGCAGATGAATAACAAATTGTGACTTCACTGGATTTTCTCCGTCCAATAACTTCATATCTTTTTTTTTATACTGGGGAGCCCAGAAAAAGAACATGGCACTGCTATCTTCATCTCACTTCATTTAGTAGTGTCATATGCCTCTGTATACTTCTAGTGCTATAAGATTTATTTACCATATAAATATTCACTCTAATTTCTATCTATGACTACATGTTCTCTGCTTAAATTTGCACAGCATTTTTATTAAATGGATGCAAGACTTGATAATTTACAAATTATAACAGTTAATCCCTTCTGCTAAGAAAAACACATAATAGTCCATCAAGGCAGTTGTTTAATTTTGTTCAAGAATTTTTGAAATGAAAACCATAAAAAAGGGTTAATCATCACCTATCAAAGCAGCCCTAATGTTGTCATGACTTACATCAAGACCAATAAAACAGGGAAATCAATTATTGCATTAAAAATGCAACTCTCTTTTTACAGTAAGACAACAAAGAAAATCTCATCAGCAACAGCACATGTATAAGTTAAGAGTATACATTCCCTAATTAAGTACTTAAAGAAAAATCTGCAGGCAAGGGCAGAATTGTGGATAATGCTATACTTCTCTTTTTGCTACTGATGCACTTCACATAATCCATTCTGATTTTAATTTTGATGATTTTTAAAACAAGTTGTTCTCTCTAGGGAAGGGATAGTGATTAGTTTTACCAGTATTTTTGGTGCTGGAATTATTTTTGTTTGTATATGACATTGCTCTTGTGCCCTTTAGTCTCTGCTACTGTGTGCTTTCCTGTGATCAGGTCTGCTTGTCGAGCATATTTCAATATACTATATGTAATAGCCATTAAGGGTCTTTTCCAACTGAAATGTTTCTATGATTCTATGCTTGTGTGGATCTCTGGGGTTAGCCTCATAAAGGCAGGCTACTTTCCAATCTCTCTAGAATAGCCTGTTTCTAAAGTAAATAAGTCCCTTGAAAGACACAGTGGAGCCCTCTTTAGAAAGGTGGACTTCTCACTTTCCACCTCAGTGAATGAAAAAGTATCCCTTTGCCTATCATTGATCAGAAAAGATGAGATGTGCCATTGGAGTTTTTCTACTGACAGGGTTATCCTTCTAACATGTGTACCAACAAAAGTGCCTATAGTGCTTCCTGAAATCTTTGTGAATCAAATGAACTATGTTTAAAACACTCCACAGAAAAGTCTATCTTGTTGTTCTGGGCCCTCATCACTGCAGCTGGCTCTTTTTCTCTTTTATTGTTGCTAGTTTGAAGTATCTATAAAGGTTTATGGCAAACTGGAGTACAGGAATGCTTTTATGAACTCAGTTGCATCTCTGTAGATTTGCTTTCTGTTGTGGTACTTTGAGTTAAGACACTGCAGGATAGGGTTTGGCCAAAGAAAAAAGTTAAATTAGCAATAAAGTGAATTTTCAAGCTTATTTTTGTGTTATCCTATGGCACAGTAACCTTTTTTTTTTTTGATTGTTTGAGGGAGAGTGCTGAATTGGAAATGGCAGGTTTCCATAGTAGTAAATCCAGGGGAAAAAAGGGAAAAAATTAAAAGGAAAAAAAGAGTCTTCCAGAAAATATCAAAACTCTTTTTTTGGTGGAAACAAACCCCCTCTTTTCCTCTCCCACTTTTTTCTTTTTTTAATGGATTATAGCACTGGGCCTTAAGGTACTCTCTATAAAAAACAGGTAAAGGCTAGAGCTGAAGGTCAAGAAACTGACATGAAGACAGTTTGGTAGATAGATCTGAGATAATTGAAACTTTAAGATATAATGGCATGTTCCATTGCAAAACAAGCTACAGAAAACTGTAAGGGAGCTAAAACGATTAAGAATTTAAGCTGTATGAGACTGTGTGGCAGAGAAAAATTTTTTAACTTAAAAAAAACTTGATTATTTTCTTCCCCTAAAAGTACCTGAAATGTATGGGTGAAAGATGGTATAAAATAGTAAAACATTGCTGGCTTATTAGAGGTTTTTTTGTGGCTATCCCAAGAGAGATTTACCACAAATTTTCCTGTGTGTATATGCTAAACTCAGGTTTCAATACCTTTCTCATTTTATTAAATCATGATTCTAGGAAAACATTATAAGCCTTCTTTTTTAAAAATTGCTTGGTATAAAATCAGTCTTACGTGCTTATCAAATTTTGAAACATTTATGGTTTTTTAATCTCAGGAAAGAAAATATTTATTGATCTGTGAACTACTAATGGGGTTTTCTTAATCTTATCTTGTTTATTGCTAGCATTAACAACTTTCCTGTGCATTTTTAAGTCTGAAAATGTCCAAGCCCAAAGAGTGCTATAAAACATTTCTATTGCTTATAGATATGTTATTAATTTGCCACTGACATTAAGCCACTCATGTGTTGATTGATATATGGATTAGACACAAATTCTCATCATCAGCAACACAGTAAGAAGATGGTGCCAGTACAACTCTGTCTCACATGTTCATATTTTCTTTTCTTCCTGCAGAGCTTATACAATGATGATTTCAGACCTTTGTGTGAAATAGTGTTGACATCAGAAGAGCTGTAAATTCATGGAGACTCATGAGAAAGTTAATCTATCTCTGCACATTGTATTGTATCTACATAGGTGCTGGAGGAAAAAATTAAACTTTTTGGTAATGCTGCTGCTAGGCAAGTATACTAAAGAATTTGGGGGGCAGGGCAGTAGTCATTAGAAATGGACTATAGAGTATTCCCAGCATATTCAGAAGCAAGAGTGTGAGAAATACTCTTAGCATTGCACTTGAATGCCAGCAGAGAAGAGAGAAAGCCAGCAAGTCATTAGTGTACACTCCTGTATAAGCTCAGGTCCTGATTATCTCTTTCCAGTACCTTCAGAAAGTAGAGGAGAGAAGGCTGCTAAAAGACCTGTCCTTTCTGAGAGAGCTTGGGTGCATAGTTATATAGATTTACCTGGCCTTTTCCAAAGGGAGAACTGGCACCTCTTCTCTAGTCCCTCTCCTTACCAGCCTTTCCGTTCTTCTCTTTTTCTTAACTCCCTGGTTTTGTAAGTGCGATACTTTAAGTCCTTCCTGGTGCAGAGAGTCATGGATGTCTCTCAAGTGTGAGGGTACTGGGCCTTCTCCCTTGCTTCCTGGCACAGATAACGTTCTGAAGTAGCTGTGGACAGTGAGAAGACTCCTCTCAGTTTCATCCTTGTGTACAAAAATTCTTCGGGTCTCAGTGAAATGCAGTGTTCAATCCTACCAGGCTATGCTTGGTTCAGGCTTTGTGTCACATTTTTAATCTGAGTGCTCAGGGCCAAATTCAGAACAAATCTAATCAGATGCATCTCCTTGCTAAATAAAGCTGTCTTGTTCTCTGTAAGTTTGATTTTGATATGAAGCCATTTGCTTTATGACTGCATGAGTGCAAGTTTCCTATGCATGTGGCATTGCCTGATGCTCAGATGAGAACATCATGTCAGACATGTTTAATCATAACAGTGTTTATTCCTTTTACTCAGAATGTACCCTCTTCATGACAAATGTATGTAAATGCTGAGATAAAAATAGCATTTGATGAGATAGTTGGGTATGTTTCATTTTATTAACACATTCGTCAACTTATTCTGCTGAAAGTAATATGTGAATAGTAGATATGTGTAAGATTAGCATAATTTTTCCAGTCAACATTTGTTCTGTGAGGTTTTTGATTACATTATTTTAATTAAGCAGTAAGTCATGACAAGTACAGGATTTCATGGTGAGTATAGTGCTCCTAACAAGGTATTATAAAGCATGTGGCTGAAAGCTGAATGATTTTAACCATTCAAAATGTGCATTAATAATTACATGAGACTGACTAGAGTGCCCTTTGGTTTCTTTAAGTATAGATCATTGAACAAGAAAAGCATTTACTGGTCATAGTTGCTAGGACCCAGACTCTGCTGTTGGACAGTGAAAAGCTCCATTTGTGTTCTAAGGCCTTCTGTGCTGCTTCTGGAGTTAGTTTGCTTACAAAACCACACTGTAACTTCTAAAAGATTGATCATTTGACTATGAAGGAAGCCAAATTATCTGTCTGGAATTGCACAATATGTAGTAGGTGCCCCATGTCAGAAATAATGAAGACAAATGAAATTATGGACTCAAAGAAAGCACATATTTTCTAAACAAGGCCTGCCAGTCAGAGATTAGGAAATTGAAAATGTTTTATTTCTTTGTACCTGTCCAATGGAAACCAAAGAAGAATCCTGAACCAGAAATGCTTTGTATGTAACTTACTTTTTATCTGATTGCATCAGACTTGGGATATGAAGTAATAAAATGCTGAGGTTAACAAATGTCTGTTTATTTCAAACAGTCATTACATATTTTTTTTGTACTTCCACTCAAAGATGCAAAGTAATTTTGATTTCTGTTCCAGGGTCTCAAAGTAATTAAATGTCTTTGTTGTGATTGTTATTCTTGAAACAAAAGGACTGAAGTAAACCTAGAGCTTATAGACCTGTGTTGGATTTTGATATTACTTTGTGGGAACTTAAATAGGAAAATGCAAATAATAATTTCTGGACTTATGAGCATGTAAAGCCTCACAATTTCATAAAATATTTCCTTTTTGTTGTTGTTCACCAGTCCGCCTATTTTTAATAACCATTTAATGAGGTAAATGAAAGATGTCTTCTCCTCCTCCCAGAATTCATCCTCTTGTAGTATGTGATTCTATGATACAAGAATACCGTTTTTCCTCCTTCTAGCAGCCTGATCTGAATAACTGAATGGAATACATCTTGAGATAGTCCTGAGGTATCTATTATTCTTTTTCCATGTAACAACTCCTTTTTTTAATGTGCATCTGTCATTAATTAAAATGTTCATATTTTTTAAATTCAGGTCTCTTCAGAGAAGAAGCAAAGTGATTAAGTATATTGTTATATTGCCTAACTGATACGCTGGATATAAACTGTTTTGGGAGAATTTTCCAGATATTGTAGAAGAGCAGATTGGGTTCTGGAGCTTGGCATGAGAAAGGACTAAGCATTAGCTTGAAATTCCTTACAGTCTACAAAGGACTAAAACATTAGAATTGACTTGGTCTGGTGTTTTGTTGGTTTGGTTTTGGCTTTCTTTGAGGAGTTGCAACTTCCCGTATCTTTGAACTGTTTATCACCAGAGGTGACATGCTGTATACGACAACAGAGGAAAGTGAACCAGAATATCAGTGTCTAGTCCTGTGAGAGACTGAAATCTCCTGCCTGAATATAACTGGAACAATAAGGCGAAAGTGTTTGCTCTTGGAATCCAAATGTGTGTGCTTCAAGTGATAAAAAAACCTCCAGAACTACTGCTTGAATCAATCTTTTGCCATTTGTTAACGTCTAAATCCTGTTTACAGAAAACTATGCTTTGAACACAGTTTGTTTCCTGTATTAACCTTAGTAGTGAATGTGAAGGCGATTCACTGTTCTTACATACCTAAAGGTAATACGAGTGTGATGAAATAGGGTTAAAAAGCCTCATGAGATTTGATAAGCATTCATACATTTTATCTGACTTGGGGCATTGAATCCATGGAAACATTGGCTTTTACACATCATTTTCTCATTCACAAAATTAAGTAATTACATCCTGGGAGAAATGCACTGGCATTGAATATACAGCATCCAGACTATGCCACTACAGGTAGCAGATTGAGTTTAACTAGCCATATGGATTGTAATTGTCTAAGTATGATTAATTCATAATGTTTCCTAATTTTATGCCTTATATTATGGTTTGTTACTATAATGTCAGTATTTTCTCCTTTTTTTTATTTCTTTTTAGTCTAGGTTTTGATGAGAGGCCTCAAGGGAATTTAATCTTATTATGACACTCACTAATGATGTCCTTATATTCTGGGGTCTCATCAATAGCTTGATCCCCTTTCTGGAAGTTTCATGGAAAAGGGCTCTGAAGTTAGAACAGATGGTGCATCAGTTCATTGCAGAACTCTGTTTTCAGCCAGAGGAAAACTTTATACTGAAGGTGGAAATAATGGTTTTCTGCTTAGCTTATTGTAAATTCTAAATGGGGTGATTGAAAACTGTAATGATCACTGCTGTTTGATGCCTATGAGTTTCAACATCTGGCTAATGCCTTTACTAGCCATAACAGTAAGAAAAGGCACTGCAGACTTTTCTGCTTCTTTCTCTAAGACAGAATATAGCATGTGTATATATATATTTGTAAATACACACAAAGCTTGCATATGATGGTGTGTGTATGTATACTTCATATATGTAAATCACTGTCTATATTACTATCTGATTTGCACAATACTGAAATGGAATATTACATAATAACATTTCAATGTCAACACCAGGCTTTCTAGTTTTAATACCCGAATTTGATTTCTGCTTTAACAATTGCAATTATTTAAGTTGACCTCCTTATCTACTCTTGCCTACAAATCCAAGCCATTACCCCAAAGGAAATTAGCAAATATATCTTTGCTTCTCATGTAGGTTCCAAGAAGAAAGCATAAGTGGGACTGACAGAGATGGTCTTTGTAAAGGAGACTGAAGATCATTTTCTTCAAAGTGATGGACCTCATTGCCCCAACATTTCTCTTACTTGACTATTCAGCAGGTCATTCACTAAATCTCCAAAGGCACTAGTCTTTTCTGTCGTTGTATTATAATTGACTTGATGGAATATTGTTAACTGGAATTGTGATTAAAAATTAATGTTTTCATCGGGAAATTAAAAAGATATTTCTCTACTTATGTTGTTTTATTTGGTTGTACTTCAATCTAGATAATGAAAACAATTTAGGAAATTTCATTTTAGAAATGCGGATGGTATTGTCTTAACTTATGCAGCAACTTGGCCTGGTATTCTTGAAGCAAATTGCTAAAATCTGTAACAGCATTGTACTTCTGTTGTTTTGTTGTTTTGGTTTTTTTAAACAGTCTGGCTATATTTGAAAAAAAAAAGTGGAAAAACTTACTGAACTCTAGGCACATGCTGTGAATGCTTTTAATTCAATGGAGCCTTAATCACCTTAATGGAGACTTAAGATGTTATTCTGAATTTGGGCTGAAACAGCTAACAAAACAAAATCAGTCTGGTCACTATTTAACATTGTTATTGGGTTTTGCCCCGAAGATGTGATGCTTTGTAGTTTTTTGCCCCAGTTGCCTAGTCAATGAATTATTCAGGCCAGGCTTATAAAGTACCTGTTGATAAAAAGAGTGGTCAAATATTAAGCTTTTGAAAGAACTATGTGGGAATTTAAAATTATTTTTCTGTAGTTCTTCGTTCTTCTCAAATTAGCAGTGTATTTGTAACTAATGCTGCCTAATGTCAGCCACAAGAGGGTATGAAGATATATGCAAGTGATTTATCTACATGATCAGATGGAATAGGAGGAGGCTGATAGTAGCTTGGTGATCAAAGGACAATACTGTTGACAATACAAAATCAATCATCACAGAACTGTGATTCCTTTTAGTTGCTAATATTTTTTTCCTTTTTTCTTACAGTGTGAGTTGCAAGTTACGCATCAATTAATTGACTTAATTTCTGTATAATCAGGTTTTATATTGGACTGATACTTTTCCTTCTCTTATTTTCCTCACAGATGTAGCGAAATTCATAACAGCATCCACATATTAAGGTTTGATGAATCAATTTCCTTTGCAGAGAACCAGTAATAGTGGCATCAAATGCCCATTCTTCTGTAAAATAAAAACACTCTACCTCTTTCAACATGTTAAGCTCTTTAAACGGACTTTAACATGATTTACGTGTATTGCTGTAACGATCACCAAGAGACATAAAACATAAATCAATACATAGTAAAGCAGCTGTGATTTGGTGAGTGGTCTTTCTGTTCAACATTTTCTACAGTGCTGGTTAGTTATGTCTTTGTGCCTTCATCAACATGGCTGTTTTGTCTCACATGGTGACTGCAATGACAGAGGTAATTAGCAGAGTTGAAAATGTTTCTAATTACTTTATATCAGTTTTAGAGAATCTTAAATATTTGGCAAATTGGACTTGTCTCTCTGAGCTTCTCAATGGGATGGGAAGTAATCAAAGAAGAGTGTCAAAAGTACTGAGAGATAGCCAGTGCTACAAATGTGAATAAAACAGCAGCCAGCACTGTTTTGAGTAGCTAGATCAGCTAATCATCCATTTGGTACACTATTCTCAAAAGCGTATTCTCAAAATACCAGGCCAAGCTGCAGAACAAGGCCATGCTAGACACCTCCTAGTAACTGATGATCCACTAACAGAGCAGATGGGGAAAGAGAAGAAGATCGCATTATGCAGCATGGTAGGGCTTAGTAGGGGTTTCATACTCCTACTGACCTACTGACTGCTTCCCCTTTATTTTTTTACTTTTTTTACCACTGCTTCATGGCTCCAACTTCTGAAAGGCGTGTGAGGCCTGCTCCCCACCAGGCATATGGAGCATGCTTCTGTCTGCAATACTGTCTAGCTTATTCATGCTTTCTGTCATAGAAACACTAATGTATATTTTATTTTGCAGGTACTTCCTGAGGAAAAAAAAATGGAGGTGCATTTACTTCTGTGGATTTTCATTTGGCCTAGGATGAAGGAGATCTAAAGATCTACTGAGGTCTGAGCCAAGCTTATCTCCATAGGGTATTCATCAGGTCTGCTATGCCAGATCTTGCAGTATGATTGCAGAGCCTCTCTGGTGCATAGGTTTACTATACTGAGTCCTATTAACATGCATGGCTGTGCTATATTTCAGGATCATAATATTTTATTGAAATTGTGGTAGGGATGTCTGTCTTATGTCAGGAAGTTGTAAGTATTAGGGTAGTTATGTTCTGTCTTTCTGTGTGCTGAAAACATCTAGATTCCTTTTTAACTCATCTCTTGGAAAAAAAAAAATGAGCGCTGCTGCGAAGAGCAGGGCTGGGCAAAAACTGCTTTGAGGGGACTGCGCACACTTCATAATAATATAAGTTAGAAACAACCTTGTCTAGAGAAATAAAGTTATCATTTGAGGATTTCCGCTTCTATATTATCAGCTCTTTCTGAAGTAGCATAATTTAAACTTTGCCAAGAAGATAATTCTTATTTGTCTTCTTATTCTTTCTCCTTCTCTTAAATATTCCAGAATAGTTGTTCGGGTGGGAAATTATATATATCTGGTGATTTCTTACAGGATTTTTACTGCTACAGGGATGTTCGTAAAATAAATTCCTGTGTCAGGTTATTGTTTATCTTTAATTTTTAAATCTTGTGACTCTAATTTCTTACAACGAGAAGCACTGTCAACTGTGACACTATCTTTCTCAGAATCACAGAATGTATTGAGTTGGAAGAGACCCACAAGGATCACCAAGTCCAGCTCCTGGCCCTGCACAGGACCATCCCCAAGAGTCACACCATATGCCCAAAATGCTGAAATGGGGAAAAGTCAGGTAAAAGAAATTATATTTTCAAATACAATTGGTACATTTTGCAAATCCTTTTGGTTGGGTTTTTTGGCTGTTGTTGTTGGGTTTGGGTTTTGGGAGGTTTTTTGTAGATTAGATAATGTGTAATGTTACCTATATTTTAATGTCTTATTCTCTAACTTATTTTTCGAGGATATATGTTCCTTCTTTGCTTCTATGCATTTTCTCTGCATTTCATATAGGCAGCAGTCCATGCTTTGTTTACTTTACCGTTCTACTTATTCTTTCTCCTTTGTTTGTTACGTCAAACCCTTTTAAACCAATACCAGCAACAGAGAAATTCTATTAGAATATATTTCAGGTATTCAAGTTCAATGCTAACCTCTAAATTTTTAATTGCTTCTTTTTCTACTTAGATTTTCTGCATATGAAATGATCAGAAGTCAGGAACTTATTTTCAGCTTATAGCCAGATAAAGAGAAAATATAGCTATGATCTGGCATTGTCCTTGTCATTAGAGGCTAAAGCTGCAGCATAAGAACTACAATAATTTGATGTTAATGTAATTTTGAAGCGACATTAGCCTTAAGACTCTGAATACTGTGAACATTTGGTATTTCTTCATCCTTCAGTGGAGGAGTCGGAAGTCTCTAAGATATCTTCAAATAAAATGGGATAAATGAATGACTAACATAGTACATAGCTATGGCTAAAGGAAATCAATTTTCAAAGTTCAGCTGAAAGTTTTCAACATAGTGCAAAAAAATTTGTTTTCAACAAGTGTAAAAAACCCTAAGTCTGCTACAGTCCATGACCACCCAAAATAGATTGTGCTTAGTGGAGCTATTGACCATGTTCAACTGAATTAGTGAACTGTCATGGACAATAATGAGGTTAGTGAATTGTTACTATTACTTCTGTATTACTATTACTTCTGTGCAGTGTACACTTTACATCCATTTCAGAAATGCCTTTAATAATATTGGTGTAATCATTATAAGTGTAATCCAAGTAAGTGTAATCATGATCAGACTGTAATACATGAATAACCACACATACAAAAATTATACATGTCATGCTATATAAGCAATTGTCCAATACAGAGCAATCAAATGCATAGCTCAAAAACCATCACTTGTATGGTGGATCTCAAAATGGGAATTCTTCTCTCTCTACACGTATGTTTGGTGTTTTCTGTGAGGTGCCTGTCATTTTAACAAAAGTGACATGCAGAGTAAAGTGGAAAGGTCCTGTTTCAACCTGGGAAGAGGGTGGGGCAGACAGATGAATTGTTCCGTATTTTCTATGAAATCTTAATTGATTAGACGATCACCTTTATTCACCACAGAAAGACTTCTTTCTTTATGATGGATACAACAGCAGGAGAGCAAACTGTTGGAATTGATATACTTTGTTGCTTATCTGAAAGGAGATTTTTTGCCCTAATTTTGCACAATAGTAGAAACTTCCTTTAAATCCCATTTTCCTAACCAGCGCCTAGAATAGCTCTTGTTGTTAGATTCTAAGGACTCTATTGTGGCTTTTAAGCCAGAGCCCGCAGTAGGGGTTGTGGAGGGATGCACCGCCCCCAAGAAACTCCTAGAGGGTTTGTACTTGAGGACAAATCTGATGATAGAATTTAAAAATGGAACAGACCATTGTAGATCATCCAGTCCTCCTATCTGCCAGCACAGGATTTTCCCTCCCAGATATTCTTAACGCATTGTTCAATGTAAAAGTCTCAACTCTGGGAGTTTCCAAAGCTTTGCTTGGAAAATTTTTGCCTCCTTTTTTCCCTCAGAAGTGGGAGGACACAGCAGCAGCCATGACCATGTCTTTTAATATATATCAGTGTGTACTTTGGACTGGTTTCTGCCTGCTGGCTGGTGTGAATAGGGGGCAGATGGATACGACATTTCTCTTTACTGTCTCCAGATGACTTAAAAATACCACGTGATCCCTATGCCCTAGGAGGAGATTTGGAACTGCCTTAAACCATCAACTGTCCTTTAATGAATGTCTCAGATTTTGTAAAGTGTGATCTAAAGTGTAATTGCTCAGTTCTGTAACGTGGTGCAGTTAATTTGAGTTTCAGTCAGAAAATGTTGTCCTAATTTTCTGGGTGGTGATTACTCTCCCAACCAGTGAAATTGGCTTGAATGTTCCAGTGCATTTTGTTTACTGTTTAAAGGCTGAAAACTCCAGTGTATTATTTCTTTCTTGGAGAATAATAATAGTGTATTCTTTAATCTTCAGTGTTGATACACCCATCTTCCAGAAGGATTTTGAGAGATTTCAATTATCAGATATTTCACAATGCTTTTTTTAAGGGCTGTTGGAAAGCAGACACTGAATTTTCAGAAGTTTTGCAAGTCTTTCATGTAGATGAACCCCCAATACTGCAAAAATATCTTGTGTTTAACACTGTTATATGTGAGCAATACTGTCAGATTTATAAATAGCAACTCAGAGCTTGATGAATCCATGGGATAAACATATAATGCTGAAGTATCTTGTCATTTGCACTTCAGGCAGTGTCTATGAAGTCTCCAGTGTCTTTGGATTAATGTAATAAGTAGTGTAAATAGGACTGGTTTTTAGGGAGGTATGTGGGAAGTCAGTGTTGTACAAAATCTGCCAGTAGTGACTATAATTGTCAGAGAAAACCCTGAAGGCATCATGAAGATTAAATTTCCATTGGTGTATGCACCATTGTTCTTTGAGAATCAGTAAATTAAACAATATGTTTTAACACAAGTGATTGGAGATTAATATTGAGCAAACACAGTTTAAAAGGGTTTTACACTTTCAAAAGAATGTTTTTAAGCTCTACTTGTCTGAACATTCTTAAGTGGGGAAAAAAATTTCTCTAACAAAAGACTAGCAAAGAAAATCTTTAGAGGCAGAGAGAAGTTTACAAGTAGAACAAGCAGAAGGGATAGAAGCAGATGAAAAGCCACTTAAAATGAGAAGTGGCCCATTTCCTTCATCTCAAGATATATGGTAGACCTGAGAAATTATAAAATGCTTTCATTAATGCATATTTTGTAAGATATACAGAGCATAATTGCTCAGTTGATAACATCGTAGTGTTTTGTAGGAAAAAAAATTGGTTTCAGTTGGACACTATGAATCCTGTTCAAATGAACATTGCAACTACTTAGTAACATGCAGATGGCCAGGACAATGAGTTCTTGCTTTTTTTGGTGAAGTTCTGTCTGCACCAAGTAAGGAAGTATTTCAGTAAAGCTTCCAGAGATTGAAATGAGCCATTTTTGAGCAGCGTATTTATCTGCAGTATCCAGAGGTGACACTGCCTATGTGAATACATATGACTTAGGCTGGAGTTCATAAGTAAAATTACCAGATTAATCAAAGCATCAGGCTAGCTTGCCATAAAAGAAATGTTTAATTTTATAAGCTAAGGTATTTTCCATTTTAAAGCTACAGACACACTGAAGGTAGGAAGCCAGATTTCAATATCTAATGTTCTTTGTCAGCTTGATTAGCTGTCTGGCTTTCTAATAGTTTCAGAATCTGATTTTACATATTACAGTTTGATGGCTGTAGTGCCTAGGAGGAACCACAAAAGAGTACCTCTCCCAAAAATCAGATGAATTTTAGAGCTATTCCTAGAGGCATTTTCCATCTACATCCTTGTCCTGCTTCATTTTGTGCCACTTTCAGTTTCCAGGTAGAAAAAATACATGGAGTGTTGT
This sequence comes from Geospiza fortis, assembly GCF_000277835.1. Classification (NCBI taxonomy): domain Eukaryota; kingdom Metazoa; phylum Chordata; class Aves; order Passeriformes; family Thraupidae; genus Geospiza; species Geospiza fortis. The sequence continues at coordinate 19,235,021 of NW_005054298.1, read as the reverse complement.
ATAATTCCTGAACATAATTTCTCTCCAAAACCCCTTTCAGGCTTTATGCCTTTCCACTTCTAATTGAGTGGCAAGGACTTAATAGTTGTCCTGGTCAAGGTGTAAAGATAAGGATGCATTTCTATTTCTGTGAAACGGCAGCACAGACAGGTTGATTCTTTACCTGTGTATTACACAGTTTTCTTATAGTTTGTTTCTTCTTTGCCAAATATTTTGAAGACTGTATGTACCTAGATTTCCCAGCAGTTCCTTCACTACATTTTGCACACTTCTCTTCACCCCTGCAGTGACCTCATGGGCTTTCTGCCATCTGCCATTATTCCTTTATTCTAATGTATGGTGCAGTCTCACGTAATTTATGACTTTGCCTGATATTTAGTAGATAGACAGTATTATTGCCCACAGATGGCTGTGGTTCACAGCCAGAGGCATCTTCACAGAACTAGTGGGAAGAGATTTATCCATGTTACCATGTGACTTCTACTGTAAGCTAATTTTAGCTCTGGGTTTCTCTTGAAAAGTTAAAATGAAACAAGAACTCTGGGTCAAATTTATTATTGCCTCAAGTGATGCAGTTTCATTGATTTCTGTTGAGTCATACCTGTATGTCAGGTGGGAAATTAGCTGTTCAATTTTTTTCATTAGTAAAATAAAATATATGAGAGTATATTTTAACTATAATGCCTGTGTGCAGTTACAAATACTTCTAGTCTTTAAGCTGCACCTTTGGAGCAGAAACAACAGAAAAGATTTATGAAGTCATACAGTTTTTGCCAGTAGATGACATTGTCTGCCAGCTTTACATTTTCTCTGCTTCTTTTTATGGGCCACTGGAGTCATATATTCTGTCATTCTCAGTGTGAGACTCAGAACATTTCTTTGGCAAAGTGAGGGAGACTGGCGTGTTGAAAGTGAGCCAACGCAGTCAGGAGGTTTCATTTGTACTTGATTTTGAGACTAGTTCTTGCAGCAGATAGCACATGAAAATTGTATAGTATCTTTTTGGTGTGTTTGTTTCATTGCTAGTGAAATAGTTGCTGCTGGGAATTTAAGAAATCTAATTAGTAATAAATACACTGAGTTGAATCGGTGGCTTTTCTAATATCTGCAAATTCTATTCAGTATAGTACAGCCTTAAGTGGGTCTATGTTATAACATTGCAACTACCAGTATGCAAATTAAAGTGCCTACATATTTTCTTGCTGCAGACTGAAGCAGAAATTTCGAGCCTCCAGGTTGTAATCTATAGGGCGTTTATAAGCAGTGGGGCTTGAGGGGAATGATGGCTTGAAACAAAAGCCATCTGGAATACACATTTAAGCTCTCTGCTACGGGAGAGCTAGGAACAGAAGTAGACATAGGAAAATGCTACATTTTCACCCTGCAAGGTTCTAAGCATCCTTTCCATTTCACTAGGAAGTCAGTGGGAATCAGGAGCACTCAGCGCTTTCAGCTTCATGTAATTCAGGAATGCCATATGTAGTTAAATATGTTAAACCAAAAGGTGAAGTAAGTAAATATGCTAGGTGAGGTTCTGCTAGCAGAGTTATTGATGACAGCATTAATATAAATTCCCACTATTTGTCATTACTGGTTTTGTTACTATGACAAAGATGATGTTGGCATATTTTTAAAGTTTTGCCTTTCTGTGTTGAAGCTAATCTGGACTCATGCTTGTGAAGAGCACATCTGATCATACTTTCTGAAATCTATGTTCCCACTGTTTTGATAGAGCAACTTTAAAGCCATTGCAGTCATTTCTCAAAATGGGACAGTATGGGTAAGAGTAAGAACACAATTTCCATTCTGCTCCTTACTGTGCAGCCTGGTTTTCAAACATGCTTGTTATGGATGAGAGATCAGAAAGGTAAAGGGAGCATGCTTGCATGTGGAGGATTTGCAGTTGTTTGCTTTGATAGTATGAACTCAACACTGTTTTTGTCCTTCTGTGGTCATTAAAGTTGAGCTGGTATAGAAAGAATGCAGTACATGTCCCACTGGAGGCTATAAAGCCTGTGCAGGTGGGTCAGCACATCTGAGTTCGCTGTTTCAGCTGCAACACCTGCAGGATTTAACCCTATGGAAAACTATCTCCCCACCCTTTACTAAAGACATTTCTAGAAGGTACAGGCTAATTTTAGATTTGACATGTCAAGACATACAGAAAAGTCATTGACATAGCAGGTGCATTTAAATATGACTGTCTAATTACACAGTGATGCAAGTTTGCTCTCAAGAAACTAAATGTAGAGTGTCATGGCAAACATGGTATCTGCCTGTCATGCTGTTAAATGGAAAAGCAGTATTTGGCAGTAAGGCACGTTTCACGTATGAAATCATAAAAAACCATGGTGTAAACATCTGATTGTACCCATTCTTAATCAAGTATTGCGCTGGTTTCAGTTGGGGTGGAGTTAATTTTCGTCACAGCAGCTGGTACGTGGTTATGTTTTGGGGTTGGGCTAAACACAGAGTTGATAATATAGTGATGTTTTTGTTATTGCTGAGCAGGGTTTAGATAGGGTCAAGGCATTTTCTACTTTTTGTACTGCCCCAGTGGAGTGAGGATGTTGGGGGTTTGTGGGAGGCTGGGAGAAGACACAACCAGAGCAGGTGACCCCAACTGACCAATACCAAGGGATATTCCAGACGATACAGCATCATGCTCAGTATATAAAGTGGGGGGAAGAAGAAGGAACTGGGGACATTGGGAATGATGGCATTTGTCTTCGCAAGGTGTGTGGTGGGGCCTTGCTCTCCAGAGGTGGCTGAACTCCTGCCTGCCCATGGGAAGCAGTGAATTAATCCCATGTTTTGCTTTGCTTGTGTGCACGGCTTTCTCTCTCCTATTGAATTGTCTGTATCTCTACCCATGAGGTCTCTATCTTTTACCCTTCTGATTGTCTCCCCAGTCCTGCTGTCATGTGAGTGACTGTGTGGGGCTTGGCTGCTGGCTGGGGTTAAACTACAAGAGGTAGGTACACTTATTTTCCTTCTGCAGACTTGGGGGTTTGCAACATGTATGCATGTTGTTACAGAGAAATGTAACTTCTGAAACTTGAGTAGGTATTTTAAGGTTTGATTTCAAGCTTATTTAGTTAGTTTTGATTTGAAAGTTGTGCAACAGAATTCTGAATCAGTTTTAAAGTGACCATAATAGTAGAGAATAACAGAGCAATGTTGTTCTGCAGCTACCGCTAGTCTAATTCTGGCACATGGAGAAGTTCACTGGTGGCTAAATCTAAATAGAACCTGGAGCCTTATTGTATGCTGGGGGTGTGAGGCAGGTAGTTTACAAACATGATCCTGGCTTGAGGGCATCTTTCAGTGATAGAAGTGTTTTCTTGCCATTCTCACATGCCCTATATCAAAATTCTTTGATTCAATTGGCAATTCTGCCTTAGACAAATGTTGCTTTATCTCTACTCAGTTGTTGAAGTCTAAAGAGGCAAGCAAATGTAGAGAAATAGAAAACACAATAAAATTATCTGAAATTATAATCAGACAGCAATTGTTGTTACCTATGGAGAGAATCTAAGTAGTAAATGAGAGTTATTGCATCTTAAATGGAATGTGTTATTTATTAATTTACTTGCACAGTGAAGTACAGACATTCACATCCCTTACATGCCAGATCCTATAGAGTAAGATAAGTAGGTTTGTTCTTTCCATCTTTTGCTCAGTATCCAGTTCAATACTCACATTTACAAATTTTTACTGTACAGTCAGCTGACTGGGGTTTTTACACCTGCTTTTGCCACGCTTTCTCCTCTACACTGATTAGATCTGTATGTAGCTAGTAGAGTTGATTCTGCAATGTTGACATCATTCAGAATTGCAGTGATTGAACCCAATAATCAATGAATGTTTTGAGATAATATGTATTCCCCAAAAAGCCATTACAGGATGCACTAAATTTTCTTAGCACTCTCTGAAATACCCCTGCTGAGAAGTAAAATGTTCCTGCAATGTACACAATCAGTCTAACACTACCTAATTAATGACTCTAAATGCCATCTTCTCTTAGTCATGATGGAGAAAGGCTATGTGTTTTGAGCCCAAAAACATTTACTGAATGACAAAACAGATATTCAAAACAATCTAGAACAAAGACAGTGAAAATTGTGTATAATAAAGAAGATGAACATTCACGGTGAATCTTTTAATATCTGAGTTTGAGCTCTATCTTCAGTGAGATCCCTTGGTGTTCTTATATCAATCAACCAGACAAAAATTGCAAAGTGAAGGGTGTGACTCATGTGCTCACTGGTATATTCAGCCAAAATTACAGAGCTGAGCAGATCCCATAATTTCTGGCTTTCCAGCACTGTCTCTGGCTCCCAGCATCACTTCATCATCACCACCCTGCCAAGAATCTCTACATTCAGCAGTCACTAAAATGTCATATATGCAGAAACCATTCATCAACCTCAGACTTAGCTTATATAGGCTTTTATTTAGGGCAAACATCAATCCCATCTCATTTCTGTTGCCCATATCCCTTTATACATTCACTGTCTAAGATTCTGCTGCCATCTGTAACCAGTACGTAAGCCACAAATTAATTTGTGCCAAGATACTTCCTCTGGGAGAGAAAAAAGTTTTCCTCTGTTTTTTTCATGTTAGTCATAATCTGAAGAGTCTGTCCTGGAAGATCTACAGAGATGGAAATGGACTTGATATCCAAAGATGGAAAAGGATGGTGAAAACTGACTCTCTGATGAACAAGGAATACAACAGATGGTTATTACAGGACCTAGTATAACTTATGTCTTTAGTCTTATGCATTTTTCTGTTTTATATTGTGTTGTTTTCCCTCCTTGAAACATTACTATCTCTGTACTGACATCAATTCTTAAAAATTATGTTTTAATTTGTTAGGATTGTCTTGCAGACTGCTACAGATCCTCCCTAATTCTGACTAAAATATTGCTGTGCCAAGACATTCAGTTTCTCAAAAGAATTTTGCTAATTAATTTACTGCTTATCATATGTTGATTTATAGTTCACATTACAAACACCTTTTTTGAGCATCTTGTAACTATTTAGAAAATAACTACATGTAAAAAAATACCTGCTTTTGTTGCTTATTACTATCTGATGGGACTGCATACAGCCACACTGCAGACATCTTTCTCCAAACAGTTTTCTGCAAGGCTGAATCCTTCTGAAGACCTAGGAAAACTTTGTGAAATGCTGTGTTTTCTGGAAGAGAGCAGTTCACTGCTCTTCACAGACTGCTGATTCTGGTCATAGCCATAAAAGGCCTAATTACAGCCTTTGCTGGAAACCCTGTAGTATCCTTGGCACCTGCTGCTGCTGCACAGTGAGTACTTTTCTTTTTGCACAATGGATCTGTCCTTTTCATTGCTCAACAGTCTTCCTTCTCACACCTTCAAACAAATACCATTGTTTCCTGGAGAAAGAATGTTTAAAGGGTGCTGTAGCATTCACCCTTCCAAATGGCAGAGCTGTCTCTATGGAGCTCTGTCATGCTAGAGGGCTCAATCCAGTGTACAAGTACTTCCTCCTAACATAATCAGGAAAGGACAGCTAACGCATAATTTCGTGTTTTAGGTTGTCAGGTGGTTCTCGGCTCCTTAGAAGCTCAGATCACTTCAAGGACAGCAGGCATTTGTTCCTGATGTTGAGCACTACACAATCTTCCTTTACCATCCCCTTCTATTTTAAAGAGAAGGGAAAAGGTGAATTCTCAAAGAGAATTACTGATTATTAAATTTTCATTGAACTAAAAATATAATCTGCAGGAGTTTAAAGCAACTTGCTGGCACTGTTTAAAAGTGGGGAAGGTAGCAGTTCTGATCAGATCCTGCCTGATAAGAAAAGTTAATGGAAAATGGTAGGAAATACAATCTAGAAGGTTCTGGAACATATTGATAATTAGACCAAATCTGCCATCATTTTTAAATCAGAAATTTTTCTGCCAAGTTGCTGGTATTATACTTTGTAGTGAGTTTCAGAGCAACTCACTGAGTTTTCTGAAAACTTTTTTGATCAAATGGTTCAGCTGTGAAAAAGAGAAGGCAGAAATAAAACCAAAGCTTTGTGAACAGTGTACAATGGTCTTCAGTTTCAAATTCAGGTCTGGGTCCAGCTTTTGAATTCCTGAAAGTCTCTTTGAATCCAGGCTTTTGGTTTAGGGGCACAAGGTAGTTCTAGCAGTTTTTTGCAGGTCTAATTAGGAGCTTAATTTCTTTATGAAAGAAGAATATGAAGTTGATTTTTTTTTCTCTATTTATTTTATATGTCCTATGGGGCAAACCCAAGCTAAGTTTAGATGCTGTATCTACACCAATGGACAG
>NW_005054298.1:19217255-19228676 GCF_000277835.1 Geospiza fortis | reverse complement strand
AGACATTATTCTGTTTTGGAGTCCAGACCTAGGAAGACTGGATATCTGGGGATTAGGGCTATGAATTTACTTACATAATTAATGGAAGACTCTCTTTTTGTCTACAGCGAGCTTGCATGTAGTCCTGTTAGGAAAAATTACTAATTCTAAGACTATATCTCCTAGTCCTTGGGAACACACATGCTAACTCTGAGTTTGGGAACATAACTTTTTTCCATTGATCCCAGAGTAAAATATCTTGCCTGACCTCAGAAAGTGTTGTAAAATTTATTACTTGCAGAAGTTCAAAAATGGTGCCAGTTACTCCTTTCTCAATATGGGCCGCATCAATCCCAAGCACTGAGTACTCATATCGCTAGTGAAAAATGGCAGCCTGGGAATGCAGTGCATTTATTTGGGATATAAGTGTAACATGGAGTCACCAACATCGCTTTCTGTAGTTTGTTGAGGTTTACAACATTTTAGTTCTAAATTCAGGGCGGGAGAGGTGGGAGGAAGTGTTATACCCCTGTGAAGTATGGTGCCAGATGACCTTTTTGCCTGAAATAGTATGATTTACAGCATGTTATTTTACAGAGAAAGTAATTTAGTGCTACCAGTAAGTTGTACAAGAAATCATATCGTTAAAGTTTGAATTGGAGTTTTGCAATTATTACTTTTCATCTCCTTAAAAGGATTATGTTCTTCACTCTTGGTGTTGGTGGGCTGAAGTAAAGTCATAAAACCAGTTACAAAATTTATATCTGACAAGTTTTTTCCATGTGGAAAAAAATGGGAGATAACTATACTCATGGTCTGGAAAAGCTGATGGAGGAAAGAAAGGAAAGTTACTGCCAAGCAGGCACATGCTGCTCAGATAAGAATGATCCCATGCCTCAGTTATAATGCCTGCTACTACAAACTCTTCAGACCACCCTCTTAGCTGATTTATGTGATTGAATATAGCTAGGAGTGGGCTTGAAAGACAGCTGAGTATCTCTAGGCAACTTCTGAGTATGTCAACAGAGCCCAGGCTAGGAGGCCCAAGTTTCCTCCTTCCCCGGAGGCCAGCTGTTTGCCAGAGACTTGTCTACCTGTTCCATCCCTCTTTCCACCCCAGCCTCCTACATACACACCTGCAAGCAGAGTAGGCAGCTATCACTGGGAGCTCAAGGACCTTGGTCCTTGCAGTGGTCTTGATGTGGAACTGCTCTTGGAGATGAAAGTCTTCATTGCACACTGGGAGAGGCCTGCCTGCCTTGCCTGTGTTCTCTGTTCTGTTCCCTTCACAGCCAGTCCTTTGTCCTTTCTCCAGTATAGGTACGGTAGGTGGCCATGGGGCCTTCCTCCTGCTGGCTTCCTGGAAGGGAAAAATTCCTTTGTTCTGTTTCTGCCATATGGAAACCAAGACTGTGGCTGGTTAGGGTGATGTGAGAGACCTGGACAGAGATGAGACCTTGCCTCTGTATGCTCTGCTTCTGTTCCTCCCAGTGGCAAATAGCTTTATGGCCTTTTTCTGAGGGGTGGGGATTTACTTAAGCCGTGTGCCAGAAAACCAATTTCAGCATCTGAATTCTGTAAACTGTATAATAGATGATGTGTTTCTGAGCCTGTGGTGAGGACAACTTTGTGGTCCTTGCAGGAGTGACTTGGAGGACAGTAAGAGGGGCACCCAGGAGCACATTCACTGTCAGGCAGGGCCTCCTTTGCTGGGAATGGAAATGGTGGAAGAGAGTTTTGTCATATTGGTGTAAGGCCTTTACCTTGAAGGCAGTGAGCTTTTTGGGGACCAACCCAGTTTCCCTGGAGCAGGAGGGAGAAATATACCTGAGAGTGTGGGAGAGGACTGTGGGCTCTGTGCAGGCATCTAGAAGACGGGGGCATGTAGAGCAACAGCCATCAGCGCCTGGTATTTGGCCTTGGCTAGACAACACTTTCATGGGAGCAACCCACAACAACTTTGTCAAACTCCCCCTTCCCCACCAGCACCCTGGAAATGCAGGTGACACCCCATGTTTTCTTCTGAAAAGTATTTTCCAGCTCTACTTTTGTATCAATCCAGTCCCTTGGGATCTTCTATTTCTATCTGCATGTCTGGTTCCCACTAATAAATAAGGGCTTCCACTTTGGTGGGCCTTCTTTTTAGTTTCTGATGGATGCACCATTCTTGGAAGAACCTGCCTGTGATGTTCTAGAGAGAATCTTGCGGGCATATTATAGGATCTGATCTTTTCACTAGTAAAGTGAAGGAAAAAAAATGTGCTATCACCAGTATGTCAATTTTATTTGTATTATAGCACCTCAGGCTTGCAATTAGATAGCTTGTGCTGAATGCAGTGAAGTTATAAAAACCTAAACATTTATTCAGTAGCTTTGATTTACCTACTTAATCATTTACTTGTTTGCAAGGATTATCTGTTCTGCATCCACCTGGAGCTTTTATTTTATTACACTTTGTGATCTAAAATTTGGCTAAAAGAAAAACCCTCAAGGTTGACAAGGACTGGGATTGACAGAACTGTGGCTCTTTGAAATCCCTGTTGTCCATTTAAATTTTAATGTTTCTATCATTTGTTCCTCAGTGTAAATTAACAGCCATGGCAGTGTGTTGGGTTTCTTTTCTGAAGTCAAGACTTTAAATTTAATTCAATAGCCTAGATTTACAGCTATTCTATATTTCACAAGGCAGAATCAATAATGTGACTGAAGTGAAGAAGATAAAAATTTATGGTATCTTGCAATTTAATGGTTGAAAAGATGCAATTGGAGAGATCATAAATTGTGAAGGAGTTTATGCTTCATTGCTCCTGATTCAGTGCTTGCTGTTAGAACTTGATTTGTGACTATTCACAAGGTGTGATTAATGGTGTGATCGATGCTTGCTTCAGTGCAGTAAAGCAGTTGTAATGCTCTTCATTAGAATAAATAAAATAAATTGACTGAAGCTTTATAAAAACTGTGTAACATTTAAAATCTAAAATGTCAATTTTTTTTTCCTGTTACAATTTAGGTTTCTTCAGGCAGTTTCCACCTACATCACATCAGTCATTGTCATTCTTTTTGGATATTATAGAAATCCATGTGGGTTTGGGTTAGCTTTATGCAAAGCTCAGTGAAGGGGAAAAAAAAAAAGATTTGAATAGGGCTGACTAGAGACTAAGATTTCTCATGGCTGTGTTTTGCCATCCTGGAAAAGTACATGTATTCTCCTTTAGCACATGCAAGTTTAAAGGAATCAAGGCAGAAAATGAATCTTCCATATACAGCTCTACTAAAACCAATAAAAATTAATAATGTTCATTGTTTTTAAACGGGATGGATGTATGATTGGCGCCCTAGCAGAGACAATGAAGATAAAGAGTCCTTTTTGAATGGTGTTTTTTTGGTTTAAGGATATTCGTTACATAATCCAAAGCTATCTCACAGTGTGCTCTAAAACAATCAGGGGAATACAAGAAAAATGCAACAGCCATGAAAGGCAGTAGAATGTAATGATTTTGATGTTGTCATTTAAAGAATTTGGCTCCAGGAGAGACAAACAAGAAATAGGGTGGAGGATGCCTTTTGCTATTTAAATCCCCTGCAGTATACGGATCATTTTTAAGTTTTAAAAATATAAACATGCTGTGTAAAACCTTGGGGGAAGAAATTGTACCGCGGAACTTAGGGAAAAAAATTCTACTGTGGCTTGAATGTACAGCTCTTTTGTTTACTTTTGTTTGCCTTATAGAGAGACAAGCCTGTAACTAGCCAGAAAAGTTTATCAGATTTCCACTGTGCTCCCTTGCTCTGATTTTATTTGGTGTCCTTTGTCACGGTGTGTGTAGAGATTTCAGGTTTGTGTTTGATTTGAAGAGGAACTATAGGTAAATCTAAAGGTACTAGACAACAAAGCACCATTTGAACAATAGCAGTGAACTAAATATTTCCTATAATTTTTGTATCTTAAAATATGCTGTAGCAACTCCAGTCATCAATGACAGTGCATTTTCTGATTGGAATTGCAAGGAGAATGAAAAATGTAAGGAAACTAAAAATGATTTTGAAACATATAGCTATGTCAAATTAATGCTTCTATTATTGCACACAGTATTTACAGACTAGCAGTTGTAACTTCACAAAAAAATTCTTAAAATAGATCATATCTTCTCTTTCAGCAGTCTGGCAGAAATTCAGATGTTAACTACAACACGTTCTGACAGTAAACACATGGTAAAATGTGTGAGACTATAATGTAAGTAGCTACGCTTTTATTTTATAGATGATTTTTTGCTCCCTCACTGTCAATTGAAAAGCCAATAATTCACATACACATGCGAGTTTCTGTGAGTCGTAAAAACTGGGCTGGGTAAGAGCAGACACAATGTAGCTGCAGCCACAGACCCCAGAGCATTGTAGCTGAAAGATCCCAAGAGTCACGGCTCCATAGTGTGCACAGAGGTGTAGTTACATGCTGCACTCATGGTTAGTTGACCACCTGAGTTTGCCTCTATCCAACAACTATGCAAAAATGTAGGCCCACAAGGAAATGTGAAGCTCTAGTTGTGCGTAACAAAACAGAAGGCTGACTCAACCCAAAACCCAGTTGTGTGGCAGAAAGAATACCCGTGTCCCCACTTGTTTGGTTTGATTGTGGGGTTTTTCTCTCCCAAAATTACTATCATAATTTAGGACGAAGCAATAGCGTGGAACCATTAGATCCTGCTGTTTCACTTTATCATTAACAAATGCATCATCATTCTTGTTTCATAGAAAAGAAGACTGAGGCATTGAACAATTTCTCCAATATCATATGCCAAATTTGCTGTAGTGCACTTTCCACCATCTCTTTAGACCTGTACCATATTCATAGAATCAGAATATGCTGAGTTGGAAGGGACCCATCAGAATAATCCAGTCCAACCCTGGCCCTGCACAGGATGTCCTAAGAATCATCATGTGCTTGAGAGGGCTTTTGCATTCCTCTTTTCAATATAGAAAGCTACACCCATTTATAGAGTGTGAGAAAGGATGGTATGATAGGATTTTGTTTGGGACTTTTTGCTTACTTTCAACTCTTAAAAAAAAAATCTCTTAGGTAGGGATGTTTCCAGCTATTTAGGCATTTTGCAGGTATATTCAGCCAGAAATACATGGGCAGTATATAAAGAGTAGATTTTGTTATCAGGCTGATGGACTATGGTTTCTCCATATTTTTTCAAATGTGACATGCTGTAAGAAAATGGCTCAGATTAGGCCAGGTACTAAAAGCAGTATGACAATACTGAGGAAGCAGAATAATACAATGCAAGGGTTTGGGGAGGGCTGAGGCATTATACCATAACTGTTTGTTGTATCTAATCTAACCTCCTCAGAAAGAGCTGCACTCTACACTGTGCTGTGTATAGGCATTCTCGTCTGGCTCCACAAGCACTGAGGGTTTCACCTGACAGAGGAAGTATTTGTGAAAGAGGAGAGGGTTTAAACTGAAATAGCTCTTCCACACTGCCCTTGACAATGGACTTTTCTTCTTCTATTTTCCCTCCCCACTAAATGTCTTGCTGCAGTCTAACTTAGTCCACTTCAAAGTGGGTTAGACAAAAGGGCTACACCTCAGGCAGAAGGAGGATTGTTCATATAGGAAACTACATGAACTGCTTGGAATTCGAAAAGGATGGATTTACTAGTGCTGGTTCATCAACACACAAAACTAGCAATGTAATCCACTCTCAACCTTTAAATGCCCATGATGTGCTATGTGAACAAACAGACACTTTGTGGTTTCTATTAATTTTTCCTCCAGAGGAAAAATTGTTGTTTGTTGTCCAAGCAAATATATTTCTTTCTTGTTTGGGTAACATCTGCAAATGTTGACTTTTCCCTTGAATCAAATATTCTCTTCTCTGTTTTCTCTTTCTTTGTAACAGTGTCAGTGGTGAAGATTTAACAGTACCATAAAAGTCTAAATGCTTTCGGTTGCGATTCTTGAGTAATTTCAAGTTACAGTCAGAAAGACTGAGGCATGGCACAATTTACCCAAAGCTGTACTCTTATTTCCTTGAGCTTAATCCTGCATCCTGTCCAGTGGCCCATCCAAGCATGAGGGAAATCATGCCTCTACACCCAGTGATATCTTCCCAATTTTTGAAGGAGATACTGGCTCTCCTTGTAGTAACCAGCAGATGCTGCTGCAGAGCATCAATACTAAACTTACTCTTGCTATTTTTATTATCATTGTTAATGCTGAAAGGGATACCATCTATTTCTGTTTAACCTTTGCAAATTTGAGGTGGGCTGATGGGGTCTATTTCTTTGTTTCATATGAGAGAGTGCTCCATCTTGCCTTTGCTCTTGCCATTTCTTTCCTAGTTATGAGTGTCTCTGTCCAGTGTCAGTCAGTTTCTTATAGATCCCTCGCAGTTCATTATCGTGTTGCTCAATTTATTAGGACCAATCGTGCATTCATACCTTCTTTCATCTGAAGTGCACTTTTAAATGTTAGACTACACTCTAATCAAGTTGAACATAATAATGAGAGCACGTTCATATTGTTAAGGTAAATGATCCAATGCATTCATAGTGAAGACATATTTGAACTACAATTTGTGCTTTTTGTCGCAATATTGAACTTTCTGGACAAGTATGAATTGTGTTGTTTTGCAGCAGCCTTGCAAATATGTGATTATTATTGCATTGCTGGCAGAGCTCTGGATATTTCATTGCAGCTTTGTGAAAAATTTCTAAGTGCAATTAGCTGGGGAAGATTTTATTGTGTAAATTTCTTCCTATAAATTAGAATATGAATACATGAATGGCGTATCCACCTGTACATGCATCTTTACACTTACAGTAGTGACTGCTGCATGAGGCTGAGCTTGATGCTATGCACTTCTTCTCAGGGAAGGCAGTAGCTATTTATTAGCAATTTCAGTGCTGTTAATAAAACCTGTGAAGCTGGTGAGTGGAGCTAAAAAAAAATAAATTATTACTTTGGAGGTAGAAAGATGGGAGATAGTAAAGGCATAAAAACTTTCTCTTCTTCATGCTTAATGGGGCACATTTTGGGATTTGGACATTTTGCATTTTTCCATTCCTCAGAAAGGGAAAGGAACTGTTTGATGCAGTTATTAAAATTCTATAGGAGAACCTAAAGGCTCTTTGTGCTGTGTGAGGAATTCTGGTCCAGGACTTCTGCAAAGAAAAAGACACTTTTACATGAGTAAATTGGTCTGACTGCATTCCTACAGAGCAAGTAGAATTAGGCTTCAGCTTTGTAAAAGGATCTCCAGTCCTACAGCACTAAATGCACAGCTAAATGATGGAACACATGCAAGGTAATCTAGCACACATGGGTAGTGGCAGCAGTGACCAGCAGCAGACATCAGTGACCATAATATAGTCCCAAGGCCCCAGTGTAGTTTGTCTGCTGGAACCAGGCTGTTCAGTAAAGGTGCAACAGAGCTCTCTGTTCTTGCCATGCCTTCCTTCTGGTGATCAGCAGAGTTCCCAGGGCAATGAAATTCTTTGTTCTGTTGCTGCTTCATAATGTGGGTTGGAACATTTTCTCCTGAGAACACTTCATTGCCTAATGTCAGTAGACATATAGACACCTTTAGGAAAATCATGCCAGGATGCAAGTGAGGTGGTTTTCATCTGTCTCATCTGCTATACCTCTTACGGAGGTACAGCAATCCCTTCTAAGTGGTGTGGACCAGATTTTTCCACATTCTGAAGCAAAACTTTCCACAACAGTTAATTTAATGTAAGTTCCACTCCCAGAAATATATCTGTACTTGGAGATCTTTCATTGCTGTTATTATGACTTTCCATGCATCAGTTAAGTGTCTCAGCATGAGGTTCAGCTGTGCTTTTAAGTCATTGTTCCCATTTTCAAAGCTGTAGTTTCATTTCTGTATAAAATTCTAGACTAATCATGTCTCCTCTAAAGTCACATGGTCAATTGCACATTAAAGACAAAATTTGGCCTAAGCTTTGCCAGCTTTTTACAGGCCAGGGAAAATGATGAAAGAAAAGGGCATAAATCATGGAACAATCCAAGCCTTGTACCAAAGTCTCTAAATCAGGTTTCTCAAGCAACAGTGTATCCTCTCCACATTTCACCTCAGAACGTCCGGAAAACAGGATTCTACATCTTAAGACATAGCAATATGAAAAGAAAATTTTCATTCTGAAATCATGTTTAGATATAAATACAGTTTAGAGTGAAGTATAAAATATTTACAAAATATTTACAATAGGTTATTTATCTTTTACCACTCTTTATTTTGTAACATTTTCTTAATAATTTTATTTTTTAAACTACTATAATTTACAAGGTAATATAATTGGGCTGTACCACTCATGTTCATAAAATAAAGTAAGCAGTGAAAAAATGGGCACTGTGCCCAAACTCTCGAAGTTGTTTATAGGTCTCCAAAATCCAAACTGGAGGAGGCAAAGGGAAAATTTGCATTTCTTGCAGTTAAACAAGTTTAACATCTTGCTGAAAGAGTCAGAAAGCCAAGCCCAAATTGCAGTGAGCACATGGAAACTCAGATATAAATGCTGTGCTTTAGTAAATATTATCTTACCCAGCTAATATGAAAACATCTGTGCAGCAAATGAAAATAATTTAATTTGTGATATTTTTTTTTCAAGAGAAAGGCATAATGCATCACCTGGCTGTACTTCATTTTCCTTCTACAGATAAATCAGCGTCATGCACTGTGTAATCCCCTGCAGCGCTGTCAATGAGCCACAAATTCACATGGTTTCTGCAGACTGACTGAGACTGAAAGGTGCTTTCAAATATTAATCTGTCCTGCTTTAATGCATGTGATCTCTTTGGTCAGAGAAAATCCTAATTAGAGAAGAGCTATTCCCGATGACCCTGTAACACTGTTATTGTATGATAAGTACATTTTCTACTGCTTCTAGTTTCAAATAAGAGAACTGTAAGTTTCACTGTTTTACTTAAGATGCTGCTGCATAGTCTGATGCATCTCTTTTCTCAGGTATTCCATCTGTATTCGTCTTTCTAAAATTCTGCACAGTGCTTTTGGCAGTTTTTTCACTGTTAGTAAAATTGTGGCTGTTGCTTTTAAAAAGAGAGAGCATCTCATCTCTCATTTTGATTCTACTCTAATTATTATTTCTCAGGGTTTCCCTCTCTTGCTGTTTCTTTCATTCTTTCATTTTATTCTTTCCCAATAAATATTTTTCCCTGAAAAAGTGGAGATCAAATAGTTGTTTCTGAAAAATTTTGCAGTTTACAGTTAAGCCCATGTTTACCAATGCTGAACTTGGTAATGACCTTGCAGGTCTCTCAGCAGCACATTCTTACATTCTGTAGAGAAGGGGGAAAGTAAGTATTCATTCTTTTCAAACATAACACGAGCTCCACCAGTTCCCCATCTTCTTTTTCTGTTCATTTGCACTTGAAGCAGCTCTCCTGCATAGCCTTGTTGCTGGACCTGACAGCTCTGTTGAAGGAGGGTGACAGTGCTGCTGGGCGTGATGAGTGCAAAGTTCTTTGGCATGGAAAATCAGCTGTAGCATTACTTCTGTCTTTTTACTTGATGAATAGGATACACTTGTTGCTGGATGAATGCTCTGTTCTGAAAGATCCAGCTGGCTTCTGACCTGCATTTATATCACTCAAGTGTTAAATAACTACATTTTTAATTCTTAATAAAAGTATTATTATACTGCCTGTATAAGATTGATGAAATTCTTCTGATGCTGCTGTACTACTTCAGTTTTGCACATGAGGTGTTGTCATATTTTAGCACCTTTCACTTGCTTTAGTTTAATAATTTGATAGTTTAAAGCATCTTTCAGATACTTTCTTTTTGGTGATAGCAGGTTCATCTTCTGAGAGGAGAGATGATCCTCTCTGATTCATCATCTGAGAGGGCAGTTTTCTTCTCAAAGGTATGCAAAGAGGATCATGGTAGAGGGTCTCTCGCAAACTGTCTTTTTTTATTTCTATGTTGTCTCATCGGCAAAGTGAGCATCTATGTTTTGTAGCTTTTAGTAGAAAAATTTTCCAATCAATTTCTTTCCCTTTCAGAAGTGGACTGGTTATTTAAAAGTTTGCTTCTAGTATTTTCCAGAATAATTTGCACTGGGCATGCCCTTGCCGTGATAAGTAGTTTGATTCCTCAAGGTTGTACCAGCTGAACTGGTATGAAACAGAGAATCCTTAGAGTATTCAGTGAGTCTTCAGAACAACACTGTGAAGGCTGGATAACCATACTGGCTAGCTGGGTTGTCCTAGTTCTGTAATGAGCTTAGGTAGTGTTAATTTTGTAATCTCTGCATCCCTCTCAATTGTATGTTATAAGCATACTCTCTAGCACCTTAATTTTGTTCTCATTTTTCTTCCTTTGCCAATTATATTAATAAAAAAAGATGCAATGTTGCATGCATTCAGGAAAAAGACCCCAACAATGTAGCCACTTTTAAGCCAGGCTATTTACCAATCCAGATCTATAAAGAAAAATAATTTGTAAGTGGAAGTGAGTTGCAGCTTAAGCTCAAAGGTGCTGCCATCTGTCAAAATGAAATAGTTGTGTTTATACAGAACTCTACACCCAAGGACCTCAATGTTAAGACTATTAAACCACATAACATCCCAGAAAGGGACCTAATAACACCATATCTGTTATAGAGATCAAGGAGATAAAACCGAGTTAAATTACTTGCCCAAGAAATAACTATCTGCTGCTGGCAAGAACAAGAAAGGAACTAATTGACCCCATCCTTCAGAATCTGTTTTAATCTTGAGGCAATTCTGCTTACTTATCCACAACTATTTCACTCACAGTTTACCTCAACACATTTTATATAAACAGCCAGGAAACTGTAACGTGTCTGAATTATGTAGCATGTTTTCCAATACAAAGAGCCCATTAAACATATTCATTTTTCTGTCTGGCTCCTCCAGTTCATAGTTTCATCTCCATGATAAGGTATTATGAAATCCTATATTATATTTTTCATTTGGAGATTTATAGACTGCAATTTTTTTCTTTTCCCACCAGCTTATCCACTACACAAGCTAACTTCATACCTCATTTCTGCCATTGATATGGCTATTTTCTACAATGTGAATGAAATACCTGGCGTGATAAATATTGAAGTGCATCTGCAGTTTCATTTTCACATACAATTGACACTTTTCAAAGAATAAAACCATTGCTGCAGTATTTACTAAGTGTCCCTATTTAAATTCTGATCTTCTTGAAGAGTATTTCAATAGATAAGCAATTCAAGCAATTCAACATAATTTCTCTTCATTTATGACCATGTTATATTATTTCAACATAATCATGCAGTAATAAAATGAGTTATGTTTATGACACACCATTCATATTAGAAAATGTGCCTATAGATACCACAATAATTCTAATATTGCATTTCACTACCTTTTCAGTGACAGAAGAATGCTGTGTTCTACAA
>NW_005054298.1:19207262-19217239 GCF_000277835.1 Geospiza fortis | reverse complement strand
CACATTTAGTTTTGCAGTCTTAATAATCCTGTATTACCAAGAAATTAAGATGTTTCAAGTCTGTGTATTTTTGACTGCTGTTTATTTCCACTTTTTTTACTTTGTCTGTTAAGTGACTCTTCATCAGATTAACTTAGTATATTAAAAACGAACAAGTACAGTGATGGATATTAGCGTGTAAACTCTCCTAACAGTTTAACATAGCATTTCTTCTTCTGGTAGTTTTGAGGTATTTCAACAGCTTGTCTTTGCAAATAGGTTGTCTTCATTCTTATTGCTAAGATAGTTTGCTTGCAATATTTTGTAGCTGCCTTTCTGGAGAAAGGGAAACCACTTATGTTGGTTAGAAAGGCTGAGGGTAGGAAGTAGGCTGTTCTGTCTGCCAGGGTTATCAAACTGTCAGGGAAATACGCAATGGTCCGAGTCCCTTGCAGTCACTACTGTGCTTCACTGCCCGTAGCTGTAACAATCCTCATGCGTCTGGTTCTTTCACATGGCTGTTTTTTGCACCACTGCTGTAGTAGAATCAGTGAAGTCTCTTTTGAGTAGAACTGTGGAACAAAGTATTAGAATCCCTATTACTCGTGCACAGCCTCTGAGTAACTCAATAAGCTCAATCAATGATGAATGGTAACTCTTCAATAGGAATCCTGTCAATTCTGATAGAATTTTTGACATCCTTTTTATCTATTCTTGATCAAATCTAGACATGTTTTTTAGAAGAACAAAACACTTATTTAATGCGGTATAGCTATCACTCATTGTCATAAATGTGAAAAGTTAAATGACTATTTTTCTGGTATAAACTGTTAGTTTTATAACCTACATTTCAAGAGGAAGGGAGAGATAATTGCAGTTACAGGGATTTTGGCACACTGGTTATTCACTTTTGAATTGTTGGACACAAACAGGAAATACTGTGATATACAGATTTATTTTTGCTGCCTTTATGCTAAAGACAAACTCAAAATTCATAGCTATTATTTCTGTACATCCTTCAGTACTGCCTGGGTGAGCCAGGTAAAATTAATTGCAGAGATTTCTGGACAGGATTTGCTGGAGTGAAGAATTAACCAAAAATAAGTGAAAAGGTAGTGGGAAAAGGTAGTGAAAATGAGTGAAAAGGAAAAGAGAATAAGCATCAATGGCAAAGAAATGGGTAACTCCCAGGATCTTCAATGCATGGCTTGACATCCTCCCTGTTATCAGTGAGAAATTATTTGAAGGCCTCACTTAACTTTATAAGGTTTGGAGAACCTTTAGCACTTGCAGAGCAAACGTGGCAGAAAAGGCAAAAAGTTACAGGATGTTTTCTGGCTGCAGTTAGACTTTCAGCAACTTTGCTTGCACATCATAATGGTGAAACTTATCCTCCCACTTCTTGTACTGCACAGTTCAGCACTGTGAAAAACAGAAAAGGAGATTTCCTTTTTGGCATTGCAGTGGCATCTCTTCTTTAAATGCACTCAAGGCAAAGCAATAAAGGGAGGTGCAAAACATGCAAAATGAATGGTTTTTTTTCCAGGATTTGAAACAATGGAAACCATAAATATACTAAAATCTGTAGGCATTTTAAATTTGGTCTGTGATAATATCTTCTGATTATTAATCATTAGATTGATATTGCAGGTGACTGAGTAACATCACATATGATTTCAGTCAATTGTATTGCTCATCTTGATCTGCAAGAGGAGAAGCAATTCAAGTTAATACTAAAAGGAAAAAAAAAACCAACCAAAAACATTTAGGCCCTGAAGCAGTCGGTATTAGAGAAGTTTGGGTCAGGTAGTTTTCATGGGTTGTCTCCTGTGTGGACTGGTGCTTAAAGTAAAATACCTGCTTGGATACTTCTGGGTCTGAGGCATGGCTTTAACATTTACTATAACAGCATCTGCTTTGTTGGCAGTGTTCTCAAAAGCACTTGGAAGAGAAAACAGAGAAATAATTATGCTCCTTTGAGCTGTTAAAGGTAATTAATTTCATTGATGATCTTATTATTCCTGATACTAATGCCTGTTTTTCCGTTTACTTTCATTCTCTAATCCAGCAATGCCTTCACTGTTGAGATTAGTAAAAGTTAACAGTTTTCAGTTTTAACAATTTATTTAAGACGATTATATTGTAGTGTTTGCCTCCACTTTTGTTATTTGCTCTGGATGTTTAATGCTGTAAGAACCCAACTTTGAATCAGTCTGCAGCATTCACTGAAAACTGAATACTTGATATTTCAGAGAAAAGAAGTCATGGGGTATGTGTCTTTGCCCTGGACTGCAGAGTGGGAGAAGAAATTTTAAAAAGGGCCACCATAAAAGCCATTGGAGGTGGACTGTGGGAGCTTTAGCTTGTGCACCAACTCTGAGGTGTCCAGCTCCTCCTCTGCTATCTGCCAGTGGAGGTTTTTTTATGAGGAAACTTCACTGGGACATTTCAGCATAAAAGGAATGTGTGGAAAAACTAATACAACCTTAGAATCTTGTAAGGTTTCTATTGCTTCCCTGTTTCTACCTGTGGATATTTCCATTATGGTCTTTCTTCATGGTCCTTGGAGAGTTCTCACCTGATGTGGATAGAGTCACAAAGCTGTGAAGGTGACTCAAGGTCTTTTGAAAAGGGAAGACCTATGTACAAAAGGAGAATCTCCACAAGGGTACAAAGGAGATGTTTCCACACTTGCCAAGTAAACAAGTGAAATCTTCTGGAGAAATGTTCTCTGGTCATTTACAGAGGTGCTTATGCATTCTTGTATGTCCAAATAGTGACCAGCGTATTTGAGGAAAAAGCTGTTACCGGAGTTTAAATGCACAGACCTAGACATGTGGGCTCAGGGGGAAATGTGGATTCCTGAGAGTTCCATCTTATTTTGCAGTTTTATTTGGCACTACAAAATAGAGCTGTTAGGGATAAAAAAGGAAAACCTGAAGAAAATTTAGCTTAGATATTTGGACATTAAAAGCACAAAAAAATTTGGTTAACATTGACTTCTTCCTGCAGTTTGGGAAAAATATTTTTTTAACATATAAGTTCTACTTAAAGCTTTGCCTTAGAAAGCCTCCCTGATGTGCTGAAAGGTTCAAAGGAGTGCTAGGTAATAACTAGTGCAGCCAAGACACAAAATTACTGCATGGTGAGCAAAAGAAGCAAGCAATGGATGCAGAGCCTCAGGATGGGAAATACATTTTCAGACATTACTCCTGATTTTCTATAACCATCTGTTGTCAAATCAAACACTGTATTTCCAGTCTAGTTTAGAAGGAATACATGCTTTATTTGCTTACCTGCAGTATAGTATTTTGTTGTTATTGTTTTGCTATTGTTTTGGTTATGGCAAATATTTTGGAACTGGCTGAATGAAAGGGCAAAAAGAGATGTTGCTGTTCTTTTTTCCCCAGAAGCCCAACAGTCTCCTAAGGTGTACTTCTGGACTTGCTGCCCTTTTGCTTGAAAGGGTTTGAAGCACATTATGTCCATGAACTCCAAATCACCATTGTGTGCTCTGTTAAATTTTCAAAAGGATGGGGGAGATAGGAGATGGATCAAGGAAGATGCTCTCTGTCCTTTGTGGTTAGTTCACTTTAAAATATACGTGTCTGCAGAAAAAGTGGCTAAGATGGGTTAGGAGTTTACAGTAAAAGCTTTGGGATGCTTGGATCCAAATGTCTGCATACAGCTGTCTAATAAATCTAGACAACAAGAGATTATAGTCTAATGGCCTATGTTAGGTATATGCATTGAAATGAATATTTTTTTGTATTTCTACTGGATTGTTAATGTGAGGAGAAGACAAGTGTTCTAGCTCTATGAATTTACATTCTCTTCTTTTTTTTCTTCCTAAAATAGCTAAGTGATTTACAGATTTTTCGTACCTAAAATTATACTTTTTCTATTGTCAATTACAATCCAACAGCCAGATTTGCCGTCCTATGCTATTGCAGTAAAAATTTTAATATCTCAAAGTAATTGTTTTACCTTCACACATGTTGATTCCTGGAACCCTTTTGGCTTCTCAGTGAAGCAAAATTCAGCAGATATAATTTAATTATATATGTATCAAATATCTATCCTATATCTTTCTTTTTCCTTCAGGATTCCTTCAGATAAAAAGAACCACCCGGCTTTCTCATATATTGATAAAATTTTATTGAGCTAATTTGCAGGCTAGAAAACAATGATCCAAGAAGTTAACTAGCTGTCATTGTTAATCCCATGCAACATGATATGTAACAGAAGAGAGGCCAGAAGATTATTCTGAAAGTTGTAAGTAAAGCTCTGGTAGAGCACTTATGTGGTGGTAATAAAATAGAGCTTTCAAGGTTGCTGTGGAAAGTTAGAGGTGACAAGCTGAACTAATAAAACCATCAATCCCATAGGCAAATGAGTAAGCAGAGTGATTTTTCAGGCCAGTATCAGCTTAATACATAGGCCAGAAGAGGAGGGATAGTGTAGAAGTATGTACTGTCACACATAAAACTGCATTTTGTGGGACAGGAGAGGAGGTGGTTGCTGGTTTATTGGCTGACCTACAGTTAGAGGAGTTAGCCCTTGCCTTGGAGGGGAATGCTGGAATTTTTTCCTATATGGAAGATACTCCAAATCTACAAATATAATTTGGTGAGAGGAGGCCAAATTTGGACCTGTCAACCTTGACACATCCCTTAAAATATTCCAAATTATAGTAATAGTGTGTAAGAGAGTTGTAACAAAGGAGAGATTTTCAGCTCTTTTAACAGAGAGCTATATAATCACACTTTCTTGTAGAAGCATTCAGTGTGAAGATCTGTCAATAGAAATCTCAAACTGTGAATATACAATTGCACTTTATTATCCCTTTGTTATTTTGTAACTACATAGGTATGACAGACAGAAACTGATGTTAAAAGAAATCCACAATTGTCAGTGTGTCACATGCATGAATCCCACAGCTGGAAGTTATTCAGTAAATCAGCATCTTTGGGTAGGTACACCAAGTGCCATATTTTAACAAAATGTTTTTGCTCACAGTAACACTCAAGCTCATAATTTACGGAGAATGAACATCCTAAGGTTTTGTAACTGTAGAGTAGAGCAGACAGATGGTGCTCTGCCTTGCACGGAGCAAACAAGGAATTAAGCAGGAACTAAACAGTACCAGATAAAAGGTGCTGAGGGGACAGAGTATGTAGGGAAACCTTCAGTTAGATCCATTGCCAAGACATGGCAATGGGAGCCCACATAAGCAAGTACGTGCTGTATTGTAAAACAATAATCATGCGTAAGACACCCTAAGTACACTGAGGTCTCCAAACCTTCACACACCAGCAAAATTATTTGTTTTCCTTTGTATCTTAAGGATATATGGTGCTACTGTTCTTGGCAGGGCCTAGAAACCAGCCACACACAAAACAGAGATAGATGGAAGTATCTGTTGAACATGAAAAATGAAGAGATGGGAGCATAACACTGCCTGAAGGGTCCTTTTTTTTTTTTTAAGAATTAACTTTATTTTGTGTTAAAATTGATTAGTGAATTCTTTAATTCTTTATTTGGAGTTTCAGGGAGAATGTGTTGGCTGTGTTTTGTCTGCCAGCTCAAATGAGCTGTTAGTGGCAGTTGTATAGCATTCTTTTCTTGCCGTGTGCCAAACCTTGGTTGCCACTGCCTGTACCTGTGCTCAGGATCAGGAGTTTCCATTTTTAAGGTGGTTAGGGTTAGAATTCCAAAGATTGGAAAAATGTGTTTGTTAGGATGTGCATGTAACAATTACCTCAACAGTCACACTTTTCTGAGAGCTAGTGTCTGTGCTATATTTATTAAATGCATAGACTATTAAAGGAAACAACAATTCTGTTCCCTTAATCCCATTTCTGACAGACCCACGTGCAAATCCTCTGAGAGAGCCATGCACCTGTGACTGAGCTGATGGAGCAGCAAAGCAGAGAGGGGGCCTGAGATCAGCTCCCTAAACAACCAGACCTCAGTGAGTGACAGCTTGTTTGTGTCCTGAGTGATGTGCAGGATCTGGTTCGGAATCTGACAATGGAACCGCTGCTCTGTGACAGTGACCGTAATGTAATTCAATTCAGTCCCCCCACAAGAGCAACAAAGGCCAAAAAACCCACCACAAGTATGCTTAATTTCAAAAAGAACTACTCTGTGAAAATGGGGAAGCCCACTAAAAAGAAGCTAAAATGGACCACTAAAAGAATTAAATTCTTCCAGGCAGTTAGAAGATCTCTGAAGTAGGGACACAGCAGAAGAGCATGCCCCATCCTTTGGGAGAGACTTCAGAAAGAGTGAAAAGAGCCTGACATGGTTAATCAGCAATGGAAAAAAGCTATTAGAAGTAAGAAAGATCATTTAGAAAACCAAAGCTGTGTCTAAACTAAGTAAGAAGGGCTGCATACTATAGACTAAAAATAAAACTGTAATCAAAGTAGCCAAAAGAATTCAAGGGCTAACCAGTGTCAGGAATCAGAATTTTCCCTAAATATTTTTGATTGCTTTAGCACAAGCAAATGATGACCAGCACATAAAATGTACAAAATGGTTATGCATTTTTGTACTGATATTTGCTGTGAGTCAAAGTGGGGCTAATTCCACATAGAAACTTTTTAAAAATTATTCTAAGGACAGAAGGAGACATCAGCATAGGTCTGAGGAAGGATTAACACTACCAAAAGGGAGACCTATGCTACTTAAAAATACATGAGAAGTTTGGTGACAGTGTGATGTTCTTCCAGGTGGTAATAATGAGGATCAGTTGTGAAAAATTGCCAAAGTGATTGGGTAATAAAATTACTCAGATGAAATTCAGAGTAGATAAATGTAAAGTACACGTACGCTGGGGAAAAAAAGCCTTTTTCATCCAGAAGATGATGGCCTGAACTGATGATTACCGCTGAAAAGTGAGATATGGGGGCTATGATAAATAGTTACATGAAAAGATCATCTCAGTCCTTGGCAGTAGTTAAAAAAATATCAATAGTTAGAAGTTATTAGAGAACAGAGAACAAACAGCATCATTTCCCACTGTATAAAGCCATGATGCACCAGGACATTGAAAATTAGGTGAAGTTCTAGACATGTCATTGCAAAAATGAAGTTTTAGGACTGGAAAAAGTCTGGAGAAGGGCGGCAAAGATGGCTTAACCAGCAACTTCTCTGCAGAAGCTGGGAGGCCTGGTAGCATTGAAAGGAGGCAATGGGAGCAGCTGTATCAGAGATGTACAAAACCACAACTGCTAGCAAGAAGGTATGTGCAGACTCACTGCTGTCTCTTAGAGTGCAAGGACATGCGAAAGGCATGGGAGAGAGAAGTTTAAAACAAGAGGAACTTCATGCAGTGGATAAAGGACCTTTGCAGCTCCTTTTCAAAGGCCTTAATGAACACAGGTTTTCATGCAATCAAGGGGAGACCAGACTTTATAACTGGAAGGATGCTACCTTATGTGTGTAGATAAAGTAAAACCCACTCAGAAAATCTTCCAAGCTGAAAATATTCAGAAACTATGCAAGTATTAGGGGGAAATATCACATGTTCTTGTGTTGGTTTTTTTCTCATCAGGTGGCTGCTGCTGACCACCTTCTAGTCTGATTGAATCCTTTCTCTGGCCCAGTATGGCTTCTCATGTGTGTGTGTGATCACAGGTAATTACAGATGCACACTTTGCGCATCCAGACAGTTGTAACATATCTTGCTAAATTAAATCACGTGTTTTTTTGAGATCAAAATGAGATTATAGTCTTAATACTAAAGTAATACCATGATAATTCATACTTAGTTACTCTATAAGGTAGCTGCTAATAATGAGGTTTGGTGTTGGCTGTGAGAGCTGAGTCAGTGTTGGCTGTCTTGGTCTTGAGGTGTCTCGGCTGTGGAGAAAGTGTTACGGTGGGCAGGTTCGCTTGGTGTTTCACCCATTCATTCATTGCCTGGAACAAGAAGCTCAAGTTCACTTCTTTTCATCAGCCAATTTCAGCTGAAATTCAGAGAGCTGATTAACTAAAAAGGAAGGAGTCCTTTTATCTCCAACAGCAGGCCTTGAGCCTGCCTACCATTTTGCATTGTTAGTCTCCTTTTATGCTTATATTTCACTGGTCACTCAGAAATATGTTTAGCATGTTTTTTTGCCTTACATTGAGTTATTTCCTAAGCAGCAACTTTTATTTTTGTCATTTTAGTATCTTTTAATACCTGAAAATATTTTTAATGTTTTTAAAAAATATTTAAGCATTTATTCATGTATTGAAACCATCTTTCCAGTTTCTGAGATGTTCTCTGTATTGTATTTGAACTTGTCAACAATGTATTTTTTTGTAATAGATAGAATTGAGAAACATGTCTCAATTAGCTTCTCATTCTGCTTTTTCTAACTGTTAAGAATCACTGTTCTGATACAGCCTATATTAGTATATTTTGTAATTGGGTTAATTATGAATGTTCTATGATATGATTTTATTTGAAAATGTTGACTGATACAAAGTGTAATTTCTAGAAAAGTGTATGAGTCTTAGAAATTTCTGTTTAGCTGTGTTTTTTAATCTTTCTGATTTTCAGGTATTATTTTTTTCTTTCACACAGGAATGAACACTCTGAAAATGAGGGATTCTGTGTTTTGCCCAGTCCTACCTGAGCCACACCAAGGGGAAAAAAACATCCTTGGGTAATTTTTTTGAGTTCTTTTGTTTTTACGTGACTGTGAAAAATGCTATAAAGATATTAATAATAGAATTACAGTTTAATCGATCCAAGATAGGGGATCAATATGTCACTCTCCTTAAGAAATTTAACAACACTATAGTCCCTTTTTGCTTGATACTCCACTAAGGTGCTATCTAACATATTTTTATTTTTTTACAAACAACATTCATACTCTGAACTATCCCAATTTGATTAATCATACGCAGATAATTAGTCATTCTGAAAAGAAAATGGCTGCAAAGGAGCACGCTGCCCTGAAGTCAGGCACATTTGGCAGGCTTCGTACTAACTTGATAGTAATTATGATCTCCATCGAGTGAGACAGGCAGTGAATAAGATATTTAACGCTATGTGCTTTGGCTGTGAAAACCTTTTCAACTTGTGCTTTCAATTTCTGGTTTCAAGTGTTATTAAAATATCTATGTGGGTATATTTTAAAAGAAATAATTATCCTTTCCTATACACACACTATTTTTTAATCTCAGGGAATTTTCTCTGTTTACTGACTGCTCCTCAGAGATGGATGCTCTCACCACCTTAGAGAGCAGGACCATAAATATCCTTTTGCAACACAGGAGTTGCAGTTACAGTGTAGTGAAATCTATCATCTCACTCATATGAGATGCAATGTGTCTGCATCAGAAAATTACCCAGAACTTTCTACCCACAGTGACTAGATTTTGGTTTTAATTTTAGAGCTTTGATGTGGTTTTAATTTTAGAGATTTGATGTGTATATTCCAGATAATATCTAGCTCTTTCTAGGTAGTTCTTGTATTTATAAATTGATCTTCCTCTTCACTAAATATTATAGATTCTTGTATGATTTATGTAACACTTCTTTTTTAACACTGTTAGTATAACTCAGCGGACAGTTCCCCAAATATACATGTACAGGCTATGTCAATACTCAGGGTAAGTGCTATGCCTGAACATCTAAATTCTGTAATACCTTTTTTCATGATAGTCCACTGGCCACCAGGAAGAGAATGCAACATTCTCAGTCAATGAGGAGTTTAGCCATAAGACATCTAGACTGTCATATACAATTGCACTGGATTCAGTCAATTCCAAACTGTTCTGAAACACCTGAAAAAGTTGCTGTTGTTTGTAATTATTATTTTAAAAAAGGTGATACATTGCATAACAGCCATATTCTTATTCCTGGGTTTCTGTTGCATAAAGTTTCTAACTGTAAGTTTGGTATTTATTAAATACATTTGCTAGATCTTCTAGTAGAACTGACGTCTTGCTTCTTGTGCTGTTCCAAGGCACTTCTTGGAGGGAAGAGTAGCAGGAAT
>NW_005054298.1:19198182-19207139 GCF_000277835.1 Geospiza fortis | reverse complement strand
AGAGGATAAGACCAAATTTTCAGAATGTTGGATTAATGCCTCTAGTCCAGTCAAGAGTAGGAATATGATTGATGACCTTGCAGTGATGTGGAGGGCAAAATACTGACATGTTACAATAAAAATTTTTTGAAAGCTCAAAATGTTGGCACCTATGACAAGCTGACACATGATTAAGAAAACAGGTTTGTGTTCCTGACTGCTCTGAAACTGAATGTGAACAGCTCCTGCAAACAGTAGTTCTCCTAAATGTCTTTATTCTAAGCCTGTCTATACAGCAAACTACTGCGCCCTGAGGTGTGAATAAATTGATTCAAGTACCAGAAACAACCTAAATGTGGCAGATCTGTGGTCCCTGCACACTTGAAAAAGCCAGGTAAATATGTCTGCAGAGATCTGATTTCCACATAACCAGGTTGTCTTCTTACTGAATGCTGATCAGGTGTAAAGCTTACATGGTATCACTCCACTCTGCTATAGTCTAGGAAGGAGACCTCTAACACATGGGTGTGACATAGCCAAGGACAACATTTGGGCTGTGGGTTAAAACTGCCAGCTGCTTCTTTCTTTGCCTTTTTCCCCCCTCTTCCTTTGTTTGTTTTGGTTTATGCCTGTTTTTTAGCCAACAAACTTAAGCACAACCATAGGACCCCTGAGATGTCCTCCCCTCCCTCCCAGTTTTGTAAATTACCAGAAGCTTATGCGCAGGGCAGCCCGCAGGGAGGGAAGAGCATGTAGGGTGCTGGGGAGTCCAAGGGACTCCCATTGGAGATGATGGCTTCCTTCCTCATCCTTCTCAATTCCACCTTCAAATGTTACCATGGTGGTTGTCTTTTCAAATATGAATGGTCCTGCCATTTCCTTCTCTTGCCTCGTGCCCACAAAGTTTGGCAGGGTCTTTCTTTAAAAAGCACTCTCATCACAGCTCCTGTACTGCCTCCTGCATGCAGGCAGAAAGTGAGGAAGGAGATAAAAAAATAAGGGAAAGCAAAGAACATCTATCAATTCTGAGCATACATTTCCTCAAAAAAATTATTGAAAAAAATACCGTAAGATTTGGCAACTCAGTGAACCTAGCATTTTTTTTCCCCCAAGCTAGCTTTTTTTTTGTTTAGCCTTCCTATCTGGGTTAGCTTTTAACAAATTCAGCAGTCACTTTCTATATGAGTGAGAACATTTTTAGTACTGTGGATCAAGCTGGCAACAAGTGAGCAGTAGTATGAGACCATCAGCAGGTGCGTGGGAGACAGCAGCAATTTGGGAAGCTTGGAAGAGTGCTGGTGATGGAAATCAATGTTCAAAAAGCATAGTAAAAATCTCTTTCTGGTCAGAAGAGGTATTGCTGAAACAACTGTGCTGCTGAGAGCATAATTTGTTTTTCTATTCTTCAACAGTTTCTGATCTTTGTATGTTATCTCTAGGATTTAAAGACAGTTTCCTTTTTTCAATGCATTTGGAAATACTAATCTTTGGATTGAGGTAGGAATTTTACCCATAGTTCCTGAGGGCCACTTATTTAACATCTGTTTAGAGGTAAGGAGGAGAGCAGTTTTTGCATCTCATATTGCATCTGGATCAAAAAGTCACTGCAAAAAGGAGCATTTTAACAAGAAATACTCCAATCATGGAACATTTCCAAATAAAATTTCCCAATAATTATGTCTGCTAGACATAAAACCAGATAAATTATATTGAATCAACTTGTAAATAAATATGAAAGCGGTAGGGGAGGTATGGTTACATGAGTCACCTACACACCAAATAATTATTAACATACTTGTTGATTTTAGTCTTAAGTGTCAGGGTGATTCCCTGCTGTAAAAGCCCCAGTGAATGCATTTGTATTGGCACTTTGCAGCAGAGAGACTCTAATCTGCCAATTCCTAAAAATGAATGCAACATTCTTGAGGAAACCATGCTGGAAGTGGCACTCTGGGTAAAATTCTGAAGGGAAGAGGAACATTTTCACTGTCTTTAAGAAGGCCAACATTTGTTGACTGATAACAACTAATGAGAGACTGGAGAGTTGGAGTATCAAAGAGGTAGTTAATGAAAGGTATACTAAAAGGTTGAGTTGAAAAACACATTAGAATCAATGCGAAGTGTCTTAGCCTCAGGTCTGATGTGCTCTTCATAATGCTGGTGTAGTCCTTTGGTATTCAGTGTGTCAGGATAATCTACAGTAGGAGGGAAGTTAGGTATAATACAGAGCAAAAGAGGCAATCCAGAAAAAAAGTTTTTCAAACAGAAGCTGGGACTCCAGGAGGATACAGTCAGGCTATCCTAAGGAGTAAGAAGTGTGCCAGAGGTAAGTAAAAGGGAATTATGATGAAGATGAAAGTCACAGAAAGAAGGGTAATGGGAAAGGTCTTCTGTTTCCAAGGCAAAGAAACAACCTAATTATTTACAACAGGACATTAATTGTCCATTAAACATAGGTGCTGTGGAAAGTAAATATTCAGCTTTTGGTGACCCAAGAATGCATATCACTGACTGAAACATTTGTTTCAAATGAGGGATTGATAGTGTCATGTATAAGGAGAAAAGTTGTTTGAATGAAAATGTTTTTGCAGGGAGCCCTTCCACCACCCTGTGATATATAGCTTCTTATTTCCTTGGTCTTTCTATGGCTCCATGAAATAATCCTGTATTTCCTTAGTTGAATGTGTGGAGGAAAAATATGAAACATTTTAACAAAATTTTCATCCATGCTACAGAAGGTACTTTCAGATGTGATTCTCTGCTTGAGGTAAGACATGTATCTGCCCTGTTTCATGCCATATTGTACTCTAAGTACTAGTAAGAAGAAAGGGATGTTATTATACTGCAACTATATCTTTTACAGATAAATTGTTTATTGTAGAATGGTTTTTTACTCTGTTCTTGGTCTGAATGAACATAATTTTGATATAATAGAAAAGAGGATAAAAACAAAATCACTAGAGTCATAAGAAGAATGCTGTCTTCTGTTTTACTTGATGAAGCATAGTTATTGAAGTTTCTTCTTTGTAATAAGATTATTTATCCTTTTTTCTGTTCAGATGCTACCACCTTATGGTTGCATGCCCTGGTAAAGACTAGGAGAATATTCATAATCAATGAAAGATACACAGAAGTAGAGTGTACTCCAAGGAGAGCAGAGTAAAATGATACCATAAAGTGCCTGGTAAAAATAGTCTCATAATTTTGGGGTGAACTAGTTTTCCTCCAGAAAAGGAACTGAAATTAAAATCTATCAACAAAATCTGCATAGAATTTGATAGCCTGTTCAGCTGGCTACAGAGAGAAGATACAGGCACAGTCCAGGAGATCTAGCAGCCAGAACTTCTAGAAAAGGCATGCTGCCAGAGTCTGATAGAAAATAAATTAAAATACTATCTACTGGTTTTATAGTTAACAGGATTGTTCCCAGGCTTCGTAAGTGCATACACAAAAAGAGACAATTGTGATAAAGGGTTAATATGCTGGGTGAATATTGTTTATATCTCTATATTGTTAGCACCAGGGTGTTGATGAGCACATATTTATCCATAAGCCACTAATTTACTGCCACTTTGCCCATGGTGTTGGAGAACCTCATTACTTCCCAGTATCTGATTGGGAGAAGCTGACCAGAATTTTAACAGCATCATGAGAGCACTACAATGAGCTTCATGCTGCAATGAACCTGTTGTCTAAGGCTGCCACACAGCACGCGTAAGTTTCTTTACTTTTGATACATATAACATGCTCTAGCAGAGTTTATCACTGATGTGCAAATTCATTTAAAGGTGACCGGCAGGAGTATTAAAAACAGCCTCCAAGGTTTAGGGATATATGCTGAGTGCCCCAGGCATTTATCACAGTTTTAATATGGACTGTAACCATTTTTACTTGTAATGCTTCCAAGAAGTCTTCACTCACTATAAATTGTTGGTTCCTTCTCAGTATGACCCGCTGGCCTGCTAGTGGCCATGTCAAATGTTCTGTAGAGCCCTGAGGGAGACTGGTTTGAGCCATCCAGGTATGTTAAAATTCATTATTACAATGCTACAGTGGCTTCAAACATTCTCCATTTTATGTGGATAGGAAATGAACGATACTAAAAAACCCAAAATGCAACAACAACAAAAGCTCTGTGTGTTAGAAACATATACAGAGCTTTAGAAAAGAAATTTATTTAATGCTGTTAAACTAGCCCCATATTTTGCAAAGGGATCATGTGGGGCATCAGCTGTCATCTGCTAAATGTATTCCAAGGGGTCATCTCATAGGAGCAGTTGCTGTTATGCAGTTAGAATTCAGGGGGTTTTGAAAAGAAAATTAA
Source organism: Geospiza fortis (assembly GCF_000277835.1). Classification (NCBI taxonomy): domain Eukaryota; kingdom Metazoa; phylum Chordata; class Aves; order Passeriformes; family Thraupidae; genus Geospiza; species Geospiza fortis. The sequence goes on along the minus strand of NW_005054298.1, from coordinate 19,202,836 downwards.
AAGGGTAGTTGGGTAGAGAGAATGGGGCTTAAATGTAAATTTGCTAAAACTTCTTTTGGAAGAATTTCTGTGGCATACGTTCCATGTTTCTAAATCTGACAAGTACTCAAGTACTCTGACAAGTACTCAATAAAGTGGTTTGACTTTCCATTCCCATATAGATTTTATTTTTGTGCTGAGATGCTAAATTCTGCACCAGTGTAATTATTTTAATGATTTATTAATTTTTTTTCCACAAAATTTGTTAGACAGTCATTATGTCATTTAATTTAGGATTGTTCATACAAGCAAGGATTTCCATGTCCATTTCACAGAACAAAATACTCATTGCTTTTGCTGGGTGCTCACTTATTGCATTCCATATAGTTTTAACAGTAAAATGGCCTTGGTTAGATTTGTTTTGTATTTGTTGGATCACCCTCTGCTTCTCATACAAATTTAAATTGGTATCAGCTTTGAATTGCTGGCACACTCACATACTCAAAATCTGCACCTCTCCCATTTCATAGCAAGGTAAAATTAGAAATTATTTCTGTTCACATTGGCTCCTTTCTTTCATCTCCTCAAGCCTAAAATAAGTTTAGTAAAAATTTAAATAAAGTGTCTTATTAAAAAGATCTTGGTGCATCCAAAAATTACCCATTTATAGTATTCTCAGGAAAGTCATTGGATTTATCTCAGTGCTAAATGATGAAGAACTCCCAAGAAATACATATAGGCTTCATCCACTGGGACCAAAGCAGAAAGCAAATTAGCTCTTTATCTTGTTTGGATTTTTTTAATCAAGAAAAATGCAGTTAATTACTGTGACAGGAAGCAGTGCATGTAGAAACTGCACTGAGCCTGGAGCCAGATGTCATGCAGTCTAAGATAGCTTAAGTTTGTTGTGCTGCCTCTCTGTCAACAGAAGAGAACCTCCTCAATCACAGCTAGAACTCGTTACTTAATTCAAATAGGAATTTCAGTAACTCACATGAGGGAAACTTATTTTTTTCATGGCTATAAATGTTTGTTTGTTGGGTTTTGGTTTCAGTATTTTTAACATGGCCTTGTGGGGTTTGGGATTGTTCTGAAACCTGGATGAACTTAACATCTCCGTGACCTTTCAACCTCTCAATTTGTTTGCAACTGGCTAGTGAAAATTGCCAACTTTGATTCAACAGACAAGCATGATGTATTACTGAATTAGAATGGAAATAAAGGAAATTAGTTTCTTTTAAAAACCCCTACATTTAGAGAAGGGGAATTAATACAAAATGCAGAGCAGGACTCAGTCAAAACGGTTCATTTTGTTCCCCCTGGCTACTCTGGGAATCACAGAAGTTCAGATCAGGATCACTTGGATTGTCTTGGATCAGTTTATGAAGATTTTACTACTATATTCTAGTCCATTGCTTTTGATAGTTCAAATATCTTAAGAATGCCTGCTATCAAGCAAAAAGAAATACTCTTAGTCCTATTTTTATAATTATCAGCTGAATTCTTGAGACTTCTTGTGGCAATGCTTTCTTAATTGGAGTTGGAAGTAGTATCAAGCAAAGTCCATACTGTTTGAGTATATTTCCACTGAGTCTTTCACAGCTCAGTGGAATTTTATCAAACCTCCAGACTTTAAGTAGAAGGTCAGGGTATGGATTTGGGATTGCTGTGATGTTTGTTACGTTGCAACAGTTCATAAAGCATTGCTGACTCCCAAATGCCAGCGAGGAGAGAGTGTTTGCTTTCCACAAGGAATGACCCAAGTCAGATTGTGTGTCAGTGGTAGGACTCAAGTTCAACAGCACATTTTAAGGTTTGTTTCTGTGTTAGTGGTTGGACTTGATGGTCTTTTCCAGCCTTAGTGATTCTATGATTCTTCTTCTCATCAATGCAGAGCCTTCAAATTTTGACCCTGGAACACTGCTCTGTGGATTGTCTGGTTTCATGCATAGGCTGTTCTTGTGAGTACATTCCATCAGTAAGCAATGTCAGAAGGCAAAGGAAGAAGGCTTGTTGCCATATGTATGCATGGTTTCTCATCTGCTGTTTTCTTTTTTGTTTTTCTCAGCCTTTGTAAGGAATGCTAATTTAACTTCCATGTTTATGTTGTTTGGGCACCTATCCCAAATTCAGACCATCATTCAGCAACCTATTACACCAGTTCCCAACAGAGTGCAGGGATCCATGACAAATGACGTCCAGCCCAGGCAGGGGGTGAAGGCTGTGGTGTGAGAGAAGCACTGTGAGAGGCAGAAGATCCCAGTTCTTAGCTCTGTAAGACTCAGCACAAGCTGGGAAGCCACCACCTCACAGACAGCTGATAGGGTATCAGACAAGTGGCTAGGTAAAACCTAAATGCCTGTTCCTGGCTCCTACTGTGTTCCTACTATCACAGTTTATCTGTAATTTAGGAAAGAAACATGTAATCTTACCAATTGCCTTGTAAAAGTTGTAAGCTCCTTGTTTACACAGTTCCATGAAATAGATAGTGTTTCAAGGTTACTTGTGACTAGCTTTTGTTCTGAGGTGGCAGGGAATGTGGCTTCTAATTAGCTTATCATGTTCATCAAAGTCAAATTCTTCAAATCCTTGGGACATGCATTACAGAGAAATTGCCTCCAAGTATGATGTAGTAAGAAGAAACTGGCATTATTTAATCTGTTGGAAATTCATAGAAAATAATGCGACATTTACCCCATTTTGACTGACAAAGTAAAAATATTACAATATTGCAATATTTCTCAAAATATATGTTCAGCAAACTATAGTCATATTAATGTCTAAATTGTTATTTTTACATTAATAGAATGGCTTCAAAGATGGATCTTTTACTAGGAATATGCCTAGAGTTATAGAAATAAAGTAAGTATTTTATATTTATAGTGCACAATAAAATGCAATCAATGATGAAAGAATGCTATGAAATGGAGTACAGAATATCAGAAATCAAAACTGCAGAGAAAAATTTTCTGCTTTTCTCATCAGCAAAATGTTGAAATTACGAAGTTTGCTACTATGTGTTTGATGGGTGATAGTCTCTTTCACAGCACCAGGCTTATTGAAGACTGATCTTGGTATATTTGTCTCTTTTTTACTTTAATTTTAGAAACAGGTACACTCATGGTGTCTTTATTGAATCTCTTACAACTACTTTGATATGTAACAATGAAGCAAATTTTGGCTCAAAACCCCAGAGTAATAGCAACCAAAATGTCTTGTGTTGGTTTTGAAGAGTTTTTAAAAGACATAAGCTATGCTTCCAAGGATTCTGGGCTCTTTGCTCTAAAGCTGGTAATCATTCAACTTCTTGGCATGATATTATTTTGAAATTTTCAAAATATTTTGGTTATCCCAGAAGTAGTTCCTCTGCCCCTTCTTTGGGAAAGCTTGAAACTGTGTAACTTTGGCTCATAAGTAAAATTCTGCTTTATCAAGAATAAAATTTCTCATAAAGTTCCAACTCTGATTTTTCCAGCCTGCTTTAAACCTGCTCTAAATGCAAGATAATGCAAAGCTGATGGTTTATATGGAGTTTCCAGAGGTGGCTTTAATATGACAACCATGACAGGATAACATTTCATGTGGGAACCTCATGCTTAGAGGACTGAATTGGAAGATTGTGGCTAAAACTATTGGAGAAGGGCATAAGTCCTCAATGACAACAAACAAGTGGCAAGGTAACATAAAATCTTGTCCAACAGCACTAGTTTCCTTACTTGCCTTCTGTTTCCAAAATAGGGGTTTAGTATAAAAAAAAAGCATTAATGTTATTTATCAGTTCTAACTTGGGATCAGGAAAAGCAGCTGGGAATTTCATATGAAAGGTCCATATTTTTGCCTTTCCTGTGTATAGTGCTATTTGATATGGATGGACACAACTCCCATAATTCCTCCATTCTCAAGTTAAAAAATGTAACATCATCCCCACTTGCAGGTATACACACAGTATAGAGGCACCCAGTTAAACTGCTCACTTACAAGGTGGCTGCGTCCTGACTCCTACTTAATTTAGACTGTGAAACCACAGCTTTATTGGCGGCAGTCCTGCACAGTGCAGGCACTCTCTCAGCATTCTTCAAGCCTGCTCTGATCACTAGCTCTGAGTTTAAAGCTCAAGAATAAAGGTGCTTCTTTATTCGATAATTTCATAAGGCAGGCACTGTAAGTATTATGTTTTCTTGTAGAAACAAAACTGCAGCTTTGACTTGTTTACCCTATTGTATGCAAAGTTGTTCAATCCTGAAGGTGAGTCAGAAAAATCTCCTTGTATCAAGGATTTAATTTGTTTTATAAACTCAATAGTAGCTGTCCTTTTTTTAAATTATGCACAAAGTAATTATATATTATATATATATATATATATATAAAAGCTCGAGTTTTACTTTACCTTTATAATCAAGACGACTTTAACACTTATTTAATCTTCTTTCTACCTGCCCCCTTCCCCAAACAGGAGTACTTTACTGCTGTTCTTCCATTCTGTCTGGTTGCTGTCCATACATTCTGCAATTCCTGCATTTTACTAAAATATTAAATGATCCTAGAGGAAAATATTTACTCTAGAAAGTAGTTCGTTATTCTGTAAGGACAAATAGTAGGGGTTTATGGTATAATCAGGAAGCTGCAGTGAGAACAAAACGCTTGCTCACGTTTTTGGGCGGCAGCCCCGTCTTTG
>NW_005054298.1:19172488-19198172 GCF_000277835.1 Geospiza fortis | reverse complement strand
CTCCGCCAATATTAATTGCGCAGTGCCCCCTAGGGACTCTGCCACCGCCGGGACGCCCCAGCGCCGCTCGCACGCTGCTCCTCTTCCCCTTTCTTGACCTTGATAATAAATTTGAATTTCATCCTATTCCAGCTATTATGATATGACTTGCTCTTTAACTCCTTCCAGGTTTTTTTTTTGTTTTTGTTTTTGTGGGTTGTTGTTGTTGTTTTTGTTTTGTTGGTTTTTGGTTTGGTTTGGTTTGGTTTGGTTTGGTTTTTGAAGTTAAGTGTGGTTCACAGCATTCCGTGTATTTTCAGTGCATGCACATTCAGTTTTAGGTAAGAAGTTTTCTCTATATTATTTGAATTTTATGGTAACATTTTAAGACATTCTTTTCCAGTTTGGTGTTTCTAGGAGATGGGTTTTCTTTTCAATTATTTGTTAAAAAGGAGCTGTGTGAATTTCTTTCTCAAAGCCATGATTTGATCCATGTTGGTAGAAAGAGGCTGGAAACTGCAGTACTCATCACATAGCTGATGAGTGATTTCTTATACTTATTGATATGGTGGTTTCAGGGAAATGATAGTAATAATGAGAACAATGATAAGGACATGTTTTCTTTTACATCACTCACATTGGTGAGCTGAGAAGTCCAACGAAAATTTGTTCAGGGGAAAGAAGAATTTTGCCTGAAGTATTTATGATCAAAACAGTTCGGAAATAAAAGATGGCAAAATGAGCAAAGGGCAGTAGGTTTTGAATAGGCTTCATCAGCAGAGGGGAGAGGTCATCTGGGAAGATTAGTTATAGGAGCTATTAAATCACCTCTGTGACACTGTTAGAAGAAGCTGCTTAACATAATCATGTGCAATCAGTAAAAATGCTGTTTATTACAGAGCAGTTTTGATTTTCATATTTGGTATTGTTATGTAAGATGGTGTAATGTAAGGCCATACACATTTCCCCCGTACAAATTACCAGCATTAATGATTTATGGTGTTTTCCTGACAACTTTTAAAGTAAAAAATTATTGGGAAACATCTCTCCAAAACTATTTCCACTAATATATTTCTTAGAGATTTGCACATTTTTTTTCTTTATACTGCAGTTTTAGACAATTGAAACTGATGCAGAGTTTATATATCAACTAGTCCTGCATCCTATACCTCTGTTTGAATTTGATTATTCTTCTTATTGACACAATTCCAACCATCTCTTTAAAGTGCTTATCATTCAGTGATAAGACTCCACAAAAAAAGATTTTTCTCTAATCTGGTTTCTCCAGTTTGGAATTAGACTTCTCTATGCATATTTTCCTATGTGTAAAGTAGAGAACAATATCATCACTTATGTTTCTCATATATTTATGTCCATGGATTATCTCAGGATAGACATGCCAAATTCACATTTTGGATTTGGACATATCTTGGTTGCGAGATGTTAAAAGCCACATTTCATGAGAACTAGATAGAAAATTTGAGGGTGATGGAATCTTTGCCAGGGTGTTGTGTTGGGCTTTTAAAAATTATTTTATTTTTTATAAGTTCTTGGCACATAATAATATCTTGTAAGATACTGTTATAATTTTCCCTGACTTTTCCTTTTGTCTAGATCAAAATCTTGTCATTATGCATGTTTTTGTACCATGAAGTACAACAGATTTCCAGATAAACTGAGTCCACAAGAGATGGCAAAGTACTTTCAAATAAGTAAACTTAACTTACTTAAGTAAGTACTGATTGAATTAACTTAATCAGTAAACTTAAACTAATCTTAACTGTTATAATTCTGCCTCCATAGTGATGAACAATTGTGGGACCCAGTATCTACTAACAAGCTCCCAAATTGCAGCAGATTATAGACAGGCTGTACTCTTACATATTTCATTATTTTCTATGAGTCTATCTTGTCTATATAAAGTAAAATCATGTCAGAAATATAGGGTTTTATTTTTAAAATTTTACTTCCTTATTACCTCTCAGTTTGGTATAAATCAGAATATTCCTTGCATATTCTTTTACCTCCATTTTTGTGATTTATTAGATAGCATTAGCATGTGTTGGCTCTTTCTTTCATTTTCCCTGATAATCTGGCAGCCAGAAAGAGCTAGGATGAGGTACAAGTGCAAGTACATACTTTTGGAAACCATTCTAAAGCATAATATATTGAAATGTTTCATAATGAATCCTTGTTTGCCAGAAAAATATTCAACCATGCCAGAAAATTATCTGTGAGGAATAATTCTAGCCCCTTCTTTCCTCCCCCTCTTCCCAATTTGTGTTGCTTGGAAGAGGAGAAGAAAAATGGCACAGATGCATGCAGCATTGCACAAAGAGTATATATGGACATTTCAGTCACTGATATTTCCCCATTTTCTGATGCTAATGTAAGATATGTTGGTTTTGCATTTGTAATTAAGATGAACAGATGGTGAAGACTTAGTTTAAAGTAATACTGTACATCCATTAAAATAATCTCTGCTGACAGTGATTCTTTACTATAGCAAGACTTAATTGCATATATAACATGTGTACATCAGAAAGAACTCGGTCTTTAGCCATTTGCTCTGTCAGGACAATAGTAAAACAGACGTCACCAAAACCGAATTTGTCCTGGAGACTCCTAAGGGTAACAGATGCATCTCTGCTGGCAATATTGCCCTGCTTTAGTTAATGAACACTTTATGAATAAAAGAACACATAATTTCAGAAAATATGCAGGATTTCTTCTGAAAAAGGGAGATCAAGTTTTGCAAGAGGAAGGTTCAGGAACATGACAGTAAAAATTTTAACAGATAAACTTGATGTTGCTTACACTATTTCTCTAATGGAGTAGTACGTGTAATTTAAGTGTTCCTTGGCAGGCTTTATAAATGTGTGGTTTTTGAACTGGGTTTTTGTTTTAAATTAGGTTCATTGTGAGGTGTCTGACTGAAGCAAGTCCTTAAGCCTCTGTGAAGCAAAAGCAGATCCTAGCATGTTTTCTTCTTTCCATAGATATTATATAAAATGTCATTTTTCTAATTGTTCATATATAGGTTATATAAAAATATCATTATGTGTTTCCACCTTAAGATCTATACTGCACAGGAAATGGAGCTTCAGGTAATGTCCAAGCAGGTACCTATCCTTCACCTGCTGTACAGAACAGCAACATGTTTGTTGAGCAATAATACTTATTTTTCACAAACATCATTTGGTGGTTGTATGTTCATAAGTCAACCCCTTTTCTGTTTGCTTCTTGTTCTATCTGCCATCACCACATTGGTACCTATTTTCCATGATAATGAAAACTAGCAAATTCTAACCTCTGAGGACATTGTTTGGCAGAAATACTTCCTTCCTTTTCCCAAGCTTCTTTTGTTAGGACATATATTTTACTATTGTTATGATTACCAAAAATTAAGTATAGGGTTTGATTAGAAATTCTGCAAGTTTTTTTAAACTAGAGTACATCTTCTATTGTGCCAGAACTATCAGCAAAATCACTATAGAGTGGCTGAACATGTCTTTACTGCGAAAAACAGTTGTCCACACTAGTTTCACAAAATCTGTGAATCCCCATTTTTTGTTTTGTGCTTCATCTGTTGAAGGCCCGGGCTCCATACTTTCTCCTTACCCAGGAGAATGTCTTGGAGATTGTAGTGCATCACACTTTGATTTAAATTCCTTCTTTTTTTTTTTTTCCTGTTAAAATTCTGCATTGTTTAAAAATATTTAGATATTTATTGAAGCAAAGATTTGAACCCTGAGGCCCCATTTTTCACAGGAGTACCACAAACCTCATGTTACTGAGTCATTTTCACTGTGCTTCCGAATATTTAAGTGTATTAAAGCAAGTGGAATGGCACCAGCAGGAGAGATTGAGAGAGTCTCTATCCTAGAATATGAAAATTCTGTAACATGGTAGTTAAATATTTTTCTAGGAGATATGGTTCAAAACCCCTCAGGTAAAAAGAAGAATTGAACCAAACTTTCTTCTATTCAAGATGGGCTGTAGGGTAAAGCAGAAGAGGGGTACTGCTTTCTTTTAATCAATATATTCATTTTCTCTAGAATATCTGAAATTGAAATTAAATATTTCTCTTCAGTGTGTGTACCTCCTTCCCATCCAAAAGCTAAAACTATTTAAAAATAATTTGGGCTGGGAAAGAATATGGTTTGACAGGCACACTGAGAAAGTCTTTCATTTGCATAGATTTCATTCTGGTGACAGAATTAGACCAAATAATTCCATAAATACAGCTGAGGTATATAGGTAATGCTCACTGAAAAAGGAAATAAAAAAGGCAAGGAGTGAGAGAGACTGGAACCCAAGAGAACACAAAAGGGCTGCAAGTTTTACAAAACATTCATTTGTCTAATTTACTCAACATAACAAAGAAAGTATTGATTCATTTGGGGAGTTAGCAGAAATTATTGATTAGAGGAGTAGTATATTTACTGAATATAGGATAGGTAATGTTTTTGAATGGATATAGACAATATCTCTCCAAAACTGGAATGATCCATAAGTCATAGGATGCAGAGCACAAAACACTATCAGACTAACATACTGAGAAAGGCTTTAAACAATAACTGAGTAAATCTTGGAAGAGTTCCAAAGAAACTGGGAACAGAAAAGGCACTACATGCACAATAATGGGGTTTAGACAATAGAGATGGTGCAGCAGACATTTGTGAATGGAGTATTAGCTCTTTAATTATAATAATTACCTAAGTTTAAGGTCAAGGCACCTGTGCATTGCTGTCTGTGAGAAACTGATTAAAAAATTAGAAGTAGCACTTAATCTCTGTGATACTATTTCCAAAAATTCTCATAGAAATTTGGATATTGCTGAGATTATTACTTATTATTTGTACTGTACCTAGAGACATTGACTGAGATGGGTCCCATGCCCCTAGCCTGATATCATTCATATCAAGATTGACTGTTTTACCACTTGAAATAAAATATAAAATGAAAATTCTCCACAGGGAGGAAAACCATGAAAAAGGAAGACTCGCTCCTTATTTTAGTCTCCTTTCCCATTCATACTGAACATAGAAATGAAAGGCATCATTTTGCTCCCTTTAGTAAATCAGAAAAGTCTATTCCTGGTCTTGAAAATTAACTTCTTAGCTAATCAGTTGGTATAATCTCAGGTTTGCTGCAAGGGAACCCTGTGTGAGCAGGGGTGAAGGTGGATCTTGTCACCCGCATGGGTGGATGGAGTACAGAGTTTTGCAAAGTGTCTCTGGAAACAACACTACTCACATCATCCCAGTAAGGTTCATGGCTCCTGGGGGCTCTGTCCTGATTTCTGAGCAGGAGAATGCAACTGTGGGAGTAGTTTGTGCTTTGGGAACCCCACGTGCAGCCAGTGTGGGACACCAGAGCTGGCCAGCAGTGCTTGTGCCACACAGCTCCACAGTTTGCTCGCGGCCGGCCACATTGGGCCAGTTCACATCTGAAAAAGAGCAGGCAGAGATCACTGGGGTGCATACACAGAGAGAAAGACTTTCCCCTTTCCCCTCCTCCCCGAGGGTGTAAGTATTTGGAGGTTCATTGCAGGTAGCAGAAGAAAGCCAGTCCCAATAGAAAAAGATACCAGCATTTTTTATTGAGACCACAGTTAGAGGAGACTCAGGTGAGGAATGGGTGTCGAGTTGAGGGAACTGGGGAATAAACAGAAGAGAGAGAAGGGATAAAACAAAGAGAAGAAGGAAATATGAGAGGTGATGGAGCCAAGGCATGGAGATGTGTCATTTGGGAAGACATTTACTTACAAGCTTACAGAGATGAGAAACATAAGGTAATTTCTAAAAAGAAGGGAGCAAGTGCATGAAAAGAAGCCATAGGAGAGGGCAAGAGGAAACCTGGAAAAAGAGACTGAAAAGGGAAATGTGACATTTTGGAAGTGAATTCCTGTAATTTGTTATAGCTATTGCTCTGCAATGCCATTTCTGACAGAATATTTCCTTCCATCCCAGTAAAATTTTGAAATATTCATAGGGCTTTTAAAATGAGTAATTTCTAGTAAAACACATATGGAAATTTTAGTATACATTTTTATTTTAGAAAACAGGCCTGATTTCAAAATTTTCATTCACAGTTCCTTGTCTTTCTCTGGTTTTGCTACTTCCTCCCTTTTTCTTTTCTCTCATTCTAACTGAAATCTGCACCATCTTCAAAAAATAAGCACATTCTTCTGTCAGAAGGAATATTGAGCCTAAAAATGTCAGAAATGAAGAAAAACACAAGCACACTTGACAAGAAGAAAGGAACTGCTTTTGCAAAAGGTCAGAGAAAAGAATAAAAAATACAGAGTAAAACAAATGCAATAATATTTTCTGATGAAAAAATTTAAGTGACATGTCCAGAAAAACTTTGTTGGGAAACAAAGACATTTTCTAGTTTGTGTTTCTCATATTTCTGAGTGAAAAAGAAAATATTGAAAGGATATGTTAAAACACAAGCAACCTTTGGGTCCCTTTCTGACCCTGAAGCAAGTGTCAGGCTATCACTGCAGAGGGAGATGTTTTCTCTCCAGCTGTGGCCTGTGGTTGATAACCAGACCTTTTACATTTCAGCTGTAAGTGCTAAAGATGCCATAAAAGAAACAGAATTAATGTTTTTTCACCATTGTGCGTGCTCACCCCCTTTTGTGCTTTCACTATTTCAGGGGTCATTGTTTACATTCACATTTGAGGTAAAATCCACTAGAGATGATCACTGGAAAAAGAAATTCACGGAAGATGAATTGAGAAAATGAGGTGCCTGTGGTGAAATTCTGGGTAAAAGCACAAAATTAACTGTCATCCAAGCCAAAGAAGGTGAGTAACTCCAAGTCAGTACCACCATCACTCTGATTGAAGTAGTGAAAGAACATTGAAAGAGCCTGTTCTAGGTGAGAACAAGCCTAAAGATGAGGAAAATGGTTAGAAGATGAGAGGATGGAAAGCTTTTAGTGAATCAAAAGCACCTGTTAACAATAAATAAATAAATAAAAGTGAAGAAGAACAACTTCATTTTCTTGAATGTTTTGGTCAGATAAAACCAAGTCTTGCAGTATCGTTTGACAGTGTCTTGTGAAAGGGAATGCAATAATGTTAAAATATGGCAAGAAGTCAGTAATATTTCATGGTTAGAATATTGTTACAGTGAAAGCTGGGACCAGGGATGATTGTTTTCAATATGATTAAAACCTGAAAGTTTGACCAGAGCAGAAAACTGAAAATAAAGCTCTCTAGGATTATTTGCTTTATACTGTAATCTGAAAACTTCAAGAGGGAAGGTTCTGTAAGCTAATACGCAATCGTATTTAGAGGCAGCTGCCGTTTTAGAAAGCCTGCAGTTTAAAAACACAAGTGACAGGATAGGAGGGAGAGCAGAAAAGGAGACTAGTATACTTTCAGCAAAAGTTTATTCTGGGAATTATTAAGAATATATGATGCTAAAAGCAGGTTGACAATATCTCAGGCTATCTGGAGACATTGGGAAAACCTCACTGGAAAACTAATCAATGTGTCTTGCATAAAACCTGGTTTGTAAAGTGGCTGGACTACATTATCTTTTAGGTTGCTTCTAGCAGAACATTTTTTGACTGGGGGAAAAAAGAGCGCTGGTCTTCTGACTCCAGGCTACCCGATACTTTTGTCACTGACTTTTTAGGGGAAATAACATGAAACTTTGTTTCATTGAAACTTTGGCTGTCATTGCAGTTGCACTGTGAACTGCTTCTCCCCTGCTGGTATGCAGCTATTTTCTGAAACATTCCAATTAATTTAAATATGCAAATAATTTCTACCAGAAGCAAGAACAGATTCATAATATGGACCTTAGTTTTGGGGTTGGGGTGAGGGGAGGGGTGGTGATTCTGCCCTAAATGTGATTTTTTTCTTTCACCTAAGAATTTAATTTGGAACGCTCTTATGAGGCAGAATTTACTTAATTCTTAGAGTGCTCTGAGATCCAAAGTCAGAAGTGCTAAAACCTTTGCAAGGTTTTCTTCCACACTAATTAACATCCCAGTGATCAGATGGGATTTTGTAGAGTGGGCTGGCAGTTCTATGTAATGATCTTATATTGTAGATGAGAATATTTGTCATTTCTGGTGATATTTGCATTGTTTACTCAAGGCAAAGTAGAGAGAGAGAATCATTCTTTCTATTGGCATAGAATTGCAAGGGATTAGCAAGGCAGATTTGAGAGAGAAACGGTGGCAATTTTTTCATTGATAGAACTTGTCAACAGTTAAAGGTGAGAAAGGACAATAAGTAGGAATGATGAAAGCTTTTTCCTTTTTTTCCATTTTAAAATTAACAAATAGCTTCACCAGGCAGAAATACAGCTGAATGAATTGTAATAAACACAGTGTTTTGGTAAATTATCTTTGTTAGTGAGGAAAAATCAATGTATTGATTTTTTTTTATGTGCAGAATCTAGTTATATGCCTCATAAAAATCGTCCTTTTAATCCTTGTATAAGAGCAAGGTAGAGAAACTTCACTTCCGATCACAGTGTTTCAGTCTCTTTTTGTTTCTGGAGAGTAAGTTTGAAGGGCAGAATTGTAAAATCATATTCTTACTGATTTTGAAGGGTATTTAAGAGTAGCTCCCTCTTTTTAGCTTCAACTTGGGGTAAAAAGAAAAGGTGTGTGTTTGTGTAAGTGAATTTAGCCCCTGACTTTCTGCAGTAGCTCACTGGAATAGAGACGCTAATGGCAAATGCTCTGTAGGCCTGAGCAAGGCACCTTTCTGCAGGGCAAAGGAAGAGGTCAGATGTTTTTGGAAACTTTAATTAAACTTTGTGTAAGTGATGCCAGCAGGCTACCTGAATTGAATGCTGTTCTCTATATCTTTTATTGTGCTTTCCAAAGATACTGGAAAAATATTTCAATTATCTTAAATTTCATCTCTAATTTCCAGTATACCTCCAATATTGTTTCCAAAGTAATAGGCCCAAGCACACTCCTATCTTACTTCTGAAAGCTGTAGCAATAATGTGGCAAAATTAAAAATGACAAATTTGACACTTGGGATTAAGTGGAGAGAATTGAACACAAACACCTCTGGCTCTGTATGATTATTGGGCATTAATAAAAATGCACTTATGTGAAGTGGGCAGATCCATGGTACTATTTCTACCTTGTTAGTGTAAATGCACTGAATCAGACTGAGTTATACAAATTTAAAGGCAGCATAAAGGAGAAAAATCAATCTAGAGTATTCTGAAAGCACATGAAATCTCATTTATGCCACTGTGCTGCTGAAAGCAACTCAAACACTTTTTGCATAGTGCTTGTGTAAACATTTTGGGCCTGTGTGAGAATGCCCTTCCTTGGATTTTAGCATGGAGCAAAAATTCACAGGCTTTTTTTTTTCTCCTCCTCTGGAGACTCAAGGAGAAAAAAAACCTTAGCTTGGTTTGAGGTGGCTCTATTTTCACCCACCAGATTTATTTTGCCAATTAGAATCACGGTGAGAGCCACTATGAGATGGTGCTGAAGAGAGTGTTCAGTGAAAAATGCTTCACCTATTTGTTTCAATTCTCCCAGCAGGTGTTTAGTTATAAAACAGTAATTTAACATATAGAGTAACCTAGAATCTCTGCCAGATGCTTATTCACCTATGCTGTTGGCTTAAATGAAAATACAGATGACTGGACCAAACTTGATGTTTATAATGTCATTAGTCATGGGAATAAATGGGATTCTTCATGGTTCGTTTTCCTTTAAAAATAGAAAGAAATAAAATTCAGATGAGTTAACATTGGAGGCATAGAATTTCCTGTATGTTTCTAGAAGTAATTTCTTATAACATTTTTTATGCTTTTGAGTAACATGTGGTCTTTAGGATCCTGATTAATTAAAAAAAATGTAAGCATAGCCTGTTTCATGTGGTTTTAAGCATAACCCCATGCTCTACAATTTTTTCAAAATACTTCCTCAAGTTTTCCAGCCTGCTCTAAGCCATTTTTCAAACATTTTTTTTTTATCTCTGCTCTGCAGTTGGACTTTTTTTTTCAGATTAATTCCTTGATTTGCAAGATGTCTTAGTGTCAGGTTCCCACTTGAAGTAGGTAGTGCGGAATTTATGGCAGTAGCACTCAGGATAGAGCACACTTGACTAACAGCCAATGTCTGATACACTTCCCTGTGTTGTGCTGGGATTAACAGAGGCAGAGAGAACCAAACCTTCACAGCCTCAGCAGCTTCAGCTCAGGTACCAAGGAAAAGTTACTTGGCAACAGTTCACAAATGGGGGAAAAGCTTTTGCAAAGTAAAATGAGAAGCATGTGTGCCTTAAGGAGTGTGCTTCTTTGTCTTTCAGCAATTCTTTCTTCATTTCTCATCTGCTTCAAATATATTTTTTATATTCAGGCTTTGCGGTCTGACAAATTCTGTTCAATAACTGGTAGAAATTGCAGATCTGCAGCAAATGTCTCAGGTTTTTACACTTATGGCTGTGTAAGATTTTCCCTATTTTTCCTCTCCCTTGTTCTACTTCATATTTTGGCATTCAAATGCCTCATCTTTTTGATATACAATATATTTCCATGGTGCATTTGTGTGTTTGTGCACTTTGTGAAATTTCAGTTCAGCTGTGCTACAATATGCATGCTGTGTATATTGTAGAGTGAGAATCTATTGTCCTGCCTTTGTCATTTGATCTTGATTTCATTCCTTTCCAAGATAGTGTAACTTCCATGTTTTGACCTTCCACCCCCTTTCAACATTTCTCCAGAGAACTGATCAATACCTGCTGCTTTTCCTTTATTCAGATGATGGATAGTTTTGGATAACTCTGTCATCTTTTCCCTCCTGTTCGCCATCAGATTCTCCAAGCACTGACCTTCATACAGGAATTCTTCAATGGCATTCAGGAGCTGTGCCTCTTTCCAAATGTTAAAGAAAGTTCAGTGAGCTTCTCTTGTTATTTATTTAGATTTCCTGAAAAAGAGGAAGCAAAACATAATAGAAGTGAAACATTTGAGTTCTGACCTCTTGTAGGATTCCATAAAGCTGCACCAGCTGAGTGTCATTTGATCCCCTTCTCTGTTTCTGTAATCTGTACTTGACCCAGTTCTAAGTGTGATCCAGCACTTTCCAACGGGTTCGTTTCACGTGACTGAGCATTAAAGTATTTACTCTACGGTGCATGCCTAAGGGACAAAATAAGGTATTCACTGCTCAAAGAATATAGGTGTGGTGTTGAAGCTGTTCTCTGCTTCTCTGAAGTGACTCACACAGGGCTAGACATGAGAAAAATTTTCAGAAGAATTTTTCATAATCCTGTAGAAAGCCTCCCCCTTTTAAGTCTGAAGATTCGAGAAGAAAAGCGGATCATCTTCTTGCCACATAGTAAGGCAGAATCATGACTAAAATGGAGGGTAGAATACACCCACTTGTGCTTAAAGTTAGGGCCAACAGAGCACTATTTTGAACTGAAGGAAGGAGAAATAACGAGCAATTCCTATTTTGTGAGGAAGTGGGCACTGACCAGATGATTGTAAATCTGAATGCAATGGGTATCCAGCTTCCAGCAGAGAGGCAGCTGGAATTGCCTAGACACAAGGTGGTAACCAGGAGGAACTGACAAACCTGAAAAAAGATTTTAAATGAGCACCAAACCTCCACAATAACTTTGAGAACACTCTCTATAACACGATTTTGAATTGCCTTTTACAATGTCTTGTGGGTTTGTTTGCCTTTTTTCATTTCAGATCTATGTAATATGCATTAATTTTTAGATCTGTCCCTTTCTGTTGTTTCTCCTTATTCTGTGGTTTATGTATATTTGTATCCAGCTGTGTACATGCTTGGGTGCATCATGGATTGGTCTGTATAGCAGAGTCATGAAGTATTTATGACTAGATCTTAGCCTCAGATGGATAAAATTGCACCAATATCTCATGATGAACACAGACTGATAACATGTCATAAATATGACTGAATTTTGTCTTCAAATAATTGAACTGACAATACACAGTAGTACCAGACTCAGTAAGACTTGCAGAAATTATCTTGATTTTAAAAGGGCTTTGCCAGCATAACTTCTGAACTGTCATGTTGGAAAGCAGCAAAAAAACCCCAAAATGCAAATTTTTGGTGGAGTGTGTGTGCTAATTTTTAGCACATTGTCCCTTCCTACTTTTCTTTCACTGTTCCCTTTTTACAAGTATGAGTTCCTCTGTTCTCTGGTAGCATTTAGGAAGGACTTACTTTGAAGAACCTCTTGACAAGGCAGTAACTTATTTTATATAAAGCCAGATAGATACTTGCACATGCACAGATATGCTTTTACACCAATGATTTCTCATGTGTTTTGTTAAATTTTCAGGCTGAAAGAAATGTTTTGTGGAGCAAAACACAATACCAATATTTCAGCTTCTTAAGCTGAATTTTTAAAATATAATTTGATTTAATTTTTGTTTTAAATAGAAACTCTAACAGTTTCATTTCTAAATTGCATTGAGTAAGAAAATGTGGTTTTCTTTCAGATAAAATTATGTGAAATCGAGATAATCTTCTGAAAGGTCTATCGGATATTGGTGGGGAAGAAACCCACAACACAGCCAAAAGAATCTCCTGATTGTGTGAGTTTTAAAGTGGAAAAAATTTTCAGTCCTGGTGAACTGCACAACCACTGACTGACCCATGTGGTGTCTCAGAGCCTCAGGTGCTGTCTTGAGAAGGTAGAGTTACATGATTCACCTTATGTCACTTCTTTCACGTGTCAATATGATTTCTCATTCTCCAGTATTGTGTTATTTTGAACAACAATATTATTTTGTGTTATTTCAGACTACATCTTAGTAACAGCTTCAAACAAAAGCTACACAGTTTGCTACTATGAATAGTTGCATAGAATGCTACTAAATATAATGCGGATCAGCAATGAAAAACAATCTGTTAAATGTATTCCTAGGTTAAGAGGACTTCTCTTAGATTTGTTCTTTTGCTTAGTCCGTGTGGAAGGTGCCAGACTAAGAATAGAGAGTAAGGCCAAAATTACACATTATGCACAGTGTAGGAACAAAGTGATCCAATGCTGCTGTTTGAACACACCCAAGAGGAAGTCTTCCACCTTTATTGGATTTTGTGATACTCAGATTTGTGATGGTTGTCATCTAGGTTCTTCTTAAAACCTTAATTATTAAAATCTAGGAATTGCTTGGAAAATTTGGCTTTTTCTCATTTTCTCTTCTTGTTTGTTCTTCCTTTTTGTTTTTCTAGCTTGTTTTTTCATATGTAATAACTTATTTGCTTCCATGGCTAGAGAAAAGCTTCAAAACATATTCTGAATCATTTAAAAAAAATCTATCTTCATTACTTTAAAGCCCATTGAGTTTTTCAGTGGAACATAGAACATACATAGTTATTAGCAGAATTTTCTGTCACTTCTTCTGTAAGAACTAATTTATCCCAATGCCAGCACCAGCCTCCCTTCTCAGATGGCCCTGAGTCCCCATGAGCTCAGGGAGCAGCAGAGAAAGGAGCAATCTGAGGGCATGGCATGACAAGGGGAAAAAGATATTTGGGGCCTCTGGCTGCTGCTGTAGAACTTTCTTCTGCCTGATCTCATTAGATCTCTGCCCTCTGCACCAAAATGAGCACCAGATTTAACTGATCTGGAGAGTGTAGTTGGCTGAGATGTCATGAGAACAAATTCTTGCTTCCAGTGCTCCAGGAATGGTTGTTTGAATTCAGAGGGCAAGGCTGTGTTGCCAATATGAAGACTAAATTTGACTGACCAACATGCAGGCAGGCGCAGATTGAATTTCACCATGGAGAAGAGGATGTAAATTCTGGAGCAAAAATCTTCACATTTTATATCTGTTTAAAAATAAGTATACATCCATTGATGTACATTAATGAAAAAGGTGCCAGGGGGTTTGGGATTTTTTTTCCTCTGACTTAGTTGTATAAATTTTATATTCACTGGAAAATGACAAGCTGTTTTTAAGTGGTGGCTTCATGTCAGTGCTAAAGGCTGCAGCTATGATTGCCAGAGGCATGAAATGCCCATCAAAAATGGCTATTTTACTAGCACTATGGGATTCCTGGGTACAGTGAATTTAGCCATGAAAAAAAAAGGGAGAGGTTTTAGCAGAAACATGCCCTTTTTTGTAGATTCAGTTTATCAATACCAGTCAAAGTATCATTGTCTTTTTATCTGTGTAGGTGACTACTTTCAGCATGGAAAATGGGCATTTCCACATAGCTTGAAAGCTGTGATCCTTGAAAACCCATCTTTATTCTCTGTCAAGGATGACTGGAGTAGATTACACTGGAGTATTAAAAATACTAAACCACAAAAACCTTGAACCATTGCCACAGCTAAGCTACCATTACAATGGTAATTTTAAAAAAATCTAGAATATGTGGTAAGTGTGAGCTTTCTTTTTTAAATAAACTACCACTTTATCACTATAAGATAACTTAATTAATCCTTGCAATCTACATTTATTAGTAACATTAATGTAAAAAAGAGCAATTATATTTAAATGACAGAGCCAAATATTGTGTCAGTGGTATGAAGGAAAATGCAATATTGCTCATTTCTTGAAGAATGACATATTTCATGAAAGCTACTTTTCCCAGTTATGAAACCCAGCACGGCCTTTCTGATAAAAAGCTACAACTTTCAAGGAAATTACATAATGCAATACCAAGTTTCTGTATTTCACATGGTTCTGTACACATTATATGTGATTTTTTTTCCCTGCTCAGAAAGTTCTTTGAGTTAGATCCCACTTCTCTGCATACTAATGTAAATTGTAAAAAAACCCCAAGGAAATTAACAGTTAAGCCATTCAGCTATTCACCTACACTCCACTCACTTAGTTACCTCCATTCTGTTACTTCCCACACACGCATCTCCATCCTCCACTTGAACAACCCACAATTATCTCCATAATAAACCACTGTGTTTATAATAATGGAGCTGGGAGCATCATCTATCAGTTTAAGGCAAACTTACCATTGTATGGCCATGTTTTCAGTTATTCATATGAATGAATTTTAGATACCTAATAGAATTTCAGTTTCTTATAACCTTTATCAGAATGATTTTTCCTGTGTGCATATCTCGGTCTAAAATTTTGGGAAAACTGCAGCCAAAAAAGTCATTTACAACAGAAATGCTGAGGCAAGATGAGTGAATTTGCTCAAGATAATATACACTGGTGACTTTTTTTGAGCATGTAAGAATCCTAATTATTTGGGCAAGACTCAAAATTGATCAAGAAAACAAATTTTTATCAAATCTGTGGAATTCTACAAACTTTATATATGTTGGAACCATTAGCTGTGTATAATTGGGTCAGACTTTGCAACCCTGTCTGAAATAAGAAAGGCTCACCCTGAAGCTGTAGGTGATGGACCAGAACTTTTCATTCAGGAACAACTTTCAGCTGATGTGAGCTTTGCAATGCCTGCATCTGGGCCTTAGAAACAAATAATCTAAACTTTCCCTATCGTGCTCTCTCTTGCTCATTATTTTTTGCAGTTTTTAGGAGCCACGAAGCTCAAGTTATCAGCCACAGCTCCTCCACTGAGTGGAAACTGCATTTCCCTGTAGAACAGTGACACCAGTGAGGAAGCTCCTGTTGCGCTGCTGAGTGTTGCCCTGACACGTGAGCAGGCTCTTGCTGCGGTTTCTGAAGGCAAAGGGAAGATCTGAGGGGGGATTTAAAAAGGCAGAACGTGAAGGCTTTGCAGATACTGATAGAAAATTCCTTCCCCACAAGTGAGGGGCAACAGAGGAAAGAGCATGACTGGGCTTGTTTTGAAAGCATTGCAGTCAGAGGAAGGTACCTTGGCTCATAGACTAATTGGAAGCAAGCACTGACCTTTGATATTGAACATGAGAGGGTCAGTGGTGAGCAGAGAGGCCACAAAGGGCTTTGGAAGTCAAGACAAGTCATTTGTGTCTAATTCAAGAAGGCTACAGAGAGCCAGTTCTAGGGAGTGGCAAGGGAAGGAGATTTGTGTCGAGCTTTAGAGAGAAAGGGCTGAGACTGGAGGCGGGAGAGGGAGTTGGGAGAGCAAGGGAAGTGACTGGACAATCTGAGATCAGCAATAGCAATGAAAGGGGGAGGGAGGACGGGATGTTTGAACCTTCCTATGAATGAAAGCTTGACAGAAATGGCAGCAGTTTCTGAATTATTATAATATATTCCAAAGACATGCCAATTCAGGAGTTCACAATGCAGCTGTTGTTTCTGAGGCAATGAGAAATTATTTTACAATTTATGCAAAGGACGATTAAAAAGGTGGCAGACGAAGAAAAAATGTCTGCATAAAAAGGAAAGTTAATTGCTTCATAAAATGACTCACTGAGTGGTTCGAAATCTTCTCATGCATAAACAGCAAAGTTTTACTGTTTGGGTTTTGTTATTTGGTTCCTTCATCTACCAAAAGAGTAATTTTCACAGGCCAGTATCTCTAGAAATAGTGGTAGTTACATAATTTGATGTTATGAAACAAAGCTGATACCTCTTAGCTTAAGCTTCTGGAATTGGAAAGTTATAGGAACTGAAAAAACTGGCTTCATTTCTGTTTGCTGAATTTACCCAAGGAAATTTGTTCAAAGTGCTCCTTTTGCACCTGACCTTCACCTTTCCTCTGGAACTGTCAAGAACATAACTTCAGCTGAGCACGAATCTCTTGTCACCAAAAAAAAAAAATTTTGTCAAGGTTATAGCCCTTTTAAATTACCAAGATAAAGTAATAAGTGTAATTGGCACTGGACTTCTGGTGAGCTTAAATGCTGTTCTAATAAATGGCCACTATAATAATTGAAAGTTCTCTGTGATGTTTTCTGACATTTGATTCCATTTCTCATATGACCACACATGAAGAAGCTCTAAAAATGCTTGTTGATACCTTTAAATCGTGCCTGTGACTGGCAGTGTTCTGTACAATCCTGAGTCCTTTGTGATCCCATACTTTATGTCTCATGCTATTCTACAACAGGTTTGTTTAGATGGTGTTCAAAAATCCAGTGAAACACGGGCTCTATTCTGATGAGTGATATTCAGATGTGGAGCCAAAATGATGCTGGCTTTGTGGTAGCTGTCTAATTGTTCATTTTAGCATGGAGACTGATTTCAAACCAATGTTCTGCAGAGAACCCATCACCAACAGAATTTGCAGAGATGCCTTTTATGCATGTAGAAGGCTAGTAACAAATCACAAACCTGTACTTTTATTTCAAAAGCAGCAGCTGGATTTTGTAGTTAGGCCAGTGTCTACATCTCTCACCTACTCCAAAGAGGAGAGCAGTTTTCCTAACAAACAAATTGTAGATATCAGTTCTTTGACATGCATTTTGTGAGAGCTGTCTGCTCACTCTCCTCTTACTTTGTGCTCTTAGCTGGTTTTCATGGTGCTGAAAGATGTTTCTGGTCATACCTTAATTTTTTACAAAAGAATACATTTTTCATGTCCCATTAAAAAAAAAGCCCCCTCTCAAGAATCCTCCTTCTTTAAAAAGGTTGTTATGAATCAGAAGGTGGGTTACTGGGTTTAATTGATGATGGTAGAACCATTTAGTACACAATGTCCTTCTCTCTAGTAACTTATGAATTGACATAATAAAATAAGATGTCCCCAAAGGTGTCTATATCCCAGTTTGCAAGGAGAACATACTCTGCTATATAAAGTGAAGGGATCTTGTATTAAAGGACTAATGCTTGGAACATCTGAGAGCTCTTTAACGTTATTTACTCAGTGTTGGCTCGAAGCCAGTGACAGAAACCCTTTAAATACAACAGTGAAGAATTGGGCCCTGAGAGACGTTGTAATAACAAATTACCGCTCTCTTTCCTCCTCAGTTATCTCCACTTGTGAGATGGGAATAGCCTGTTTGTCAGAGCACAGTTGTGAGGTGTAATTCATTAATGCCTGTGAAATGCTTTGAGATCACTGGATGGAAGTCTCTCTTTGAGTGTCAGGTATTATTAGCTCTCAAATGAAATCTATTTTATATTGCTGCACCAGAAACTACTAGGACACTCTTGTTCCATACAAATAATGAGCAGTACATGAGTGACATTTTGTTTGGCTTAAAAGGATAGTCTGTCCACTGGGCAGAAGGAAGGGTGTGTACTAGCACAGGGACATTAGGGAGTGCTGGTAACACACTGAGCAAAGTCACTCATTCCAGATATATTTTGATTTGGGAACTCAAAGAACTGGGAAAGAAAGAAAGTAAATTAGAAAAAGAGAGAAAGACAAGAAGACATTGGTTGAGGCAGGAGGTAGGAGAGTGAGGTGGGAGGGAAGGAGGAAGGTAGGTAGAGCAGAGCAGATAATCTGAAAAAAAATAATAGGAAAAGCAGAAAAAGTTGTAAAAAGTGACTTTTCAATTAAAATGAAAAGGCAGTTGGATGTTTATTGCAAAAAACCACAACTTAGAAAAACAAGGCTGTAATGCCATCTTGGGGTTTCTGGTGACATCTCAATCCAGCAGAGCTCTGCTCATTTGGTTTGTGAATGTCAACAGAAACCCCTTGATGCTATTGAGGCTCACAGTTGCCTCTTATTGATTCTGTATTATTTCAACAGTGGAAAAATAACACCTTTATTTTCACAGCCAAAGTATCTCACACTGTGATAGAAATGTACATGAGCTTATTGAATCTCATCTCTGTTCATTTCTATCTATCTTCCAACACCTAGGTAGTGTTATCACTGTGGGTTAGAGAAATATGTGTTCTTTTATGGCTATCAAGTGAAAGACTATTTATCAAATACACCATAGTCCAAGTCTTTATTAGGCTAAGGGATATAAAGTGTCTAGCTGTCTTCTGCTGTTTATTATTTTAAACTCACCTTGTCATTACAAATATTACCCAAAACAAGCCTCTTATTGATTCTTCTG
The DNA here is from genome assembly GCF_000277835.1 of Geospiza fortis. Taxonomy (NCBI): domain Eukaryota; kingdom Metazoa; phylum Chordata; class Aves; order Passeriformes; family Thraupidae; genus Geospiza; species Geospiza fortis. Next base: position 19,179,318 of record NW_005054298.1, on the reverse strand, counting down.
ATGTGTTGTATACATCTTCCTCATTTTTCACAGATAAGATAATCAAACTGGAATAAAACCTATTTTGTGAACTGAGTGAGAATATGCACTGGTTAGTAATGAGTTTCTATAAAATGTGTTGGAGCTTTGAGCCCAGCTCTGTAACATGTGAAAAGTCTTTCAATTTTGCTGAGAAAGAAGCAATTCAAATGTGGCATCCCTGAGCATGTTGTCTCTTGATTTCCAAAGAGTTCAGGTAAATAGGTGTGTTGGGTGGGGCTGAACTGGAGCTCATTTACCCCACGGTGCTGTGCTTTGTGTCTGCAGAGGTGTTGATAACACACAGCTATTGTGGCTGCTGCTGAGCAGGGCTCACACAGCAGCAAAGCAGCCTCTGCAGTGCTCCCCCTCAGCCAGGAAGCTGGGTGTGGGCAAGATCCAGGGAGGGGTTTTAGCCAGGACAGCTGACCCAAACTGACCAAAGGGGTATTTCACAGTGTGTGATGTCTGCTCAGATATAACAGCTAAGGAAGGAGTTAGGGTGGGCATGAGGTGAGCATTTGTTATTATGAGGTTTGTCTTCCAGGGCAATTGCTACACGTACTGAAGCCCTTCTTCCTGGGAAATGGATGGACATTGCCTGCTGATGGGAAGTAGAGAATAAATCTTTTGTTTTAATTTGCTTCCCCATGTGCTTTGCTTTTGTTTTGCTAAACTGCCTTTATCCTGACCCATGAGTTCTCGTCTATCTTATTTTGTCCCTGCCTGTCATGCTGAGGAGAGGAGAGATAGAGCAGCTTGAGTGGGTGCCTGGCATCCAACCAGGGTCAACCCACCACAACAGGAAACAAATCCATTGTAAAGCATACAGCCTGAACTATACTATCCTGGGCATGAGTCACAAAAATTCCATTAATTAACTGGAATTGAATAAATTTACTGTCTGTATTGCCAGCAGAAAAGACTAACAGTTAAGTTCTAGAAAACTAAAATGTTATTCTGCATATAATGCTTCTAAAAGAGACATTCTTATCATTAAGAGATAATCACAACTTTTAAGTAGAAGTTTTTTTCTTTAGAAATGGCAAAATCCTCAAGAATTTTATAAGGAAAATTTGTATTCCAGTAATTGAACGGAAATTTTTTTGTGCCTCAGAAAATAATTTTATCAGTTCACATATACCTAAACCTTCTGCAACAATTATGTGCCTAACTAGCATAAATTAAAATCCCTTTAGTGCTGGGAATTGTACAACCTTTTTTATCCAGGTTAGACATGTACTTTTCTGTCCTTACAGCTAGGTAAACTTTTCCCAATTTTTCTTCATGGCTTCAGACTGAAATGCTTCTCTCTTGTTCTGCTTGTTGAAGGCATGTAGGAAACTGATCACCAGTCTAACTATAGCATCTCTCTGCATAAGTGAAGATGTCATCATATTCTTTTCTAAACATTATTACCAATCTTTCCCCATTGGTCATGTTTTCTAAATCGCTCTAATTTTTTGTTGATCTTCCATGGATTTTCTCTGTTGTCAGTGTAACTTGTGAACAGTGATGCCAAAAACCAGCCATCAGTTCTCTTGCTGAGACCTTGTACATACTGCATAGATGACCTCTGTTACACTATTCAGATCCTGCTGCTAAGACATCCCAGAATGGTGCTTTATGTTTTCCCCAGGTTCATCTCAGCGTTGGCCATTCTGCCTTTAGCCTTCTCCACCCTGCAGTGCTGCTGTCCACGAGGTATTCTTTTTTGTGCTTGTATAGTTGATATGTGCTACCTAAGCACAAAACATATTTTTCATATTAAACACAAAAAAACTCCTTCAACTGAGTGAGAATTTTGAATACAGAGGCACTACATGTTCTGGCTGAGGATATGGATCTGGTTCAGTGAATTGCCTTGAGACCCTCTTAGTGCAATAGAGGGTCTCTTAGAGAGTGGAGTGAGTATTATCAGTCTTAAATAAGTGTATATTGTTTCACATTTGGGTGGAAAAAAACAACAAACCAACAACTTTATTTCAGAATTTTAAAATTATGCTTTATCATCTTTTTTTTTTCCTTAGCAATGAGCACTTTATTCTGTCTTTAATTACCAAAACTTTATTGAAAACATCAAGACTTACATGAAGATACACTTGACCTGGAGTGAAGTATCAGGAGTTTTTAAACATTTAACTTATAGTGTATATTAGTATGAAACTAAGTTGAGCAGAACCCATTAATGTCACAGTGGTCGGTTACCAATGGAAATAAATAATTCATGATGAAGGGAATTAGTCTAATTAGCAGGCAGTTTGAGTCCTTTGATAAAACCCAGCTCTAATTCCGTGAAGGGCAGGAAGTGCTGTCATCAGTCAGCCCTGAAAAGATTAGCATCTATTATGAATGAGGTTAGACACCCTAGTGAAGTCATGTGTGTCCTGGAGACAAACTTAATATGTTCCAGAACGGGACACAGTTTGTCTCACCAACACATCATGATTCCTACTGGGCTATTGTATGTAATAACAAGCAAAGATCAGTGCTCCTTCCTATCATTCTCCCCTTGTCCATCATTCTGACAACTGTGCAAATACATTTTCCATGCAAAGCAGGGAATGTGCCCTGAATACTTGTAAAATTGCATGAGATGTCAAAGAAAATGTATTACCTTTTCTCAGCAACCTAAAACCAAACAAACCAAAATACCACTGCAGAAAGAGGTATGAAAACACATCTGATGAATATCTAGGGTGTAGAGGAAGGTGTATCAGTTTGGAAGTACATTGATTCCATTTGAAAACATTATTGCCATTTGTCACAAGATGTGTCAATAAAGCTATAGATGTAGGTCTGTGTGACAGACAGGTTTTAAAATAACTGGTGATGCTATAAGGTTATAGTATTGGATGGAGAGTAGTATTCTGCAAAATTGCCTTAAATTCTGGAAGTAGAGGCTCAAAAAAAAAAGGAGAAGCTTCTCTGTGTTATGTATTTCATTTAGAAATGTTAACTGCTTCATTTGAGGAGACTAGCTGTGAGCTGTGCAAGCTTCACATTTTTGTGCTACATGCTGACGCAACATCAGCTGTGTTTCCATTTTTGCTTATGAGCCTTTTGAAATTATATGTTTCCGTTTTGCAATTTGATGCAATAATGAAGAAACTCCACATTTGTACGTTATTGTATTGCCTGTTTTTATTGTAGGAAATTAATTGCTTCTTTTATTTATGTTATTAAGGGGGGGAGAAAACAATTTTGCAGTATTTTATCATTTGCTGTAATAATTATCCTACTAGTAATACAACGGAGGACTTAGAAACAGTATATTATGTTCAAATGTCTGAACAGTACTTAATATGTTGATACTTGTGGCTGGGGAATGTTGGTCTCCAAGTTATATTGAAAAAGGTAACAATAAGTGATTAATAATACCCCTGACAAGCTTAAGATGATTTATAATACAGAAATGAAGAGGAAAGGAATAAGTGTAATCAACACAAGAAATTATTTTCATAGAAGCAGAACAGCTTAGCAACTCTGCTGTCCAAATACTAATTGACAATGAAGCACTGATATTGCAGAGAGTGCCAGAAGCAAGTGCTACACTAACTTCAAGTAGATTCCTAGATGACATTAAAAATAGTGATCTTTTCTGTAGGGTTTCTTGCTCTGAGTTCCTTGAAGAAGGAAGGTACAAAAGCTATTCAGTCTTTATTTATTCATTTTTGTCTTGAATTCGATGGCTAATAAGCATTTATTGGCATGAGCATTTTTGGATTTTGATTCTTTGATCTCTGTGTGCATCTTAAAAATTACCTATAGTGTGGGTGTGCCCTGGACTGACAAATGGGTTCATTCAGCTTACTGAAAAGGATTTATTTATACTTTATGTGTGAAAAGATGCATACAATAACCACCATTTTATCCCTGTGTTGGTAGGGACATGGTGCTTGGAAGCAGAAAATTTTTATGTTCTAGAAAACTTGCTGTATTAGGTACCAGTTTAGGAAAGTAACCACATGTGCCCTGAAGTCACATAAGAAAATTGGAATAAAGAGGCAGAAGATTGTAAGAAAAAAAATTATTTTCTCAAGTCTCTTGATGTCATTAACTGACTGCCTAGCTTTGGCTATTGTAACAGAATACAGGAGCTTATTGTATAACTCATGGGTATATGTTAAGTCTTCCATGGGATTCACAGATTGGCTGGTGCATTTTTTCAGGTTCAAAATGTTGTTGAGTGTAAACAAAAGAATATAATCAAACATTATTTTTTCCATAGATGCCAATAAACACCCACTCAGGTCTTACTTTGGTAGTATCCACTAGAGCAATGAATTTAGTTTTCCAAAAGCTCTCCTGTCTCTTTGTGTCTTGTCTAAGAAAAGCTGAAGTGACCCAATGTAGACACTTTGCCTTTCCTGTCTGTGTGATATTCTTCTTAGCAACTGTTGTTTTTCACGTATTATTCCCTTCAGAATTTGTAGGGTAGAGCACAAGGACTGGGGTAGGGTCAGTGACCAAAGGCTGCTTCCATCCAGCTGTGCTCTGTAGCTCCGTGCCAGGCTTCCACCAGGCAATGAGTGGCCTGGGATCGGTGGGCCTGAGTCACAGCATGGCACAATGGTTCAGGTTGGAAGAGATCTTTAAAGATCATCTAATGCAGCTCCCCTGCAACAAGCAGGAATATCTTCAACTAGATCAAGTCACCATGAGCCCATGAGTCTGCTTTACTTCTGCTAAATCCAGCCCTTTTAGTACATAAATCACAAGTAGTTACACAGCTCAGTATATACCAGCTCAGTTACACAGTATGTACCCACTGAAAAAAGATACATACTCCAAGTGCTAACAGAGGATAAATTCTTAATCTGCTCATTTTCCATGAAAGATGTATTTCGACAGTATCTTATTCTTATTTTCTGATTCCTCTCCTTTCAGTACCAGGAAAGTGACACTGGAAAATGGGTGACAGCACAGCATTTCTGATTCTTATAGAGTACTTATTTTGCTATGTTCCTGTGGCAATATCCAGGTTCTTATCTGGGACAGATGGATTCACTGTGTTAGTAAGGAAAACTTGGGAGGTCACAGTAGTTCCCACATCATGGGGCAAAGAGGGCACATGCCTCAGACAGCCATGGATCTGGTCTTTCACATTTACTGAAAAGGTGAATTTTGCAAGACTTAGATATTTTAAAAACCAGAAAGCTGGTGAAAGATTTCTTTACTGAGGCACTCTTTATCTCAGCAGCTGTCTCACCTGTCCCCTCATCAAGACATCCATATGGGATATCATCCATTAATCAATTCCTCTCCTTCCTGCTATTTTGTTACTGGTGTTTACGTGTCAACCTGTGTCTCTATTGTCCTTATTGTTCTCACACCCTCCCACAATAGCAATACAGCAAGATACTGCAGCAAAGGACACATCAGCCACATTTATAACTAAACCTATGACATGCTGAATCCTTTTCAAATTTTACAAAAGTGAATGTAACAGCCCTGTGTATTCTCATTACTGATCACATTTTTAATCTGTTCTTGCTGCATGTTTTATTCAGGGGCCCTTGTCACACATACCAGTGTGAACCCTCTCTTTTGTAAATAAAGGACTGTTTAGATCTTGTAAACATTAACAAGGAGCTAAAATTGTTCTGATGAATGTAACATATTGGTGAAATGTTCATTCTCAGGTATGTCTTTTGATTCATGATTCTTATAATATGGTATGCTATCTAAACAAACAGCTGTCCATTCTCCCCATCTCAGATCACCTTATGTTCTCAATTACCTCCTAAGAACATTAGATATTTGCTGCTTCTACTGAACAGAAACATGAACAGAAAAATGTATGGCCCTCAGATTCCTAATTCACCATGAAGTTAAATTCTGGGGGTTTTATTCTGCTAGTAATGTACATTCAGGTGCAGCAACTCTCACTCAAAAAAGCTTTTTCTGTATTTAGATCTACTAGATGATTTTTGTTAAGTCTTTTCCAACTAAAATACTGTATGCTAGAGCAATGAAGTATAGCAGGGAAAGGAAAAAAGACACAGATTGAAGTAATACCATATCACACACTGGTTTTAGTATGTTTATCAGAATCAAACCCACCAAAGTTTACCTTAAGTTAGAGAAACTGGATAGAAAGGGACTTCAGTAAGGTTGTAGGAACTTTTATCAGGAAAGTATTCATTTCTCAGGGCATTACTGAGCATATAGCAGCATGACAGGCAGGAGAAGGAAAGGACCATAGAGATAGAGGTTAATATTGCAGCAACACCGTTAAGACTGCAATGTGAAGTCAGTAGCATAAACTGAAGGAGCTATCCTGAGCCACATTATAAGCTGGACCATGAGATAGGTAGAAAAATGGTTAGGCAGCTGAGTCTTCGGAAAATTTCTGGAAATAATACTTGTGTATTACAGGCAAGTGAACCTTTCACTGCCTTAGTTCTAACTGGCTGTCCTTCACATCATATCCTGTCTGTCATCCATGGGTTTGCAGGTGAAAAATGCAGTTCATACTCCAACTCTCTGTGTGAACCCAATCCATAGGGAACATTTTGGGACCATTTCCTGTATTTTGGGTAGAATAGAAGCCCTGGTTAAATGAAGAGAGAAATGTAGCCACCCTTTCTGACCCAAGAGGAGGAAACGGGTTTGTCTTCAGTTTAACAGCCCAAGATATTCCTATGTCAAGTTTGTAGTCCTGATCAATGGGAGATTTTTGCTCATCCATCAAAGTGAAGTCTGATGCAAGTAGCCACAGCCAATTCAACTCTTACGAAAAGGCTTGACTTGAATAATCTTTTGTATTTATTTGCAGATGACTGTCTCACTTTCTTCTTTTTTTTTCT
>NW_005054298.1:19160379-19172474 GCF_000277835.1 Geospiza fortis | reverse complement strand
TGAGGCCCAGTTCTATGCTGCTGCTTTTCTGCAGACTCACATCACCACCTGGAACCTGCTGAGAGTGCCACCAAATGAAGGTGCAGCAAGAACCCACTGGTGAGATGCTCTCAGTTACCACTCTTAACTATGAGAGTCTTGTCTGGGATTTCCATCAAGAAATGAAGAGAAGAGGAATTGGTGCTTACAGTTGAACTCTAATCCTGCATGATTCCCTTATATGTGCAGCCTCTCTGATACAAAGCGCATTGCAGGGTTTTGACAGAACTCTGTTTGTTGAGATTGTCTCCAAACTGAGTAGCAATGTGACCTTCTCCTATAGCACAAATTATATGAATGAAAAATGTGTTTTACCAATGCACCAAAAATTTGAAGCTAACAAACCTTCTCTGAGCAGTGTACTGTAACTTCTGTTCCATAATTAAACCAGAACCCTTCTCCTGGACGGGAGAATTCAGCTTTGCCTTTCTTTGAGTAATACACCTTCAGACCAGTGTCTTGTTTTGATGTATTGCAATGATAGACTGAAGAGTTCATGTAATATATCATGACAGTCAGCATTGCTGGACTCTAAGGATTGAGAGACTGAGCCAGCTGTTCTTCTGATGTGCTCTTGTAATGCATCACCAGCTGATGGAAACTGGTAATGTATTACTTCAAAATGACAGCACCCAGAAAAGGAAGAGTCCAGAGGTGCAGACTCTGTATAATGAGGCATTCAAAGTATGAAACAGGGCTGCAAACTCCTGGAACAAGATGTTGGTAATAAATCAGCTTTCTATAGTATTCCATTAGTTATGTGGCTACACAGCTACACACTGTTGTCTGATTTCCAGTGCCTCTCTGTGGTGCTGGTTTTGTGCAGACCAAAGACAACCCTCGCAGCAGTTTTACCTTCACTCTTCCTACACCTAACAATTCACAATCCAAGCAGCCTAGGATAGGGGATAGGGCAGAATTATATTGGCTCAAATATTTGGGATTTCTCCTCGTCTTGGGGTACTGTCAGACCCACTCAGATGCTACTCTTTTAGTGAACTAAGCTCATCCATGACAATGGCACAAACGGGAATGACCCCTTTGCCCTTTTTTTGGGAGTATTGCATCCAAATGGGACAGAATGGGCTGGCCCAGAGCACTGCAGTTGTGATTGACTTTTCTTGCAGATTGACTGAAGGCAAGAAAGGCTCTTTTGGCCATCTCTTCATCCCTTCTTTGTTTATCTTTCGGCTGCCACATACACAGAGTCAGGACAAACAGTAATTCCTAATTATCAACATCAATTAAAAAGAAAATTACTGGAACAGATAGCAATTCTGAACATTTGCCTGCAAAACTTTATCTCAATGATGAAGCAGATTGTGTATGTGTACAAGTATTTCCTCTGAATTTATTTTTAAACCCAGGCCAACCATGGGAAAACAGAAAAACTGGAAGATACTATTTTAAATCCTGACCTACCTGTCTACAGTAGCTCTTTTAAATATCTCTTGTTTGTCAAATGCAATACTGTTTATAATTTTGCATATATAAGCACCATTGTATCTTTGGCAAACCTTTGAAGATAGGTCCTACCCTCAAATTTTGCTTTTTATTTATGGATGGTTTGTACTGTATATAAAAAGTAATCATATTTTACTAATAATAAGTACGCTTTTCTGTTCGTAGTCAAATATTATAATTCATGACTACAAGACATTAAATATGGTTTCGTGGCATGTGATTCTGAGTCAAAAATATTCCACTCTCATATATAGAAAGGTCCATACTCCTAGAACTTTGCCAGCTCAGATTTGGTCGGAGATTATTGAAGAGGAGCCTTGCCTGGCAGACTCCATACAGGATCAGGTAGAGATTGTGTGCTCATATCTGATCCATTGCCACTACTTCAGGTGCTCTCTTCATCTTTGGTACTCCAAGGAGCTGGGGGTTTTCCACCCCTGCCTGCCATTCAACTCAAAACCATGATTAGCACTTTGCAAGGACATGTTCTGTAAGATCTTGTCTGCAATTTCTGCAGTTGTGGGTACAAAATTCCAAGTGCAGAAGATCTCAGTAACCTCCCAAAGATTCCTTGATTAAAAAAAAAACAAAAAAAAAAAAACAAGAATTTTTTGTGCTTGCTTCTTCAGACTACCTTATGTCCATTCCCAAGATTATATACGTGATTGGCCATCAACATTGGAGTATCACAGAAACATTTTGCTCAGCCTTGACTGCTTTTATTTTTATTTTTTAATGTTATTTTTAAAGTATTTTTGCTTTACCTCTAAATATTCTGGCTAATGTACATGGGGGAAAAGTTTGTATATCAGGAGTCATGTTTGCAAGGGACTGGTGGAGAATGTCAGGTGTATGTTCCCTCTGTGACAGCATTTTGTCACATTTAAGTAATGATTATTAATATCTCTTTGAATGAGACTTTATGGAAATTGTAGTTCTGAACATGCAATCAGGTTATTTATGGCCTAACAAGTGTTTCTCTGAGCCAGCAGTTAACTGGCATTTGATCATTTTTGTAAAATACACCTTATCTGCTACTATTAGACACTAACATGGCACTTTCTGTTACAGTTTTTGGCACACAACAAGCATCTCTACTCTCTGTGAGGAAAAATCAGAAAACTTGTATTTAGCTCTGCTCGTAAACTTGGACAATATGACAGGTTTCTAATTCAAATAATTGTTTAAGATTATTACAATGATAATTATTGTAGTGATAATAACACATTATTTCAGCTGACAATACATTAGTTCCATGGGGAGATAAACTGCAAGGCCAATGGATTTATCTTGATAACAAAATGGATTACTATTAACTATGATGGTAATTTTTCCATCCATGCACAAAGAAATCTCCCATTGAGTTCATTGTCTTTTGATTGAATGCTGGTAAGAATTTTGTCTACATATATGTAACAAGGCTGGATTCTGCACTAGTGCAATGTTGTTATTGTTATCAGGTATTGTCCAGGCAAGCTCCAAAAGCCTATAGCTTTACCTGGCACTTCAGGCCCAGGATTTCTGTCTTTCAAAATGCCTCTTGAAAATTATGAAATGCAAGACAAATGAGGAATTAGAGCAACCGTGAATTTATCAGGATTTTGCAAGGCAGATTTAGAGATGAGAAAAACAAACCTTAACCTAGCTAGTTTCCTGTACATAGCAGCATGGAAGAGATGGCTTTATCTCTATATCTTCCACCATAAAGCCATAACTTTTGCTCTGCTGATGATACAAGCTTTGAACATTACAGTTCTAGCTCCTTATTAGGATTTTGGACTGTAGCAACTAATATCTTTTGTCCCTGTTTTTTTTTTATTCTCATTCTGAAAAGTATATAAGAACCCTTGATCTAGAGAATGATTTTCCCAGTGATTATGTTTCTGTAGGAAGGCAAACATACAGAACTGTATTGTCAGAAAATCTACAGACCAAGAGTCTTTAAAGAGATTTGGATCAGAATCTGAGTTAGGACTTAATGCTTATTTACCAAATCTATTATAATTCATAGTTTAAAATCCATTCTTGTTTTGTTTAGTTCATCTGGTTCATTCCTCTCCTATATCTTTATCATTGTGCTGTATGGGCTTTCTTATTTTGTCTTTACTTGAAAAAAAAAAAGAATCCAGGTCAAATATATTATAAAACTCTTTGGAAATTTTGATAATTGTCATGGACATTTATTTGCTAAAATATACATTTTGCACCATAAGACTGACATTAATATGCAAATCAGTGGACTATAAAATTCATTTTCATGCCTCCAGGGCAGTATTTTTATAAATACAGAAACATAATCATGCATCCTCCAGAGAACTAAAAATAATTATACAAATTTACAACAAAGCCCAAGGCAGTGTCTCCTTTTAACTGTCTGGTTTTAATATCATTTAAATCTTGTTAAAACTTAATTACCAATTCTCTTCCATAATTTAGGTGGAAGAGCTGAGGTCTGAGCTTGCTGTTTGAGAGAGAGAACTTCATCTGAGAAACAAAGACACCAAGGCACAGATTGACAAAACAAGATAGCACACAGAACAGCTTGGTAAAAGAAAAGTCATCACAGGTAAGAGTGAAGAACAGAACTTATATCTGTGTATTTACATTGTCTCAGCTTAACTCAGGTCCACAGTTCAGTTCTATGCAGCCACTACTCATTCCTTTCCCTCCCCCCCTGCCTCCCCCTGGCAGAACAGGGAGGGGAATCTGAATAAAAGGTAAAACCTGTGGGTTGAGATAAGAATAGTTTAGCAATTTAAATAGTTTAAAATATAATAATAAAAGAGAAAAATACCGAGGAAAAACCCCAAGAAATGCAAGTGGTGCCCAGTACACTGGCTCCCCACCTGCCCAGACCCAACTCATCTCCAGCAGTGATCAGGCTCTCACATCCCACTCCCCCTGTTTATGCACTGTCCATAACATTGTGTGCCAAGGAATATCCCTTTGGCCAGTCAGGTCTCCTGCCCTGGCCATGCTCCCCCAGCTCCTTGTGCATCTCCTCTCTGGCAGAGCAGAGATACCAAAAAAGTCCTTGACTTAGGGGAAGCATTTACTTAGCAACCAAAACATCAGTGTGTTGTCAACAAGAATTCTACAGTAAATCCAAAACACACTGCTGTACCAGCTGTTAGTAAGAAAATTAATTCTGCCCCAGCCAAACCCAGGGCAAACATCCACATAAAATGGAACTGAGCTGATGTCTTGTGTGACAGAAATATAAATAGACTAGAGTATATATAAACCTGCATAATAATATTTACATCCACATATACATACTCATATATAGGTGGTGATTTATTCATTAATGCTGATATAGCTCAAGCTGTATCAATCTGGGAGGGGAGTTGCAGGACCAGTGCTTTCATCCTCTTTGTTCCATGGCTGTTTTCTGGGAGATGATGACTGCTCAGAACAGCTGTAATAGTGAGTAACTTCAAATTCAAAGCCAGCCTGGCTACAGGCTTCAGGTAATATTTGGAGTAGGCACATTTTATCAGGAATTTCTGCTGTATGAATACCTGTGGATATATATTTGTTTTCTAAGGCTGCACTTTGGAACAGGATAATCTGCTCTCTTCTTCCATGACTGATGGAAGAGGTCACAACAACAACCCTACCCTTGTATCAGATGTATGAGGTCAGAGACAAAGCCTCAGCTTTGTACCCCAAATAAAGCTCCTGGTAAGCAATTTTAGAGTAACATTGCATGGGAAAATCTGTTTCTTTGGTCTGATTTACAGAAGATTCTATACCCTCAATGTCTACACTCTTTACATTAAAGGTAAAGCAGAGAATAGAGCATACAGCTTCTCTGCACTGTGGTGCTGTGTCCCCTCACACCCTTCCCCCAGTTCTGCCTTTGCTGCCAAAAAAGACAAGGAATCTTGAAAATGGTACATTCTTGATTTCCTCCCTCAGTGATAAATATCCCATCAACACAGAGACTGCTGCCTCAGGTCTATTCTTTGCGCCGTGTTTGCCAGCCACTGTTTAGTAACAAGTGTCACTGTCTGCTCCCCTGCTTTGAACTGGAACACATTCCTGTGGCCCTCACATCCAACTGAAAGCAGCTTTGTATTGATTTAATTCACCCCTTTTAGTATGACCATAGTCACAATGAGGGATGTGCATCCAAACTTCCAGCTATTGCACAATTGCTACTGGGCAGAAATTCAAGTGATTTGGCACAGCATCCGGTTGGGAATCAAGTCCCATTGGTTCACTCTGTCCAATGCATGCTTTGCCTGTGATTGAAATGCCAGGCATTTGTGAGCAATCCTGCTGCCAGTATTGACAGCCATCCTCATAACACTGCTCTGTTCTTTTGGGCTGCATATTCACTGGGTGTTCATGGAAGAAAGAAATGCAAAATATTAGAGAAGCCAGTATGTTACAGATTTCACATACTACTCACATTTTTGCATTAGCAAATAACCTGTTCATTTACAGATATACATAAATTCATCCTATTCGTGATGGACACTTAGTATGCCTGAATTTTTCCTAGAATGATGATGCTTACGTTTTAAGATGTCAAAATTATTTTTTTATTTAACTGCAAAGACTACTCAAAAATCTTTAATATAGAAAAGCTATCCTTCAGAGCTAGAAGTATAGTATATTGAATAAGTCTTTAATAAATAAGACTTAATAAGACATTTAAATCAAGTGTTAAATAGGTTGTCATTTGCACCTGTGTAAGTGAGTTTGAAATTTAGGAGTTTCATGTGCTGGACTAGATTGTAAATACGTTGGTTTCACTGGGCTCTGAATCCATTTGTTTCTAATGATTTTTTGCCATGCATTATGACTGCAGTGGGTGTGAAAATGGAAGTGTGATATTTTCCAGGTTGTTACTAGTCAGGCAAAAGTTAGACAGAGCAACAAGAGTCTAAAGATGACCTAGCTAAATCTGACTGTGTTCTTAATGCAGAAAATGCTGCTTAAAATATTTTAAATATAGTAATGTATCTCTCTTTCTTGCTCTGTGGTAGAATGATCAGATTTTTTTTGTTTCACTTGGAAGTTCTGGATCTATACTTTTTACAACAGAGCTTTGTAATCTTGTCAACTTTTTAGGTAAACCTGATGGACTTGGGAACTTTCCTGAACCTACTCAAACTATAACCGGTGTGATGCAGTGCTGTGGAGCCTTGTATCTGTCTCTGTGGGGGAAAATCTGAGGCTAGAAAATCTCAAATATATATGGGGAGAAGGTAATTGAAAAATATGTTGTGAGCACATTTAAGAAATGTGATTTGTTTGAACAGTCCAACTAAATGAGATTTTATTGCTAGACATAGGTTTCCTAGCGTTATTTCAAGAAAATATCAAAGATCACAGAAATAGCAGGATTTTGTCAAATTCAAAAATTGTTCCCAAGTGAATTGCAAGCACCTTTACCATCTTATTTCTGTAAAATGTGACATATTTAAATACTGCCAAAGAATACAGTTCTTAAATGTCAGTATGTTTTTAAGAAGTATAAAGGCTCCAAGATGTATGTCAAAAAACCAGATTCCTCAGATGGGTGCCAGAGAAAATCTTTTTCCAAAGAAGCTTCAGAAATTTCAGTCTAATGTGTACTATTAATGTGATGCTGTGACAGCTCTTTAGAGAGCTGTCATTATCAGGCTTGTTTGGACTGGACTGTGTCAGGCAACCACAGGCTGAGAACTCAGTGCTCAGCCTCACTCGCTGTAATGTACCTTTAGCAGGGATTCAGAGAGGTGCCAGTGCCTACCCAACAGCGTACCCTGTTCTTGCCATAGCTTGTGGGCCTCCAATTCCAAATAATACCCACATGTGAAAAGGGGAAAAAGCTCCTGTTTGCTTTGTTTGAGGCTTGGGAAACACTAACTCTTCTCATTCATCTGAGCAGCTGGTGACAGCAGTGCTGAAATGCTGAAGAGGTGAGCAGTGGGAGGTTTGCAGCATGTCTGTTTACGTTGTCTCATCTCCTTTGTGCTGAATTTCTCTGCAGCACATCCTGTCCATTTGTCACCAAGAAATAAGATATAGTGACCAAGAGAAAGTGGCTTCAAGTGAAGGATTAATTTTGTATCATGTAAGAAAGATGGCTATTGATACTGCATGCAGGAACACTTATCATGCTGATGAATTTCATGTACCTGATAGTGTCAGGCACCAAAGATTTGGTTTCAACACAGCCTTCCTTGCAGCTTTGGCAAGTTCTGAGGCTCAGTTAAGCACCAGCACATTTTGAAGTTGAAGCCTTGCTTGGTAAAGTGTCACGGGTAGATAGAATCCTACCTATTCAGCATAAGGTTCCAATTCTCACTCTTTCTTTAATAGCTGTGATGAGATACAGAATAGAGAGTAAGGTTTCAAAGCCTTTAGTTGCTATCTATCAATGGCTGCTAGTTATGGAGAGAAAAATAATTTTTTCATTAATGCTAAATAGAGCTTTAACATATAGATACTAAATTTCCTAGAAGATAAATGCTTCCTTTGTGCCCCACATCCCTGAAAGGGAATGTGCAAACATTTTCAAAAGCTTTCATGGGAGATAAAATATTGTAGATTTCTTTTCTAATTGCCAGGAGCAGTATAACTGCAGCAGCCCTACCCATGGGTTTGGCTGAGAACAAGGCAGGGGGATGCACTGGATGCCTTCAGGTGGGTGAGGTTACAGTTTCTGTGAGTGCTGTTGTGACAGTTCCCAGCAACAATACTGCAATCACAGCATAGCAGACTTTCAGTGTCAGAGCTGTGTTCCAGCCTCCAGTCTCTGCTCTTTTCTCCTGCTCTGCACTGCCTAGCCCATGTTATCTAAACTTAAATGATTGAAAAGTAGAAATAGAAAGAGTTTAAAACACATCAGGAAAAAGACACTCCGTCATATTAGCCTGCAAAATTTCTGATTCTGTTCTAATTTAGGATATAAACATATCAACTCTGCCTCTTTAATTTGATGGTATTGTAAAGGACAGAAGAATTACAAAAACGTGTTAGACAGCTATGAGGTGGATACTAATATACACTTCACAGATTTCCCTGTCTTCCTTGGGGCAATGAAAATCAAAGGCTTGTGATATTGGTCCTTACTGCTCTAGAAGTGTTTGAGACAGGGGTGTGGGGCAACATATTTAGATTTCAAAATGTCCAGATATCACTATCTGTATATTTGAGAATATAACCTCAGTCTTCAATTAAAAGGAGTGACCAGAAAATTGTTGATAGCCACACTAAGTAACAAATTGAAAAGTAAAATAATCAACAGTCATAGCTGACCATAAAACTGCTGAATGCCCCAAAAGAGTATGGGGTTTCAGCTGCCTATCTTCCCATATGCTTTAAGGTAGTGTCAGTGCAGCGTTGCACAAATATTTTTCTGTAGAAGTCCCATGGAGGAATAGAAAGCCAGTCAGAAAACCCTATGTATGAAGATGATATCTTGATTGCTGCATAGGTGGAGGTTTAGTTTATCCCAAGTTATTGCTCATAAACAGTTTAGCAATCAGTTCTATCCTAGGGATTATTCATGCCACTACTTGAAAGACTGTTTGATCTATTGATCAATGATGAAAGTAAGAGCAATCAAGCTGTTGCTTAAAATTAGGTTAATGATTGACCCACTGGACCCACCAATCTCTTTAAGATAAAACATTGAAAAGTTATGCTTCTGCAAAGTAATGTATTAAAAATAATTTTGTCATTTTGATTTCTTACTGATCGATTTCTGAAAAGCAACAGTCCCTGGTGAATAACAAAAAATAATTACTGCAAGTTTTAAGTGGAGTTCATGTTAGTAAATCAGCCATTAGTCCAATTAATTACTGTTTGTGTCCAGAGATTAATTGTTTCTCATATCCTGGAACAACCAGAATCTCTTCAAGACCACAGACATTTAAAACAGTGATTGCAAAATTCATTATTGAGATGTACAATATTTGCATCGTTTGCATGTAGAGTGAAAATTTTCTGTTATCTTTTCTCTGTTGAGGCTGTTGTTAGCAAATTGCTAGATTACTCAGAAGACTTGTTGAGATCACAGAACAGGCCAGCAGCTTTTTTATTTGTAACAAAAATTAAAAATAATGAAATATGTGACAATATTTTGCTTTCTTTGTGTATAAGTTCACTTATTTAATTTTCCCCCCACTAACATAATTTTTAGATTTTACTAGTTAAACCCCAGGATACTGTGTTTATGTAAGGGAGATAGGGAAAAAGAGTGGGAGACAATTTATTAGCAAAGAAAGACTTGTATTTGCAGGTAACAATAAGCTTCAGTAAAGGGAAGGTTTGGAAAGAGCAGATTCAGTGTCAAGAGAAGCATCCAAACTAATAATCAAAATACATATGAAAAACAGTTCTGAAGAATTTTTTACCATTTCTGATACTGACAATTTATCAAGCTGGTATTTTTTGAACCATATTGAAATCTTGACAGTCTTTAAAATTTTGTTACCTGATTACCATCTCCACACACCATTTCCTTTTTTTTCCCTTAGGTAGACGGATTTCTGCAAAAATGCATTTATTTTTATAAGGAATACATTTCTGCAGTTATTGTAAAAGAAGATTGTCTCCATGACCCAGAGTTCAACTCAAAATTTGTGCAAGAAAATTTCAGTGGCTGCTGCACACAGTGCTTGAGTTAACATCATTAGAGTCCAGGAGGTAGGAGTTAAACCAGTATAAATTTCTTCAGCTCAAAATTTTAAGATTTTGCTTCTTTCAGCTCCTTTTCTGCCATTGCAAAGAACTCACTTCATAGTTATATCCATTAAAAATACTAGAGAAAAAAATATTTTGAATGTCATAAATTACTTTTAGACTGTGAAAATGGGTTGTGTATCATGGCCATGCTTCATATGGAGGCTTCCAAAAATAGCTCAGCAGAAGAGTCTCTGCACAGAGACCCAAAAGGTCTGAACTTAATCCTGGTTTTCTAACTGATCTGCAGGGTGACCTTGGGCAATCTGTGTGCCATTCTCCTTCTGCTAAAATGAAAATAATAATACTTATTGCCCTTGCAAAGCACTTCTAGAGTAAAGCATATGAATCGATAACATCTTCTCCTTAAGTATATGAAATAGCAGAGGAAACTCTTCCCACTTGCATTAGTGTGCTTTTAACATTTAGAAATGTGAAATTATAAAGATTATTACATAGGAGGGAGAAGCCCAAAAGTATTCCCCTAATCAATAAGTTGCCAGCTGGAATGCAAAGGAAAGCAAGTTAATGTACCATTTAGTGTAACAAAGAAGAAAATATATGCTTTCAATGTGAGTATGGCAGCTACCAGTGCAGTCATACTGTATTATCTTGCTGGCTTGTGTGCTGGTGTGGCAGTAGAACAGTATAAAACATACAAACAGTTTGAAATCCCTATGCTAGTTTTCAAGACCTCCAGTTCTCCCGGAGAGATCTGTCAGTTTAGACAGAAGGGAAAAGCTAGATTTAAGTGCTCTGACCATGTGTGTGTGCCTTGTTCTGCATGTGGGGACTTCCCCCTGGAATGCTGCTTTGCTTTCCCCCTGCAGATCACCAGCACAAGGTGTCTTGGAGCAGTATGTTTTACAAGAATGACAGCAAACATGATTTTTCACTTGTGTCCCTCGGCTTGTTGACCTGCAGAGCCTTTTTGTGGTCCATGCAGATGAATTCATTGACCTCGAGTATTCATGCATTGCTTGTATAGTATCTCTCAGTATTTTATATCAGCATTTTGTATCAGGCACTACACAAGTCCAGTGTCATCTACTGTGCAGCCTAGGTGAGCCCTGGCAGTAATTAAAGTATTTTAAACCATCTGCTTAATTGCATAAAAAATACACTGATGAGCTTGCACTGTTTGAATGATCTTCAGGAAACTATTAGGCTAAAGCAATTCCCTCTTGCAATGTTTAACTAACTCACAATGTTTGTTCTGTGAATTACAGTTGTCTTTACACCATTTGTTAGTCTTACTTGTAGCAGAACCCTGCTTGCTGCTACTGAGCCAGAAGATTTCTCCTGTTCTTCTTCCCTCTGCTTTCTCATCTCTGCCTGTCAAGCTCTTCATTGAAGTGCAGGCTTTGGGAGCAGTGCATGAGAGAAGCTGGGCAGTAAAATCCAGCCCTCTCCCTTGCCAGCTGTGCTTGGAGCCTGAGTGAGGAAGGATCCTTGTGCCAGCTGTTACCTGTGCACTCTGCTCTGTGCCAAACACCCGCACTGCTCCCTCAGGGCACCTCAGTCTCTTGTGCCAGGGAGAACAGGGAGATGCTGGAGCAGAATAACCAAGCTGCACTTCCAGCTTCCTTGTCCAGCTCCTCAGCTAAGTGTCTGCTCAGCCCTGCTGGGTCCTGCAGCAGAGCACGGCCATTTCCATGGGCTTTCACAGCAGTGGCATTAGGCAGTGTAGGCACGCTGCCAGGTGGCCCTCCTGGGGACACAGGATGGGCTGCCAGGCCCAGGGGCCTCAGGAGCTGTTCAGAGGGTGGTGGGTGAACAGGGACAGTGGTCTGGCATTGTCACCTGGGGGACCTTCCCCTTAGGGCTGCTGTGGAAGCATGGCATGGCACAGCATCTGCACATCCCAGCTCCTCCAAAATGGGGAGGCCCCAGCTGCCTGCAGCTCT
>NW_005054298.1:19157602-19160358 GCF_000277835.1 Geospiza fortis | reverse complement strand
CCTCTGCCTCCCAGCCAGAAAAAACAGAAAACAGGAGAGAAGGCTACTGAAGATACAGAACTGTAGGCTAGCAGACCTGCTTCAATTTTCATTAAAAGTCAATAAAGTAATCCTTTCATAAGCATTGGAGCCAACCCATGATGAAGATTGTTTGAATATTCCATCCCAACCACATGGGCAAGAGTAGTGGGTAGTTTGTCCCAGGATCAAGCCCCACCCATTCTGTTCAGAAATTCCCCTTACTGTTTAATTAAACTGCCTGAATGTCTCCCAAAGCCACCACGTAAGTATCTCATAGTCTGGATTACGAATATTAGGATAGTATGAGGTAATACCATTAGATTATCTCACCATAAACTGAAATAAATGTTTACACATTTTACTTGATATATATGCAAAAAAGAAAATTTGCTGTTGGGTGTGGTATAATGTTTATGATTAAATGCTTTATTCATACTTGTATGTCAATCTATTAGTGTGCTGTTAATTCAAATGTTACTATGATGTATTCTATCGCCGTTAGCACATTTATCACAGGTAGATGTGAAACTTAGACAAAGGTGTACATTCTCATTAATGATGAGCAGCCTATTCATCTTACTAGAGTGTAATTAATGTTAGTTACAATACTTAATTTTTCACTGTTTGTCATGGTGCATATTTAGCATTTCTTCTGTCCTTTATCAATCTGCTCTCCTATCACATGAGCACATCAAAAAGATATATGTAAGTATCTGACCTGTTTTGATGCCTAATTTTTATACTTTTCCAAGAAAAAATATATAAAAGAAAAAATATATACTGCAATATTTTTAATCTTATCATGTAGACAGCACAGTTAGCTATAAAAACCAGACTGGAAAGTGTTGTCCATTGCTTTGGGGTTTGGGTTAACTTCATTTGCAATAATAACATAAAAATCAGATAGTGAAGCAAAGCCGGGCGCACCATGAAGACACAGGTACTACTTGCTGTAGTGTTGTGTTGTGCTGTGCTTGTTTGGGGTTGTAGCAGTGCCAGTTGTTCTCCTGGATTTCCAATTACATGGTTTTTGTACTCTAAGGCTGTTAGTGCTAGTTAAATTTGTTGTGTGAGTAATACAGCTCCAAAACCAATAGAAGCATGGAGTATCTGAAAAGTGCCTGTTATTCCATAAATAAGTGCTACAACAGCTCGTTGTTACACTTTAGGAGCATTGCTTTGTCAATAATGTTGTTAGCAGTACAGAGCCAAACCACAGTCCCGTGTGCAGTGGTGCAAGAGGGGAAGAAGTTATGGCTAATGTGTCACACAGCAGGTGGGAAACAAGTCCTGCAGAGGTGGGTAAAAGGGACTGAGCACTGAACACATTCTTGGATTTGCTCCCCAGCATGCCAGTAAATACAGCTGAGCTGGAATCCTAGGATTAGTCCATACTTTTGTATTGGTCCCAGAAAAAATGCAATCACCTTGACTGAAACCTGGGCATCAAAGCATTATTATTTTTTGATCATCCATAATTCCCATTAATCTGGATTGAAAAAGAACTGATCCTTCCATTAACTGTTGTTGAATGAAATTTCTTGGGAAAAATATTCGAGTTGTGTCAACCAAATGCATGAGGCGCAGAATGGATTGGGGATGTATTTTCTCAAAATTTCAAGGCACTATCTCTGAGAGAAAGCACACCAATTCTTATTTGTTAGTCTCTTCATTGGTGGATATTAGACTTCTAATATATTAGGAATTAGCTGTTTCTTTCTGTGAAATTACTTCTTTTGTAAACCACTGTTCATACCAGACATGAAACTGATCACGTCTCCAACATAAGGACATCCATCTTAAAATTTCATTCAAACCATCAAGAGCTTGCAGAAAAACATAAATCTATTACAAAACCCTTAAAATAATGCATTTGTATGCCTTGGAATAACTTCCTTTTGATGCACCACAATAAGGGAATCAAACACATGAATTTAACATATTTCAGTCTGAAATTTCAATTTGGACACAATTAAAAGTAGGTTTAATTGTAGTTTAGTAGCAAATTAAGAATAAATAGCCCAAGCTAGGTTTAGGCATTTTAAACAAAATGATAGTTGAAGGTGCTCCATAGTGATTTGAAGTATAATAATAACCTGTAATCTGAACAGAATTGAGTAGGGTTTTTTCCCATGCAACCAAAGTTCTATGACTGCACAAAATCTTCTCACTAAAAAAACCCTTCCTTTGAATTTTCTATGGCAAAAAGACCAAAAAATTTTCCATCTAATAACAAAATTCCAAGAAAAATAGACTCCACCATTCCTCTCTCCCCACTTATCCCTGACTCATTTGAATAGAGGGAATTGCAAAAACTAAAATGCCTCTTTTTAACAGACAAAGATTAAATACAAAGAAACTATGAAGTTGCCTTTAACCTTCATAGCATTACAAAGCTAGGTATAACAACAAGCTGTAAAGCACACCAGAAAGATGAGAATTTCACTCCATTTTGATTTGACCATTTTGCTTTCAAAAGGAATTTATAAAAACACCCAGGAACAATGAACATTTGAACTCAAAATGGTCCAGGTTTATTTTTACTCCAAAAGAAGAAGTCTCAATAGAGATATTGATTTTCTAGCATTCATCCAATATTGCACAGAAAATGGACCTGACCTTGCAATCCCTAGTGGAGACATGGAAGCAGTCATTACAGTCATGTTTCCCATTGATTTTAGTGGGATTACTTGCATAAGTAAGGGTTTTCAGGATGTGACCCAGTGTCCCATTAG
>NW_005054298.1:19154425-19157572 GCF_000277835.1 Geospiza fortis | reverse complement strand
CTTTCCTGTCCTATATTTATCCTATGGTTTTATTCCTGCCTATTTATTCTACATATTTTTTGGTTTCAGTCCCAGAGAGCCTCATCACTATGAGTTATCTCTGGTGAAAAGTACCAGTCCTCCTGCCTGCCTTAGTGTTTTCTTTTTTACTGTATCTTCAAATGTCATTTTAAGCTCAGAGCTGATGCTTGCACTTACAGATATTTCTTCCTTTGGTTCTGTTGTCTATGATGATTTAAAATATACTTTGGGCTAGGCACTACCTCCCACTATTTTTTTAATCTCTAGGACCAAATGAGAAGGAGACATTACTGTACTTTGCAAAGTAAACACAAGAGTAGTGGAAAACTAAAGAAACTCAGAGAATTATTTTTTTCTTAACCCTTGGAAGGTTTCTTTTGCCCCACGGCTCCTACAGGAACACTGCTCCAGAACCCCACTGCTCAGATGGATTGAATCCTCTTAATCATGACTTTAACTCTACCACCAACATTCTATTCAGGTTTATTGTTGTAAGAAGCTTGTCTTTTACCTCAAAAAGTTCTTTTCCTTCTTTAGTATTTCCTCACTGATACAGCTATGATGCATCTTTTTGTTTCATTAATTGTGAACAAGGTGCAGGAGAGGTGTGCAAGAAACAGGATGACTACATGTTTGTACAGTGCCTTGCACAATTGCCCAGTCATGGTTCAGGGCTCCATAGGCTGACTTTGTTTCAGCAGTGAATAATAATGACCCTCCAGAACACACTGCATGCTTTATTCCAGATGGACACCATTAATTCCTTCAATTTTCATTGAGATGCAGAGCTTTAGAACAAGAATACTAGCAATTGATTATTTTTGTCAGTGATATTTTCAAAGAAATGAAGAAATGAAATGTACAGTATATTTCAGTTTGCAATGATCATTCTGTTGTTCCATTTGCAATGGAAATGAGCATGTAACATATTCATGTGTACAGATAAGGAAAATGACAAACATTAACATCTCTTGCTCTATTCATTTATAATATTCAGGTAAAAAAAAAAAGTCCTTCCATTCCATAGTTTTTAGTTTTGTTCCTGTAGCACAATGCAAAACAAAAAAAAAAAAAAAAAGAGAATTAATGGATAAAATACATTTAATTACTTTCTAAGCAAGTTTCCTGGAAATGAATATAATCTAAATCACAAATTCTTTGCAAATCTATCTATTAAAAAGATAGCATTCCATGCCAATTTTTTATTTTTTATAAGTGTGTACACACTTATATTTTTTGTGGCCAAGTAGCCTTTGATGTGCAACTCAGCCTGTTTAAGCAGACTGCAGTGTTTGCCTTCTCAGTGTCAGTCCATTTCTGCACAATTTAATCTGCCACTAAAGAGAAGTTTTTTGTTCTTATGGGTATGAAACAGTATGCCAAGGATAAATCAGTACAGCTTGCCTTCCTTAAAATTTTAGGCACAACCTGAAAGTGCAGCTCTTTCCTTTTCTCATCTCAATGGGATGCTAACCTAACAATCACAATTTTAGGACAGGGAAATTGTTTTGAGCAGAAATAAATTGTCCTGCCAGTACTGTTTCATGGGGTAACATTAAGGCACATTGGGCCTGGGGTTCACAGCTTATGATATCTGGTCTTGGAGGACTGGGGTGAAAGTAAGAACATGTAGAGAAAGAAGAAGAATTAAATATGAGTTCTAGATAGTTCAACTGAGTCGAAGCAGTTCAGCAATAGACATCCCAGAATCCTGCAAAGAGGCTTGTTCTCCAGCTACCTTCCCTGGCACATCGCCATCTCCTGTCAGTGCCCCCGAGGCATTATTCTCTTTAAGTGTGGATTCCCTTTCTTCCTCTTTTGTTGAGGTATCTAAAGATATTGGGCTTTCACTTACAGCTTGTATTTGCTGAACAAAACAGGAAAAAATATCTGTAGTTTTCTCTGCAGCTGCCAGGAAAGAGAAGTCCATTATTTGTAGCTCTAGGGGAGCAGCAGAGGAGGGGTCTTTTTGTCTGCTTTCCAAAGCCTGGAGTGGAGGCTATTGAGGTCTAGGAAGGGCAGGTTGGGGCAGCCACGGCTGCAACTGCATCAGGGTTCCCCAGGAAGGCTCAGGCTGGGCAGGGATCTGTGTGTGACATTCATACCTCACCTGCTGTGAACCAGAGTTCTCAGCTTCAGATCTCAGTGAAGACAAAATGAGCTGCCCTCAGCAATACGGAGCTGAGGCCGGCCTGTCCACAGCGCTCCCTCCCCCTGGCAGCACCTCAGGGCAGCTGCTGGCACCTGCAGAATGTATCCTGCAAATGTGCCGCAGAACAACCATGCCACAGGTATAAAATCCTTCTGATCAGATGCTCCCCATTGTGACCCTGAACAAGTTAATCACACCGCTCCTCTTGAAGGTTCATACTGCCACGGTATAATTTATGTGGGCCCTCAAAGATAGATGGAGACGTCAGCTATTGATCACAAGGAATTGCTGCCAGTCAGTCTTTTTGTTGGTTTCCATCCTTGTGATGTGTTTTAAAAAATATTGTATGATTCAAAATTATACCTGTAAAACCTACAAGTAGAAAATTACTGTGTGCATTTATCTTTAATAACAACCTTGCGAATATTTATAGTACTAGTAGAGTAGAATGTGTTATACTAGTTTATTTCCCAGTCTGTTTTAAATGATATTATTCATTAGTAGTTGTGAAGTGGTATGACATATTTTTTTATGTTGCTTGTTTGTAACAAAGGTTCTTAATACCTTTTCATAATGAAAGGGGATAAATGCTAACATGGAATATGGGAAATTGTGTTTGCAAGAGCACAGTGTTGTCTTAGGGTATTAAATTAGCATTTGGTACTGCTCTGCTTTGTGTGCATTTCTAGCAAACGTTTCAGCTACAAATCACTATAATACACCTGTATTCTGGTTCTCCAATTCATATAGCATTTAAATCCTGCCAATACCGTGTCTTATAAATATAAATATGCAATTTAATTTAATTCAAGCATGCAACACATAATTTTTTCTTCTAATTAAAATATGATATTGCAATACGGGAGCTGCCTGGGGCAAACAGGACGCATCAGATTGCCAAGCCAAAGGGGAATTCTGAGGCAGCTCTGGAGGTTGGCAGGGGAAGGGGCCAGCTCGGGGGGCCCTCGGCGCAG
>NW_005054298.1:19138922-19154202 GCF_000277835.1 Geospiza fortis | reverse complement strand
GGCACCGCTCTGCCCCGGCCGTGCCGTCTCTGCCAGCCGGCGCTGGAGTTGGCTGATGTGCGGCAGAACTCAGATCCTTCTGGGGAATAGGAACTGCCCCACGGCAGCAACTCGAGGGATTCCTGTAACGCTCTCTCAGAATGGAGCAAAACAACGCGAATAGATCTTCTGCATAATGACTCAAAAACTGTTAATGGCCATCTTTAGTAGCATAGCAACAGCCAAACCCTTGAAAAGAGGAAGTTTTCATTGAGAAAGCGTTTCATTTTAAACATTGAAATTTGGTATAATGTAGTGTCTGAAATAAGTTTTGAAAGGAAGCTGATGATTAAGAAGAAATGCAGTGGGCATTTAATAAATGGAGGAGCCGCAAGATA
This sequence comes from Geospiza fortis, assembly GCF_000277835.1. Classification (NCBI taxonomy): domain Eukaryota; kingdom Metazoa; phylum Chordata; class Aves; order Passeriformes; family Thraupidae; genus Geospiza; species Geospiza fortis. Next base: position 19,153,825 of record NW_005054298.1, on the reverse strand, counting down.
ATTAACTGGCATGCATAAAGATTCATGCTTTATACCAAAATTTTAATTTTGCACATAAATGTGCCTGATGTAGGCAGCATTTAATCACCTAGCTGACAGGAGTAACTACTTTCATTTAACCTTGACTGAAGATCATGAATTCTAACAGGTTTAATTGGATACATCATTTAACAGAATGAACAGAGCAAATTTTTCTCAATTCATAGGTTCTGATTGACATGCACCAGCAATAAGGCGTTGCACAATTAAAGCTGATCTGTATTCCTGGCCTGGGCAGCAATTGCCATAGTGATGTGACACTGTTTGATCACTGTGGCACTGAAACTATACTGAATTTCCCCTTGTTTTGAAAAGGGCAATGCTTTAAAAAAAAAAAAAAAGAGAGAGAAAGATAAAGAGATTTTGGCACTTTTTTTTTTACATTAATCACATTTATATGCACAAACTGTAAGGGAAGGAACTTGTCTTGTTATCAGTAACTCAGAGGAAAGAAGGAAAAATGGCATATTCTTTTATCCATTTAGCACATTATTTACAGAAAGTCAAAAATGTAGATAGTCAAATGAATTGTAACACATTAAGGGCCTGATTGTTCTGGGCTTCCATTTGGATAGGAAGTCATTCTGTGCAGTTCCACTATTCACCTGCAGTTTGGCCTCTCTGTCCTTGCCCAAATCAGTTCCACATCACAGATACCTTGCCAGCTGAGTCAAGGTACTAAGAAGGGGTATTGCAAATGAGGTAGAAAAGGATGGGAGGGAAGATGTGGTACCCACCAGTAAGCTGCTACATACTTTTCCTGCCACACAGGGTTTCATATGATAAAACCTTAAAAAAATACATGAAGGAATTGGCAACTTCCAGTTCCCCATATGGCTCCTGCCAGCACTTTCTCTGCCTCTGGCACCTTTCACAAGTCCTGGGTTTGACCTTCGTGAACTGGAATTGTTCTTGTATTGTTCAACCATAAACATATACATACCTATTCACACATACACACATATATATATACAAATGTGTTCTTTTACGTCTCTATCTTCAACTTGAATTTTTGCTTCCAATACTTCAATTTTTTTTCTTTTAGAGGAAGGTTTGCCAAACACTAAATGGGAGAGAAGCACACAATGTGTTTCAGCCTGGCTCAGCAGAGCCAAAATAGCAGTAAAAAATCCTTCCCAATTCCTGAACCTGACCTCTGAAAAATCTTTAAGCAAGTTCTGCACCCCACCATGAGCATTGCAGCATCCATGCTCAGAACAGCAGGTAGCTTTTCCACTTTTTTTCTCTCTGCATTCCCTTAGCTTCAGTGCCTAAGTGCTGGTCCTTGATCTCACCTGAAGACAGACCTATTGCTATCCATGTGACAACCTTAATTTCTGTTTAGGCAATGCATATACATATCAAGCATCAAGATTTGTAGGAGTGCGTTGCAGTGGAAGACAGAATCTTGGGGAAAGCTGGAATCATGATTGGCTGAAAGACATGAACTTTAGAGTCAGGACAACTAGATGTACCAAAAAATACTTTTTTTGGTCATTTTAGAAGCCTCTAAAATTCAATTACTGATAATACCTTCCTCTGTGAGAGGTATTTCTCACATGATTCATTGTAATACTGGCGAAGGTATTTGTCAGTGTAATTCATCATTCACTAACATTTTTAAGTTTCAGGTAAATGATGGGATCACATCCGCAGCCTCTGCAGCCCCACAATGTGCCTTGGAACCACAGCAAGTGCTTTTCTTCATGCATGGTGAGTTTTCAGTTGGTGCCTGGATCTTCCCTGTGCAGGAAGGAGAGGCAGGAGTCAGTCAGCAGGCCTGGCCAGCAGGACACTTTTCTAACACAGGTGCTGCCCATGCTCCCCTCACACAGCATCAGGGGTAACCTGTCCCCACTCTGCCCACTCCTGAGCACCTCTGGGCTGCGTGGCTGCTGCAAAACTGCTGGGCCCTTCTTTAAAGGCTATCTTTGGGCACCATTTAGAAATGCTTGTGCTGTAATTTACTCCAAAATTTTCCAAGCCTTCCCAATAAAATATCATCTGTCCCACCACACAGCTCCTTTTAATGTCCTGTTATACACACAGATTCCACCCCATGGTGACATCAAGGCAGGAGGACTTGAGGCACCTATTCAGCATTTCTCTAGGGAAATCCTGGGGCGCCCTTTGGCCTTCTCCAAGGTGCACAGAGCTTGTCAGCAGCACAGCTGGGCTAAAGTACAGCACTCTGCCAGGAGCTGTGCTCAGCTCTGACTTTCCCTGGGGAATATTATGGAATTCAGTAGAGCTGCATGGACACGTGTTTGCCAAGCTAAAGGGAATACATATTTGCTGCTGGAGAGAATAATTTCTCTGGCTGCCCCAGCCCCAGCCACTGTTCATGGGCACTCAGTGACACCAGCTCTGGAGTGCCTTGCTCTGCTGGGGCCTTACAGCACCCTTCTGACCTCTCCTTTATCAGCTCCCCAGGCAGTTCATCCTCTGCACTCAGAGTCATTTGGGTGCTCTGCCCGTGACTCTCTGGAGTTGCAGTCATTCTTGCCTCATCTCCATGTTCAGCCATCCATGCTGAATTATCTTCCACTCCTCCCTCTGGGAATAACCAAGGCTTTGTCCTAGTGGGACTGTTTGTGTGCTCAAATGTTTTGACGTACCAGGCACTGAGCTGCTTGCTCCCAAATCTAAGGTGGCTGGGGATTTCAGGCTGTTTTCAGAAACAGTGTGTGCACTGGGAAGCATAATCGAACTGAAAGACAGCAAAGGGCATTGACTTGTGCATTTTCAAGTATTTTGTCTATCATCTTTACACCCTTCTGTTTTCTTTAGTTTCCAAACAGCTGTCCTTTCAAGTTTGGGATCTGCTATAGAAGATATACAGCTGTAATAAGAAATATATTTAGATTCATTCAGAATCCTTGGGGAGAACGGGATATTCCTTTTTTACTGATGTAAGATCAAGTTTGTTATTTCATTTTGAAGGCAGTTTTGAACAACTGGGAGAAACGAGAAGACCAGCCCCACTTTTCCCCAGGTTTTCCTGAATCCACCTTTGGACCACAACCTAAACAAAATTCTGAGTGCAGTTAAATGTTTACACATTTCTTGCACTGTGTAATTTAACTTTCAACAATATAAAATGGGATAGCAGAAATATTTTTATATGTTCCTACAATGTCCGAAGTTGTTTGTTACTGTTTTTATTTGAAGGAACTAGACACAATCCTGGCTGCCTTAACCACTGCCTTTGAGAGAGCTACAGCTGAGAAAATCCGCTGCCAGGAAGAAGTGAATAGAACTAACAAGGCTATTGAGCTGGCCAACAGATTAGTGAAAGGTCTGAGGTGAGGTCCTACAGGGCAGGCTAATGAAGCAGCCTACAGAAAGCACTTCTTTGTTATACACTACTGATCTGGCAATAACAGAGGCACTTAGCAAAGAACCTGATGAGCTGAAAAAATTATGTCATTATCATTCATTTTTTTCATAATAGAAACATGGTTTTGACCTTTGCATTTTCTTACATTTTTGCTTCATTGTGGTGTATCTTAACTGTAAGATTACCTGGTAACTAACCTATCCACCAACATTAAGGGAAGTAGTCAATTGTGGATATTGACAATGAAGGCAATTTATTAAAATGCGATGACTATATTTGTAACAATTAAACAACACTAATGATTCTGCCCAGGACTGGGATACATAGAATCTAATACAATTTGCACTACTTAGTTAAACAATATGATAATTCTCTAATTATCTTTCTGAGATTTGCAATGGGTATTTCAGGAGAGAATAAATAACGGCAAAGCCATGAATTATCAAAAATCCATATTGTCTGTTGATCTAGGCTGGCTCAAGGGAATCCATACTCACTGATGGATTTTTTCATTTATCATTCATCTACTGATGAGACTACTTTTTATACACACATACATACACTTTTTACAGATACTTTATTTTATTGCAACATTCATTTAGGAAATCTCTCATGGTGGCTCACTGCCATTACAGTTTTTGTCCTCTTCTACCCAATACTTTCAAGCTGAGTTTGATAACCAAACACATAGTAAACAGCAAAAATAGAAGATCCATTTGTTATTGAGCAAAATTATATGGCTGAGTGTAGCTAGTGGAACTTAAAATATAAAACAGGATTTAAGAGTTATTTCCTGAATCAATAGAAAGGATTTATTGACTAAAGGGGAGGGAGGGCAGTGCAGAAGACCCATTGTTTCTGTTTAAAGAAGCAAGATGAATGCATTTAAAATGTTAACATCCTGGCTGAAAGTGTAATGTATTTTAGTGATTAATAATGCCTGTAAAACTAAACCATGTACCTAATACAGAACAATAAAATAAATAACATAGCAGAACTCTTTAAAGTGTGACAATAAATGATTGTTCTAATATTTTCTTCCACCTAACATATCATATTGTTTGGTTCTCCCATGTGCCTCCTGCTGGGCCTGACAAGTGCTGGAATAGCATACATAGAGAGATGAAAGGCAAAGTGTGGGTATGCTGGGGGGGAGGCATAATGAAAAATAATCTAAAGGAGGAACCAGAGATGAAAGAAGAGAAGGAAAGTTGAGCCATGCGCTAGATGAAGACAGTAAAATGAGTTTTAATGGAAAGTCCTTCAGCTAGTACCTCCCAAAGTACCAGCCCCATGAAGAAGGTGGCCAGCTCGACAGATTGGTGATGGGAAATAGAATTCATTCCTGTTGTTAGCTGTACCACACTTGGTCAAAGGCAGTAATAACCATATGACAGCTATTTAGTGACTTATAGGAAAAAATCCGTTTTAATCTACTCTGTGGTAAACAATAGATCACTGTTTACTATTAGCAAACAGTGTAATACTGACACTGCTGTACTGTCAGTCCTGGCTGTTTCCTTGCCTTATTTATTGCTAAGAGGACACTCTCTTATTTCTTTAGTTGTATTGTTGTGAGGAGAATTTCTCAAGAAATAGAAAAATAAAATTATTCACAGCATTTTTTATAATACCCAAACATGTAAACATTTCTTTGTTAACTGGTCTTTATAAACCCACCTTCATCATGACAATAATAGCAAGTAACCAAATATGTGAGTTTTCTTCTAATTCTTAGGGAAAGTGTTGACCAAACAGCAGAAAAGCTGATCATGTGTAGCCAGTATCCCAGGGAAAAGCTTGCACCAAGTGTCACATCAAATCTCTTATTGACTTTATGGCATAAAAGATCCTGCCCAGAAGTAATTTTTTTTTCTGCCTTCTTCTCTGAGCCCTGGCATGCAAGGACTGTTCTGGGTGGTTGCATGAGTAGCTGTTACTCTGTACCAAGGAATTCTTTGCTTCTGACAGGTGCCAATTATGCTGTGGACATCTGCCCTGAAGGCATTGAATCAAGCTGACAACTCATTTTATATCAATCAAACAACAACCATTTTCAATAATTTCCCATCCAGCTGGGACTGAATTTGCACAAGTGATCTATGTATTAGAGACATTACCAATCCACAGAGACATTCAGAACCATGATTATGTTCTGTTTTCCCACAGAAACTCTTGCATCTGCACGAGAAAGCAACAACTTCTTCCACTATGCAGGAGGATGCTGACAACTCAATTTTTGTCACTTGCTGCCAAGCTCAACTTGCAACAGTCAACTCACATCAGACTGGAAGGGGATTTCTATGCCCAGGCTTGCCATTTGCAAATCCTGTCTGTTGATCCTCTAATCAATGTGGATCTGTGAATCTGCAAGGTAATACTTTAGTATTCACTGCTGTTTAGCCACTGTAATGGGCATTTTTTCTAACAAACACATAGTAAATTAATGGGAGTTTTAATCTTGTTTTCTGAGTAGAAAAGGAGAGCTGGACTTATCACCAAGGCACTATTAGGAACAAGAGAAAACATGATGCAGAAATGTTCCAGATGGTAACATTTCTTCACTGTGATCGTTTATTTTCAAAGAGGTACTGGCATGAGCCCAAATCTCATTCTGCTTTGCACAGATAATACCTTCTTCACCAATATATATTTTAAAATACACGGTTAATCACAAAAATGCCTGGCACTGATTCCGTTCCCTTTTTGACCCATTAAACCATGATGTTGCTTATACGAATTCCTTCAAATACTTTATTTAATAAAACAGTACATTTGCAGGCAAAGAATTAGTAAAATGTTCTTCTGGAAAGGACCAAAACATTCCCTCTGCTAGTGTTTGAAGTACCTTTTGCTATCTGACTGGAGCCAGAGGAGACAACTAACACACAGACCTTAGGAATATGGTTAGCAAGCCAGAACAGTAGGCAGGCTCACCTTCTCCTTGTATTCTCTCAAGTGCTGTGCCCTGCTGTTTGCATAAGGGGATCAGCTTTTATTATTCTACTCTGTCCCTGCTACTGTGCACCAGGGCAGCACAAAGCAAGATTCAGTGCTTGGATATGGTATTTGCTTGATAGCAATTGTTATAGTTAGGCTGCACAGAGACTTCTGTCTTAACCTGCTGTTCTCCCATGCTCAGAATATTCTTTTTTTTTTTAAAAAATCCCTTTCATCTAAAATTTTTCATGCTTGTTATCAGCTAAAATATAATTTTTTTTTTGCAAGCCTGAATAAAATTCATTCATTCATATTTGAATTATGCAAGGAAGTGGGTGTAAGGAGAAAGGTCTCTTTTTTGCACATTCATAATTCACAAAAAAAGCTGCATATTACAAGCTGAAACTTTCCAGGTGGCTAGTTTTGACTGAAGGGTAGTCTTCATGCTAATTACAAAGAGAGAATGACTGAAAGAAAAATGAAAGAGAAAAATTAAAAATGACACATATTGTGATTAACTCATTTGTTTTGTAGGTGTGTCATACAAAAATTACATTGTGAGCCACTTAGAGCAAGTTTAAAGTAACAATTTCATTTAAGTTAAGATGAACTACCATAATTACATAATATCAATGTTTTGTGCTGCAATTTCACTAAGAATCTCCCTACAGAAGCTGCAGAAGCTTTTACTTATGCAAATGTGGAAGCTCACAGTGAAATCAGTGCAGAATCTTATGAATCATTAACTTTGGCCAGAAAGCCAGTCTGGGGAAGGGGAGAGTGGTGTGCAGTGGCAGCAACTGTTCCTGTGCTCTGGGTCTCCCTGAACTCTGGACTGCTGAGGAAAATAACTCGGGGGTTTTTGCAGTTTCTTCCAACTTAATACACTGTCAGGGACAGCCTGAAACCACTAAAGCTTTATTATTCTCTCTTCCTTGCTAGATTCCCATATACTTGTGGACATAACAGGCAGCACAGAATCCGACCAGCACTGTGTGACTGACCCTCCATGGTAACAAAGAATTGCTTCAGCAAAAGGTACCTGGCCAGCAGAAGCTGGGAGTGTTAGAACGGTTTCCCTTAACCCATGGAAAAAATGTACTGTGACATGCAGCTCCACATTCTCATGAAACACCTCAAGATAAAATACAAGCATAAATAAAGCAATATAACTGTAATTTAAATCATCTGAAAGAATCACTGGCAATAGTAATTGCTGACTTTGCTCCACATGGAGCAAAGATGAGTTCAGAATTTCCCCACTACTAAGTTCCCAGTAACCTACTGGAGACCAAAGAAGGACTGTTGGATTCAGTGCAGGAATCTTCATCTTTTTTATCTCTTGAATTTTGGGTGAAGTGAGGATAAGTAAATTTTTCCCGTTGACGCTGCTTTTTTACAAAAAGACAAGTGAATTCTGAGACATACTAGCTTCTGTAAGTAAAAATTTAAAATTTAACCTTTATTATTACAGGAACAAAAGGTCTCGATCCAGTCGCTGAGTGGGTGGATGCTACAACAATTGCTAAATAGAAAAGTGACAGCAGTGCCTGGCAAAAATATGGCCACATAAAAAGTCCTTGGTCTTATGTTTACAGTCATCACTGGCATAAGATCAAACCTGAGCACTGGGGAAAAACTGGATAAGAGTCACATCTGTTTCAATTTAGAAATTATCTATTTTAATCAAAAAGGGACCAGTGCTAGTGAGAGTAAAACTGATGCAGAGCTATGAAGGAAATGTGACAACTCTCCTTCTGAATGCCTGACATTGCCCAAGGTGTTAATGCCCATAACAACTCTGCTCAAGCCCTTTCCTACTTCCCATTCATGGCAGTATAATGAATGGGATATTGTATCTCTTGTTTTTCACCAGCTCTGTATTGGAATGACTCTATAGCTGTGTGTCACACTGCAGGTATTTTTTGCTGGTGATCCTGTCTGGCAGAAACTTGGAAGAAATTATTCATCTTGTACTTAACCCATTACTTGCAAGTTATGTTCAGAGTATTTTTAATAGTCTGTTATTTTCTTCATCAGGTCTCTCTCTGATTATGTTCTACAAGTATTCAAAGTAGCTTCCTCTGAAAACTTCCTGCACCTGTATGATAGTTACATTAACTCACAAGGATTGCAGTGCCCAAAACACGTTCACTCCAGCTGGATTTTTACTTGTCTATTTTTCTTATCTTATTTGCACCCTTGCATGAACTACAGTTCAATGACTGCAATTTGAGCACTCCTTCCTATCTAGCTGAACAATCTTCTCCAACACACCACCATCCTGATGTGTAATCACTCAGGAGACATAATCATTCACTTAGAACTAAAATAATTCTCCTACCGTTTGCTCTTTGCCTCCATCCTGCCCTTTTTCTCTGATTTATTGCACTATATTCCTTATGGAAATATTTTGACATCCATCCCCTCTATTCAAGTCTTATACCCACCCTTGGAGGGAGTGCTTTGAACAGAGGAAGGCCAGGATGAGTGTGTATCTCACATACTCACCCTTTTATTCCAGTGTCATTTCCCCCACCTCCTCATTATATTCTTGAGTCCTTCCCCTCCTTCTAGTTTAGCTGTACCTATCTTTCCTAGAGCTGAGTCCTCCCTTCCCTCCCCTGCCCCTCTACTAAATGTCAGAAAATATTTCCTCACAGCCTCTGCTACTCAGGATCGTGTCTGAATATAGGGATCCTGAACCCCAGCCTTGTCTAAGCTCTCTAAATCAAATCTAAATTTTTGACCCCAAAAAGGTTGCCACAGGACAGCACTTACCTACAGTGCAGGCTGGAGAGAAAGTGCTGTTAAGGCACTGAATTCCTCCAGCTCCGAGATCTGCAGCTTATTTAGAATAATAGAAAGAAAGAATTTAGTGAGCCAGAGCACTAAATTTGTTACTCGTTAAGCTTAGTCAAAATTACTATGGAATTCCTTAATTAAACAGCTCAAGCTGAGAAGCAAAATTCTTTCTAATCCAGCCATCACAGTGCCCCACTCAGTCCTGTACCTTTGCCTCTTCCTTGCTGCCCTTATGTTGTCATGTTACCTCATGTGCTGCCTGTTGGTTTTGCTTGCTACGAGTGTCCCTGGCCCCCTCCACTGCAGAGACAAGCAAAAGCTCTTTATGCCAAGTTTTGACCTAGTGGTGAGCACCAGCCGAGGCTGCAAGTGCATCTTGAATTTCTTGCTCCCCTGGGAGCATTTGATTAAAGGAGGATTTTCATGGTGCGTTGAGATTCAGAACGTGGTGCTATTCAGTAGCTGCTGGTGGCAGCTCTGAGCTGGAACACACACTGGGCTCTACTCCCTCTGTGATGATAAACTGAGTCCAGGGACAATTCTGCACGATTTTCCCCAGGTGCAGAAGAGCGCAAACAAGACCATGCTCACACTCGCTGCCAGGCTGCTGTTCCTGCACTCAGGGACACAGGTTTCACCAAATTTTCAGTGATTCTCCACAGAAGGCTTCCACACCTGCTCTCTAATGTGTCTCTTACAGCTAAAGAACTTGAATCAGCTTCACTGTTATTCAAGATGTGTGAGGTCAGTTTGGAAACATTTGGAAACTGAGGACATTTTGTGAGTGTCTGCACACCCGCACAGGGCCCCAGATCAGCACCTGCAAATGCAGGAGACCTCACAGCACAGTGTGCCTTCTACAGGCCTCCACAGGCTCAGCCTAATTCACACACACACACGTGTGCTCCTCAGAGTGCTCACTGGAATACACAATCTAAATTAATTTCTGCTATTATAAATCTTGAAAAACTTCTCTATAGCCCAAGACATGGCTCTGGAGTCACAACACAGATGTGTACACTTGTAAAGAATACAGTCCATAATTCTGTTTCTTTCTTCTCCTCCTAGTGACTGAAGTTTTAATTAATAAAATCTATGCTTACAATGAAGTAGGAAAACAGAATCTTTTAAACAGAGGTATTTCCTATGGTTTGATTTATGGATTTGCAAACTTACCACTTCAGCCAGAACTCACAAAGCAGAAAAATTACTTTAAAATTAAGTTGACAGTGCGTTAGGATGAATTATGGATACTTTTTTTGGCTTCTGACAGTAATTTGCTTCAGGATATTCTTCTGGCTGAGAAGCTGTAAACAAGACACAGCACCAAAAATACACGCAAAGAAAAACAACTAAAATAATTAGATCAGCTATAGTATTAATCATTTTGATGCTGAATTTGGCTCCTTTGGGTCAAAACCAAACTAACCGTATTTATTTAATAATCTTTATTTTTAAATTTATTTATCCATGGTAAATATATCCATGTGTATGTGTTTTCCCTCCAAGAATCACAGTGTCTCCATCATGAGGAAAATAAAATAAAACTTTTTAAATTACCACAAAACTCTTTAATTTATTTAAAGTAAAATCTGCAAGAGGGGTATTCTAGAGCTCTATTTTACATATCAACGAATGAAGCTTTCCCTAGTACATTTTTCCACAACTCCTTATGCTGCCAACTGTTGAAAATTGTGCCCCTGTTTATATTATTAACTGGAGCCCAGGACTACAAGGAGCTGTTGAAGGACTCACCCAAGAGACCAGCCAGAACACAGGAAATGCAGTGGAAGGATTAGTGAGCAGGATGCTCAGACACTCATTTCCAGCTTGGAGTGGCCACAGCTGACTGCAGTTGCACGTGGCCACGGGATGTGCACCTCTCCATAAGAAAGTTGTGGATACTGAAAAGTTAATGAAGGCATTTTCCAGCTCTGCAGGATGTATGCTGTTCCTTTCTGCTGTGCTGATGCACATGACTGTGTATCTTGTGCAAGCAGTCACTGGACACACAAACCAGGACGTGAATGTTGAAAGTCATTGTATTATTAAATGAGGAATCATATCTAATTTAATTAAGGGATAAATATACCCATACAAGTAAGCAAATGTCATCAGGGGATATCAGTTATTCTTGCATATCTTTTCAGTCATGAGAGTGCTTTAAAAACCTTCTCATTTATGGACAGTATGTTGCTGTGAAATAGGAAAACCAGGTTTTTTCAGGTGATGCATAAAGCAAGAGTTCAAACAACTTGACCAAAGAGTATTAGCAAGTAAACTAAAAATGTATCCTATCAATAAAATCCTAATGGGAATATGTCACAGGGGTAGTGTTTTTACAGTTGGGTTGCAGGAATTTAATAGGCAAGGAGTTGAAAATTATAACCAAGATGGTTGGTTCTTGGCTTCATGCCTGCTTTGCAGTCTGCATAAAAAATTGGAAATTATCATGGAGTTTCATACAGTTATCAGTTCTGACGTGTCCTAATGACTGAAAGTAAGATGTTTCAAAGAAACAAGTTGATGATGATCCAAGTCTTCATAACATGCATGTGTTTGCCTTCTCATGGTATTATCATCACATAGTCTAAATTTAGACAACCTCAGACATTACAAAAATCAGTGTTTGCATTGCAATTATAAAATTTCTTACTTCTAAAATCTAAAGATTGCAGAACAACTATTTCAGAGAGCAAACAATAGAATATTTAGAAGAAGGAATTATTTTGTTAAAATAATTTTTGGGAAAAGCTTTCAAGGCTTTTGAAAAAGGCACAGTCCTTCTTTATGACCATGTGGAGCTTACAGGGTCATCGACCAAGTTCTACCGTCACTACATACAGACAATAAACTGTGGGAACTCACAAAATCCCAGGCAAGGAGATTCCCCTTACTTTGGAAATCTGTAGATTTTAGACATATTTTTCCATAGCACTTTTTGATATCATGTATCACAGTACTTTGTGCCATCACTTACATGGATGAAGTAAAGACTGGCAGCAATCCGACTGCTCGCTTTGAACTGAACAACCACGTGAGATGCTGACACAGAAAATCACCATTTGATTTCTCAAGAGTTAAATTGCATCTTCAAACCATGTCAAGTTCCATTTGGAGTAAGCTATGGTGTCTTTCTAGTGCATTTCTGCCACTGGTTATTCTTTCTTTTTTTGTTTCTTCAGATAAGAAATGTCTGCATCCTAGCTGCTAATGAAAGAAGAGCATAATTCTGAAATGCTTAGTCACTTTTATACTTTTTTACTGATGCTGGGAAGAAGTGGCAGAATCCTGTAGTTAACATGATTCAAAAGACAAGGGGGAGGAGAAGGTGGAGAAATATTAGATAAAATATATTTATATTGCTTCTACAACTGAATTGTTTTCAGCATAGTGTCATGCTCTCAGTGTGGGGGAATTCTGCATGTGTCATGATTCTACAGATGTTCCTGCACACTACACGCAGCTGCACTATTTGTCATGGGCAAATTTAATAGCAAGATGCTTGTTATGTGTTCCCTCTAGTCTTAGCTCACAACAACATGGAGGGGAAAAACCCCACTACCTGATAGCTTGCTTGCTTCCTTCTTTATATAGCCTTTTAAAACACTTTAAAACAAATATTGGGAACACCCATCTTTTGTACTAAATTCTGTAACACCTGCAATTACAGCTCTATTCCCTTTGCTAGAATTATCTTGTTCTTTCTAATGTTTATAATGCTAATTAAGTAATTTTAAGTACCTGAAGAGGTCATATTTCTAACAGTGGGGGTTCTTCAAGAGGTTGATCCTTCAAAAGGGGGAATAATTTCTGCTAAGTCCTGAGTATGCTCTGTTCTCAGTGACTTGCAGGTGAAATTCAGAAGCACTCCATACAGCAGCACAGCAGAGCCAAGTGCTGTCAGAAATTTTACAGAGTCAAACTCAGAGAAGCTTTCATACTTTTATCATTTTAAAATCCTGGATCCTCTACTCTAGGTATTCTCTGTCCTGAACTTTGTTGGTCCATGGGCAGTGTGTTGACGGAACCATACCCTTGGGTTCCAGCTTCTTGCAGAGGTATCCAGGAAGTAGAACAAGATTTTGCAAATAGAAAAGAGAAGGGAGGGAGGGAGGGAGGGAGGCGGGAAGGAAGGCAGGAAGGAAGGCAGGAAGGCAGGAAGGAAGGCAGGAAGGCAGGAAGGCAGGAAGGCAGGAAGGCAGGAAGGCAGGAAGGCAGGAAGGCAGGAAGGCAGGAAGGCAGGAAGGCAGGAAGGAAGGAGCGGAAGGAAGTGGCGGAAGGAAGTGGCGGAAGGAAGTGGCGGAAGGAAGTGGCGGAAGGAAGTGGCGGAAGGAAGGAAGGAAGGAAGGAAGGAAGGAAGGAAGGAAGGAAGGAAGGAAGGAAGGAAGGAAGGAAGGAAGGAAGGAAGGAAGGAAGGAAGGAAGGAAGGAAGGAAGGAAGGGATTGTCTAGTTAGTGGCAAGGGATGTAACTGAAGAACTAGCAGTGCAAGGAGAAATTTGGACGTCAGAGAACAAAACTGACAGCTGAAGTAGAAGCACATTCAACTACACCAAACAGGACAAAACTCAAAAAGAAGGTACAGATATAGGGGGTGTTACAAGTGTTACACTACCAGTAACTGTATGAAAAAAAATAGATGTTATAAATGAAAAAATCAAATTTAATTACTGCATCTCTTACAGTACAAGAAAGACATTAACCTACTTCAGTGGAGGCTATAGCAGAAAACCTGTGAAGGAGAGACTGAGGGCACTGTGGTTCTTCAGCCTTGAAAAGGCCAAGAGGGCAGGGGGATCTCCTGCTGCCTGGCAATACTTCACAAGAGGCTACAAAGAAGACAGAGACAGGTTTTTCTTAGATGTGGACATGGACAGAAAAGAGGCAACCTGTAGAAATCAAACCAAGAGAAATTCTGACAAGGGATTAGGAAAAATCATTTACCATGAGGGTGGTGAAACATTGGCAGAGGATCCCTGGAAGGCTGTGACTCCCTCAACTCCATATGACAAGGTCTGTATGTCCTCGTCTGGAGAGTAATCACATTTAACAGGCCACCCAGATATTAATATCTACTCTTGTAACATATATATATATATTTTCAAGTACAACTGAAACTCTGAGTGCTTTTAAACCATAAAAGAAAAGATGGATCAACAGGGTATTTTTTTTGCCATTGCAAAATCACATTTTCAAAATAAATGTATCATTTATGTACAATTGTATGGGAGGTGGTTTAAAGCATCTTAAATTTTGTACATGGTGAAAACTGCATATATGTAAAATACACAGTCATCTACAAAATTGATGGAAAAGTTCTTGTTTGTAGGAAGCTGATCAGATAACTTTGGAAATGTATAACAAGTGCTTCTGTTATTAAAGGTGTGCATCTGTGAACACAGTCTGCCAAATAAAATGGAATATTGAGTCTTTTCAGAAGAATGCTGACAAATAGCATTGAAATATTTAATAAAGACATGAAGATATTAGTTTCCAGTCTTCAGATGATTACTTAGCTCAAAAGGTAAACAGGTGTGACTATGACATCTCACATTCTCAAATCAATCTCAAATCATATATATGACATCTAATTGTGTTTGTGGAGACACCCAACTTCAGAAATTGTTGTGAACTACCTCATGTAAAACCTGCCTGCCAGTGCCTGTCTGCATGTCTGTATGTCTGCTGTATCTTAGATTCATGCATGTTTCTTAATTATCCTATACCTTTACCAGGTTACACTATGGTCTCCTGCAGCTATAGGAATTTTTAACTTA
>NW_005054298.1:19131857-19138885 GCF_000277835.1 Geospiza fortis | reverse complement strand
TGGGAAAATTATATTGGCAATGAAAATCAAATCCTTTTTGTTAGCTGGCCTCCTGATGGCAATGAAGAATTACAAGTCAATCAGACTTTGAATTACTCTAATTCAAGAGAAGTTAGGAAAGTGTGAATGTTTCCAAGATCTGCTGCCCAGTCATGACTCTGCAGTCATAGCAGGGTTTGCAAATCTTTGCTCTGCATTTCACAGACTATTCCAAGTGACTTTATAGCCCAATAAATATGATTTTACCATTATTGGTAAAAAGCAACAGGGTTTATATTGAGGTGACAGTGTAGGGACTCAGCAATGCTCTGGCTTTTTCTGGGCCCAGATAGATTTTAACTTGGTTTAGCTGTGATAGCAATTGTCCAGCTGTGAGGCACTCTTGACTAGATTTGTTTCAGTTTAACTCTAGTTTAGGATAATAACAAATGGTTATTCATTGCGAACTGAACTGCCTACAATTCTAGAGTCAGCTGTGGGGAAGAGTGCAGACACATTTGACACAAATCAGCCATTTAATCATAGTTAGATTATAGTGTTAAGAAAACATAAAACTAAATCTGAGCAGACACCAAGCTCAGAAGAAAGACATCCTTCTCCCATGAGTATCACACGAATCCCAGTGATAATTCATCATAATATTCCCCCATTTCTTTTGAGGAATACCAATATTAAAACCCAAAGGAGAACTGGGGGAGTAAGTGCAACACCAGACAAGAGGGAATTTTTAGTGTAGCAACTCTAACTCTATTTTTAATGCAGTCTTCCTATACTCCTATATATTAAGTAATTTCGACTATTAGACTGTTAAAAACATTAATTGGACTAACAATAAATTTTTAGATTAATTTATATTCTTTTGCCTTTTGCCAGTACATTTTTGCCAAACAGAAGACGTAGAGTGTAATAGCACATCATAACATCACCAATCTGGAAGCTGAAACAAGCACTATAAAGATCCCTGAAGCTCACAAGCACTGTGGCCAGTTGCAGTCAATGCTACTGTGCTCTATTTTCTCATGGACAAGCTGAATAAAATCAATCCAGTGAATTAGCTCTCACTGAAGGTTACCACTCAGGAAGAGGTCAGTGTGTTTGTGCGCTGCTGTTTTAATCAGTGTGACCACTAGTGCTACCACTGGCTTACCACTTTCCCTCTGGTCACAGGCTTTTACCGCTGATTTCACAAGGCAGTGCAGTGAGCAAAACACTCTGAGAACATGAGGCTGAGTGTAAAGAACCCAAACGCCTGTGTAACACTCTCAACTGTCATTTACCTTGGTCTGTTTGAAAGGGTAAAGCTTACTTTCACAGCCCAGTTAGCTCTCCCAGTAGAGCACGAATCCTGCATGGGCTCCCATTCACCACTCTGTGTATGTACGTACACCTGTTTGTGTGGCCAAGCAGCCCACAGAGCAGTCCTTTGCCTTAAGGTTTTCAGCTCTCCTTTGCCTGCCTTCCCAATTCAGCACAGCACAAGGGAATATGGACAAGTTTGTGTAGCTCTGATTGGGTCCCTTTGCTGTAGCTTGAGCTGTTCATGCTGCCAGCTGGCTCTGCCAGGCCCCTGGAAAACTCCCTCATCAAGGAAGAACATCAGTCTGAAATGCTTCCTACAAACTGCTTTTGCTCTGAACCAGTCCAGGCTGCTTTCTTGTCAAGGATAGAGAAGTATGACGGTTTCACAAATATTATTGTGGCTGGGGGGCACCTCTGCAGGGACAATTTTCTCCCTCTCTACTTCCCATCTTCATCTCCAACACTGGGAAATGAATCAACTTTCAAAGTAGCTCTTCATGGCCTGAGTGCTGCTGCCACATGTATATATTCCCCCTAGAATAACGATCTCTCATTTAGCTTAAAGTGTTATCTTTTCCTTCACTGCACTTTGTCTGTGAGAAGTGTGCTGAGTCTTGTGCAGCTGCGTTCTCGCTCTTATTCGGCACAGAACTCTTCTAAGTTCTGCACCCATACCAAGAGTTTCCTTCTTGCCTTTGAAAAGAGTGACAAATGGGTACAGAGCAGAGGAGCCCAAAGCCTACATGCATATGAACCAGGACTAGGATGAAAATATTAACCTGAAAAAAGAGATTTCTTTGGCTTCTAGTGCATGTATTTTGAGCTGGAAAATAAAATTCCAAATGGAGAAGAAAAAGGGAAGACAGAGAAATTCAGATTCAGATGCTGACCCTACTTATTTTCAGAGCCCAGAATATCTACTATACTGAAACATAAATCAGCCAGACAGTGAATTCTTGCCCAGTATCCTCAAGGTTATCTGGAGGTCAGCTACAAGCATCTCGCATGAGGACATGTGCAATGACTGACTTCAGCAAGGTGACAAAGGCCTGCTCTGGTCGAGGCTGGGATGCTCAGAATGCTCACCACCACACATGGCAAGGCCCTGCCTTTCTCACTGAGTTGTGCAAGCAAGATACAGTTCTGCTCAGAAAAAACACACTCTATTAATTATTTAAAAATTAAACCAATTGTCATTGTCAGGCATGCTAACCTTTAGAGCACATCTAGCATTAAATCATGGATATCTATAGGGAGTTCCCTTGGATCATTTGATCAAATTAAGCTCTTAAAAGTACACTTCAAAAATGTCATCCCCGTGTAGGAGAAAAAGAAAGAAAATAAGGCAATGAAATTAATGGAAATTTGGAGAAATGAAATGTTGTCTCATGTATTTTGACAATGTAGGCATCAGTAGGTTTGCCAGACAGATCAGCTTCAGATTTGACTTGAGCAAATTAAGCTAGTCTAAAGCACAAGCTACTTGCTGATAATTTTCTTGGTTTTTTCCTCTTGAACCATTTTACATGTTTATTTACATTATAACAGCATTAGCCAAGCATCTCCCATGTTTGAGGTCATTCCCCAGCCTTTGGGAAGAAAGCTGGTATCTGACAGGGCAGCCAATTTCTGGTCATAGAAGTGTTTTAAGTAACAAGGTGTACAGGCAGCAAGAGCAAAGAGGGAAAAGAGGTGAAGTTGAAGAAATGAGAGACTGCTAAAACAATCAGGTATAGACTGCAATAGGAAAGAGCAGCAAAATATCTCAAGGGCTCTGACAGAGAAATCCCACTGCACCAATTGTTTAATTGTTACCCTGCTTTGCAAACAGCCCACTGTAGGCACCCTTCCTTTACAGAGATCTGCTGCTGCACCCCATTTCTTTCAACAATAAGATAACAGGCACTACTGGCCATAGCTGAGGGATCCATAATAATACCAAAAAAGAGAGAAATTATACCCAAGAAAAAGTGATGCCAGTGAAAAACAATTGCTCACCACCACCAAAGCAATGCCCAGTCAGTCCTTGAGCTGCAGTGCCCAGCCAACTTCCATCTCTATTTTATACAGAGAGCATGAGGCCATATGGCAGGGAATATCCCTTTAGTCACTTGGGGTCAACTGCCCCAGCTGTTGTCTTCTCAACTTTTTGTGCACCTCCAGCCCCATCGCTGGTAGAACGGTGTGAGGAGCAGAAAAGGCCTTGACTCTGTGTGAGCGCTGCTCAGCAACAATTAAAATATCTCCGAATTATCAACACTGTTTCCAGCACAACACAGCCCCACACCAGCTGCTATGAAGAAAATTAACCAGAAAATCTACCCCAGTCAAAACTAGCACAATCTTAAACTGAGTTTGCTGGGCTGTAAGGTGTTTGGTGGTGTTGGGATTTTTATTTGTGAATGTGATAAATTTGACTGAAGCGTAAGAAACATTTTTACAGACTGCTTTAAAACAGTCTTCTACTTTACTACTGTCTCCTTCACATAACATGCTATGATTTTATTTTCCATTATTATGATGATGTATTACAACACCAAGTAATAAATACTGTAGTGAGTTCAGATTGGAGAATATAAACATCAGTCCTCTTGTTTGATTTTCGTAAATCTCTTTCTGACCTAAGCACCTAAATATCCTCAGTCTGGTCATAATCCACACCTTGACCATATGGTCCTCTACAAGAAAACAAAATAATTCTAGGCAATTAAGACATTTGCCCATATCCATTTCATCTGCTACATCTTTGGAGGTACAAACAAAACACTGGATGGGAAGATCTGCTAATGCTGATAGTGCTTTAGATCACTTGATAATCTTTTTCTGTGATAGTTATTACTGAATGGAAATCAAATATATGCATGTTAGGACTAGTAACAGATGGCACTTCTGTTCTGTGAGGAAGAAATAGGGGCAAAGGGGGAGCAAAGTTGAACCTCCCCCCTTCCCCGTCTTACCAGGATTCATTGTGTTGCCCTCCTGTTACAGTTGGCTGTGACTCTTTCTTGTTATAAAGAGATGTCAGAAGTTAGAGAGAGACAGACGATAACCTTAAATCCTTTACTACATTTTACCAGGATTCTGAAAAATAAAAAATAAAAAATAAAAGCCAGCTGAGGCAGTTGGAAAATGTCAGTGAGCCATTACACAAAGAACTTGATACATTTGTTGACCTTTCTTCTTACTCCACCCTTCTCCTCTAAGATAGATTTAGTAGTAGTGAGTGCTCAGTGCTATAAGTGCTTTCTTAAAAATAATTTAGATGCTATTGGCTGTCTGCCTGCACTTGGAAAACATAGCTGTTTCAATGAGCCCCTGCTGAAACGGAAGAAAAGGGGTTTATTGAAATGCCTCCAAAAATGCACCAAAATTTCATTTTTTCCCTTGTCTGCTGAAACCCATCTTGTTCTTGCTTTTACAGTCTTTTGTTTTATTTTTTTAATTGTACCATTGTATCCAGGGTCTTTTCATTCTTCTCCGCTATTTTACGAATGGCGTGTGTGGTATTAAGAGCTGAAGGCAGAGATGAGAGGAGAAGTGTTTTGAATTGACTAATTTGCAGGCAAGAAATAAAGCTCTTGTAAGGTGGTCCCAGGGGTATCTTTGCCATGAACACTATTTGAAATGACATGTAATCTGGTACATTTCAAAGGCAAAACATTTCCTATTCTAAAGTATCTTCCTGAGCCAGGGTTGGTTTACCTGTTTCCAGAGAATAATAAACTCCACCGAGGCCAAGGAATCTCCCTCTCTCCCCTCTCAAAATTCCTGTTCTTTTTCAAAGGGACAATTGCAGCCAACAGTTTATTTCTGTCCTATCTTTTGCTGCTCTAATGGCTCAGTGCTCGCTACTAATACATAGCTGAATGCACCTCTGGATTAAATACCAAGTAACAGAACCCAGCACATCCCTGTACAACACAATAAATAATGGCGTGGAGCTCTCTTGTTATTTCTTACAACAGTGGAAAATTTAGGTCTGGTTCTTACAGACTTTTAAAATTTTAAGCATTTCACCATATAACTTTGATCTGGCAATTTCTTAATAAAAACTGTTCCTCTTCTAAAGAAATCTGAGTTCAACTGACCTTGGAACATTGTATTAATACTCTTTCTCAGCACAATTCAGGGTTACTAGCCTTGCTGACATACTAAAAGTCTTACACACAAAAAATCCACATTAATTTGTTAAGGCAGAAATTTCAGAAAAAAACTTCTTTATGTTTAGAATTTTGTCCATACTTTGGTGAAGGCTTAGCTGGTCTTATAAATTGACACACTTAATCATCATCTCTGAACATATCCATATACTCTAAGGAATGTTTCTATATGTGTATGATTTAAGCTTATGATATCTAGAAGCTGTATTGCATCGTTTTAAAAGATTTTTAAATGTTTTTAAAGAGGAAACCGGCCACAAATGAACCCCAAAGCTTCTGAGAAAATAAACACTGATAAATATTATAAATAAGTGCTATCAATTTCACAGCTGTTCTGTTCTAAAGCTTTTAGTTACCAAAAAACAAACTCATGCTTTGTGAACATTCTGAACTTAGATCACTGTTTCAACATTTACTTCTCTTTAACTCTCCATGAAAAGAAATCAGGGTACAGTGTGTCTACAACAATGACCCTACATTTTTACATTTTTAAATTTATATTTATTTTTAAAAATAAAAAATTTCAGTTACATTTATTTTTAAAATCCACATGCTTGTGCTCAAATATACTGGCTCTACTATTATTTTTTCAATTGTGGACAATGTTAAATAAATTATGTTACTTGAAGAGAGATACTGAAGGTTCCTGGATAGAACAAGCAAAGAAATGGATTTGAAATGTCCAGAAAGGAGAAATTTCTAAAGGCATGAAAAGTGACAAGTTCTCTCCTTAACCTACTATTTATGTGAGGTAGCAGAATGTCCAGGATAACTTGTGCTGTCAGTTTGCATCACCAGTCTCAGCCCTTTGAAGGGCAGATTCTGTACTGTGAGTGACCCTAACATGTTTTGCATTTGGATCTCTACCAAATGGAAGTCATGACAAAATATTATGCCTCACAGACAGGTCTTACACCTTGCTGTTTTTCACGAGGTTCTGTCAACTGTAATTCTTCATTTATGGGAACTTAGCCCAAATGTAACTTGGAACTAAATGTGCCCAGTGTTCACAAAAACTTCCAAAGAAGGCAGTGCTGTTCCCCAGTAGTGTTTAGCTCCTGGACCTCTCCCCTTATCAATTCTGAACTATTAGATCAGTCTGGACTAAAAATTATGAGAAAACATAACACCGTGAAATAAAAGAACTTTCTGCAAGTTAGTTAGCAATACCACTGGTCCTAGAAATTCTACCACAACCAGAGAAATAAACCAGGTCCTTCCATGCCTGCTGAGCGCTGTCACATGTTAACACACCGATGGAAAGTTTCAGTGCTTGGCTCAGGCAGCTGCCTGGGGAACACTCGCTGCTTTCTGGAATCAGAGGTAGCTGCCTGCCCTTCTGTATTTGCAGAAGTCATCAACCTTGCACAAGTATACTTGAGCAACAGATTTGCCCCTACTGAAAATTTGCTAACCCTCCTCTGACCCACCTACTTCCTAATGCCAGCATAAACACTTCTGTTAAACCCCTTCCATTGCCTGTGTGTAATGTCACCTTCAGTGAAACATTAACTTAATTTATATTTTTTTCTTTAGATAAATTTTTAACATATCCACTTTGGTGTGCAT
>NW_005054298.1:19130804-19131832 GCF_000277835.1 Geospiza fortis | reverse complement strand
ATTGTTTCACTCTGGGATGCTTTTCAGACACAGGAGCATTTTGCTAATACAGAATACCTAGCCAGAAAGCAGCACAATATCCTAGCTCAGCTGATGCATTGAAACTGGATTTTTGAGGGCTGTTTTTTCCCTTTGGTGACTCATATGATGTGTTGCCATTTTAACACTATGTGTAGAACACATGCTTGTTTGAACACTTCATTATTTGGCTCCAAGTAGTACAGTATATTGTTCTGTTTAGGGAACAAGTTTGAATTTACCATTGACTCAGGAGAACTTCACAATGTATCGCTGGGTCAAGGACAGGAAGCTGCAGCAGAAATAGCTGTGGAAAAGGCATCAAAAGAAGGCCACTGGGTTACACTTCAAGTAAGTCAAAGCTCTTCATTACATCAGTGCTGCACTGCGGTGCTAAAAACTGAAGCGTTTCAAAATAACATGTGCCTAGATGAAAGAGTACTAAATAATGATTTAAAACTTCCTTTGTCTTTGCCACAAGGGAAGCACATAACTTCATCTCTGTATGTGAGATCGCTGAATAGCACATAAAATATGAATTGCAACTATCTTGCATGTAGGGAGTCAACTAACATATTTTCCCAAGCACATGATATCTGATTTACTAATTTATTATCCATTAAAAAAAATCTTTTAGTAAATAAATGTGTAGCAAAAAGAATTGTTATGCTGTATAATCAGATGAATAGATACAAACAGGGAAGATTGCTGTCATTATGCAGTGTATTGTGCTAAGCAGATGCACACATTTTTTTTCAAATATTGTGCAATATCAAACTGCTTCCTTATGTCTGGGTTTTTCTTGTATCAATAAAATGTTTGAAATTTCAAATCAATAGCTCACTGGAAGGCCTATTTTTTCCTCCCTTCTCCCCCCTCTCCCTCCTTATCTCTGAATATTTATTCTGTAGTAAAGTGGTTGGACACATTAGAGAAATTACTGAAGAAAACCAGGGAAGGAAGTCAGCAGGGCGATTGGTTTTGAGTGTGGGGAACCTGCTCCTTTCCCT
>NW_005054298.1:19129670-19130794 GCF_000277835.1 Geospiza fortis | reverse complement strand
AGAGCGGATTTAGGAAATCTCCCATTAAAACAACTGATAAGCCAGGACCTGTAATACTGCCTGATCACCATGCTGCACTGGATAAATTTGACCAGGCAAGCAAACCACCACAGAAATAAAACTTTAAAAATATGAGTATTGAACTTCATTTTAAAGCCACTTGAAACAGTGAAGTCACTAAAAGCCTTTACAGGATATGCAATAGCAAAGCAGAATTAATTTCATTTCTTAAAGATTTGTTCACATATTGTAGAGTGACTGCACATCTATCACCAAAAAAGAAAAAACATCAAAGAAACTACTTCTTTCAATTTTAAAGCATCACATACAGTTTCTAGCTAAGTACCTGTCTGTCTGCATGTGAAATGAAGAATTTGCAGTCACTACAGGTAATTACTGTAGTACAGAACAAGAATTTATTTTGGTTTCATTTAGCTTAGTTTGGTTTATCTTGAGACACACAACCATGTGGTTTTGTGTCTCTGGAATATCTTTTACATATTCTGAGCATGCAGTGCACTGGAATCAGGACTTCAGCTGAGGTAAATCAGTGAGATTCACTACACCAATTTATATTCCTATTGGTTTGGTCAAAAACATTTGGATCATACATTAGAGGCAAGCATGGCTCAGCTGCTAGGTTATCATATTTTTCTCTGTCCTTTTTAATTTTTGTTTTGGAAGGCTTTTAATGAAAACAATTTTTCTTACTGACTCGTAAAAGATACTTACAAACATAGGTGTGTATAGGTAGTAGTTGTAAGCTATGATCACAGATACGGTCAAAGAAATCAAGTATCTCTTTAGGACGTAAATCTGTACTAAAGAAAGAGCATCCAGCATCCACCTGAATGCTTAAAAACTCAGCAATTACAAAACAAAAACCAAACAAAAAACCAAACAAATTGCTTTTTCGGCACTATATTCTAAAAAACCTCTGTGAAAATTACAAAGGCTTTTCTTCTTTTTCTGTTGTATAGAATAACCTCTTCCAGCAGTAAAAAAGGGAAAAATCGCCAGCCACTCGCGGGGCGAAGGGAATGTCACCCAAAGTGCTGACAGACAGACGCACAAAGAAACCCGTGGCTGCAGCCCCGGCCACGACCCGTTTGGCACCAACTTCT
>NW_005054298.1:19099771-19129129 GCF_000277835.1 Geospiza fortis | reverse complement strand
TCTTCTGCGGTTTCCACCCGAGGGGCAGGGATGTGACATGGGCAGGAGCCGGAGGTCACAGACCTGCGGGGCTGAGGCGACTCGGCCGACAGCAGCCCCGGGCGCCCGCCCGAGCTGGGGTTTGTGCCCGGGGAAAAGCACACACGGGCTTGAATGGGCCCGCTCCGTTAACCCGTTTAAATGGCCACAGGCACACTGCTCTTCCTGAGGAATTACACCTTAAACAGACTTGGCTGTTTAATAAAACCAGCCTTGGTCCCCTGCAGCGGTGACCTCTGATCCCGCAGCAATGCAAAGATTTCTTGCAGTGCCGTGCCCGCGCTGCTGCGGCCGAGCGGCGATAATGACCAATGGTCCAGGTGCGACAAACTACCTCAGCAAGAGGCGGAAAAGTCCTCTCCCACATCTGTGGGGCATTTGGTGATTATCTGTCTGCCTGTGGCAGTGGCCATGGCTGGGGGGCCGAGGGCTCCTCACTGAAGCCGGCATTTGTCAGATGGTGATGGGAGCAGGTGGCAAAAAGCTCCTTCCCAACCCGTGCAAGCCGAGCGCGGCGGAGACGGGTGGGTCACAGCCCCCGTCCTCACCTGAGAGCACGTTTGCCATCTCACCTCCTCCTCCCCCGCAGCCCTGAGCAAGGCAGGTGCAGAAAGCTCCGAGCGCCACAGGCGGGGGCTTCACTCCCGCGCTGTCCCTGGAAGGAGGCGAGACCCCGCCGCTCCCGCCGCCCGCTCACCTGCAGCGCCCGCGCCCGCCGCGCTCCGGCCCCGCTCCGGGAGCTCC
This sequence comes from Geospiza fortis, assembly GCF_000277835.1. NCBI lineage: Eukaryota > Metazoa > Chordata > Aves > Passeriformes > Thraupidae > Geospiza > Geospiza fortis. The sequence continues at coordinate 19,128,346 of NW_005054298.1, read as the reverse complement.
CGCTGCGGGAGCAAGGACAGGCATCCGAGGAGACAAGGGGAACAAAAGGACGAGATCAGAAAAAGGAATAAAAGAAGGAAATGTAGCGAACACTAAAAACAAGAGGAGGAATTTTCCCCGTGGGGAAGAGAGAGGGAAGCGCCACTTACATGAGGTTTTCTTTCCCCCTACAATTTCTGCAGAAATTCTGACAATGCACGTGCTCGTTTTCCCTTTCCCAGCCCACACAAACCTGTTGTTGTTTTACTTTCATTATTTCACTTTATTGTATTAGAAATGCTGAATCATAAAACAGGGGTTAGTGAAAATGGTATTTATCTTACAGAAATAAGCCCCACATTATTTTAAAGATCCCCACACTACTGCTGTTATTATTATTATTATCATCATCATGCATCTTGGCAGGTTGAAAGGTATCTCAGAACAGTAAGATTTCAGCAGTAATTTAACATCCCACAGCAGTACTTTAAAAGCTTCAAATAGCATTTTGAATTTTAAGTCAGTACAAGTGTAAATAAATGGATGCACTCCCACATGTCTGTTGTTTTTAAACTTGTGGTGATACTAAAATATTTGCATAACAGCTTTGAGTTGTAGCAGAATTTCAGCTCATATATACACATGCGTGTGATATTGAATTAAACCATTTGTCATTCTTTTTCCACAAAAGATACAATTTGGCTCTCAGCAAACCATTTGAAATAGAAATTATGATGATGATACCACAGCTCCATTTTATTTTATGATACTGTATTGATTTTCAAATAGACAATACATGTATTTTTGTAATGGTCTAAAAGAAGATATTCTGCCTTTTTATTTTACAGTCCTTATGCTATTACTTTCATTTCAATAAAGGATGGCATTTTTCAGAGATGCTACCATAAATTGCTTCATTTAATAAGTTGCTACACAGAATAATAATGTTACACCAGAGAGTAGCAATTCATAATTTGGAAGAAATAACATTTTTCTTTTAAAAATATTCCTGTCTCTTTATTTTTAAATTAAAATTTTCTTTCAGCTGTTTTCTTTCAGAAGGATAATCTGATTATTAAAAAATTCCTCTTTTTTCTTGCAAGCATCAGAACTTGGGTGTGACATAATGGGGCTAATTAAAATGGGGAACAAATTAATCTAATTTGATATAATAATGATATAAAAGTCTCGTTCTCAACAATGGCTCCATAATAGAACTATTTCATTTATGCCTAAGCAGGTTCCTTACTCTGTCTAGTGAGGATTGCCAGCAGTGTCTTACTGACAAGGTTTTTATTGTTTTTCTGACAGTTTGATAGGAAGTCAGTGCTTGCTTCAGGGTTTGCAGTCTCTTCAAACCTGGATTATGAAGGCTACCATAAAAATATGGATAAAATACTACCTCCCCAAAGTGCCATATGTTATGGCCTGCACCCCAATGTGGAGATTGCTTTTGTAATACCTGCAGACAACATGCTCCATCTGCTATTAGAGCTGCAATTCAAATACTCAGTCACTAAAGAGTGACAGGGGAAGGAGTCTCCTAAGCTGTGGAAGACAAGGTCAGTCAAAACACAGAGCAGGCTTCAAATTTGTCACAAGACAGTTTTTGCCAATGTCTATGGGTTTATTTGGGGCTTTTTTCCCTCCTACAGAATCGATTTCAATAGAATTAGATATATTCATACCTGTTTTTTTGCAGGGATTCAATCTGAAATTTGCAGTGAGGGATCTCTAGTATACATGAGACATAAATATATGCATTATTTTGCACCACAGAGAAAACAAGATCTTGCTGGAATGTTACAATATATTAATAGCATTGTGCCATTTAGGATCCTTTGTCAGGTTGAAAAATGCCATTATTTCCAAACTATAAGGCAGAATTTGCTTTTCTTCCTAACAGCATGGATGTGCACAGGTTTTCCTCTCCTTCTCCATTTCACAGGATAAATCCTCCATATCCTTCATACTATGACATGAAGGCACAGAAATGCTTTCACTGCATGAAGATACACAAAGTTTTTAATTTCCTTTACATTTATGCAATTTTTATAATTTCCTTTACATTTATGCAGTTGTGGGTACAAGAAACAGTTGCCTCATGCAACATGGCATCTCTTGAGGATGAAAGCAGAGCTAGACAACATAAAGAAAAAATCTTTCAGAAGAAAGGAAGATCAGATATTTTACTCAAACACCAGCAGAATGATACTCACATCAACTGATTTGTTTTCCAGAATATGAAAGACTGGATCCACTCATAGATGAGGTAAGGCATTCTCCTCAAGAACTTAGGTCTGAAGGTATGTGTGCTTTGCTTTACTAATCTTAGGGGATGCATGGCTTTTAATAGCATCAGTGTAAATGCCAGTTACAGGCAGTTGTGACACTTGGGGAGCTTATTTCTCATTTCATTTATTTTAAAGCTGGCCTTTCATAAGCTGCCTATTCCAAACATGTAACTCATCTCCATATATCAAATTCTTTTAATTTGTGTGGAAAAAATAGCATTAAACAGCTCAGGACACTGAAATCCTCTCTCTGCATAAAAGGAAGCAAAATGCAAGGTCTCTTATTATGGTCTGATTCCTGTTTCAGTGCAGCCATAGAAGTAAGGTTGGTAAATTTTTCTCTTCTGCCATTGCAGAAATTAGCTGCTTCTGTTATAACTTCTCTCCATAGGAGAGAATGGAGGTTGCTGTTGGATGGTCCCTTGAGGCATCCAAAACAAACACTACTTTGTATAGATCCCTGCTGGAAAAGGCACACGGTTAAATGATCAACATCTTCAAAGCCACCAGGATGTGGCATTTGACCATCATTAGGAGATGGCCATCAACTGCAGGTGAAGGTGCAGCATCAGCAGCACCCAGGTCCTGGTCTCACTCTGCATCTGGTGGGTGCAGTGAAGAGAGGGGAAAAGGGGATGTGGGGAACTCATCACACATCCTCAGCAGTTTTTGGTAATAATATGTCTCTCAGCACCAACAAAGTGCTGAATAGCAACATGTAATGTTCTTAATCATAGAAGGCCAAATTTTCCTAATATCTAGCAATCTCAAACAGCAATGTACCTGCTGCACTAACATGTAATATATCCTCAATCACATAACTGGGCAACCAATAGCTTCTTAGGCATTGCTAGCAATTTACACAGACAATCGTGGTAAATCCATGCAGAGCTGTAGTTAATGCATACCACTCCAAAAGCAGGTACTGAAAATCAAATTCATAGAGCTAGTTTTTTTTTAAGAGACCTCATTTATTGCCACCTAAAATTACCTTCCTTTCGATCTTTAATTCAGAGTAACAAAACATGGGCACTCAAATAGCCATTAGCGCAAGCAAGCCAGCAGAATGGTAGCTTGATTGCATGTACAATTTTCTGTGGGATATCAGAAAGCAAGTTAGTAATTTGGCCCTTTATCATTTTCTCCCTGCACATATGTGTAGGTGGGTGCTTCCACGTGTATGTACATGAATTACTATATCATATAATTACTTAATGCAATTAGAGTGAAAACCCAGAACCTACACTCTTGTTTTTCTGACTGTTTCCCCTTTTTAAAAAATAAATTACTCACCCCAGTGGCAAGAGCCAAAATATTCTTTACACTTGACAATTTATCTACCTTATGTGTTTTTCCTGGGGGAAAAAAAAAGCCCTCTATCATTTATCATGTCATCTTATCACAGTCTCTTTGTGGGACGCAAATAGCACACTAATGTTTTCTTTTGTTAGAGTGAGTTGGCAATCTCCTCAGAGATGGAGCAACTACAGACAGCTCTTTTTTTTGATAATCTTCCTGACACTTGGATGAGACTGGCTTATCCATCAACATACAGTTGCTCAGTGGTGAGTCGAATGCCAACAGTCATTCAGCATGGATGGCACTTCATGTCCATTATAAAAAAATAGAATTGAAACGAAAGAATTTTTTTGGCAAATATCTTACCTTCTTGTGTAACTCAGAATAGGTTTTTATCATAAACTGATATTACCAGTGTTATGAAAAGCAGAAAGAGCCTTGCATTTACCTTGCCAGTTACTGCAGACTTTGAAAGATTTCTCTAAAATTTGCATTTCCACTTCTTCCTTGTTTGCTTGCTTTTTCTCAAGTTGTGTGCACTGATCAAATACATGTGACAAATGCTGTAGCACTCAGTATCTGCCGCGCAGAAGACCAAGCTTGGTTTCTAGTGTTTTTTGGGATCAGAATTTGTAACAATAAAAGGGCACTGCTCTGAGCTCAAGGGTGAAATGATCACCAGAAGGAGCAATTAACAAAGTAGCTTCTGTTAAGAACAGAGAAAAGTTTCAGAGCAAGTAGTGGAGCCATGATGTTTCTGTTCATCTTAATTGAACACCCTAAGATGTGTCCATCTATCTACTCTCCATGACTGTTTTATAATACCAAAAATGAAACTGAAAACAAAAAGTGAAATCCATCCAAGGCTGGCAGATTATTTCCTTGCTTGCATACACTCAATTCTCCACAGGTAGCCTCCCGAGTGAGGCAAAGAGCCACTGGCTGATGGAGCTAACCAGGACTCCAGAGCTGACCACAGGACAGGAAAGCTCTGCCAAGCACAAAGACAGGGAGCGCCAGAAGGCAAAGCAAGCCCACACTTCTGAGATCAGTTCAGACTTCTGAGAGATCAAAAGTGGAAGAAGAAATCTTGTTCAGCAGAGGAGACATTGAGAAAAGCACCAGAGGTACATTGTGGTGAAGATCAATCAGAGCTTTACGGAATTAAATGCTCTTTTAGCTTTCCTTGATGGAAAACTAAACCACCATAGAGATACTGTGATGTCTGTGATAAATATATGTCCTGAAGACAGAAAGCGTTGCCTAGGGGATATAACACAGTAATGCTAAATTACAAGCTGTTTTCCTGAAGGACAACACAGCTGCTTTCTTTAAAAAAACATATATGGGGGATTCAAGCTGGACCTTATATTCATGTTTGGACAAAAGAGGGTAAAAGTACCCAGTGATTATATAAAAGCTATCTTGCAGAACTAGTAGGATTTAAGGTGACAGATTATCTTTTACCATCAGGTGCAAAATGCAGTGAGTCACCAGGGAGCAAAATCACTGCTGTGAAGCAGTGCTATGCAGCTGGCTCCAAGACAGCCTCCCTGCTGGAGCACAGCATGTACGGGGAGGGACTGTGGAGCAGGTGACAGGGAGGCACCAGAGAGGTTACACAGAGACAGCACTGGTAGAGTGGTCAGCTCAGCCTGGCTGTCAATCCCTGGGTTTGGGGAGCTGAAAAAAAAACCAACAGAGACTGAAAACAACACTTGAATCACTGTCATGTCTAAAACCCGATAGTAATTGTCAGTAGCAGGAGATGTAAACTTCCTCCGGGGAAGGACATTCTCCCTGTCATGCATGCTGCAAAGCATGCAGTCCTCAGTCATCATGATAGTTTTATTCTCCTGTTTCAAACCCCTCTGTCTCTTATATACCTACCTGACATGCCACCATCTGAGACATTTGAAAAAACTCCTTTGATTTCTAATCAGCTGACATTTTAAAGTAAGGTGGGACAGAGTGAAGAGGTAAAGGGAAAAATCAGAATACGTGCACAGTTTAAGCATGCTGGGCTCAGCAAACGTGTCAGAAACAGCAAACACAAGTGATAAAATGACAGATATCATCAGATCTCCTAACAATCTCAGATCTTCAGTTTATCTTCAGGATCATTTTCTGTGTCTTTGAAACGAACACGAATTCTGTTAATGCTTCCCTTTGTCAGCTGGCCCTATATGCCACCTATTTCATGTTTCTGTGGAGGAGTCACCTCTTGCCTCTAAGCCAGCAGTCTCCTCTCTCTGGCTAAGATACACTCAACTATCCCCAGGGCAGATGTGTCTAGTATTTCTTAACAGCAGCATTTTAGGAAGCAAGAAGCAATACCACAGACTGCCGAAAAACCCCTCAGCTAGAAAGGTGGGGATGTGATGCCAGAGATCCTTAATGGGGTAAAAAGAACAGAACCAAGCTTCTGCTTTCTTTCTCAAGCCACAGGAATTCAACAGATAGGGAAATAGAGTGTGGAGGAAAGAGAAAATTGGAAACTTGTGTCACGGGTCATCCAGCTTTCTGGAGATCTGCAAAAGACCAACAGTGGGACACCTTAACAGAGGCAAAAAATGTTTGGGTTCTGGGCTGTGGCTGCACTGTCAGGCAATGGCTGGAGCAGGCTGAGGTGAGAGCAGCAGGGAATGAGGGTTTGAAAGGAGACATCACATGTAGAGGGCATGATGTGAAGGGGCATATAAGGAGCAGAGGATGGTGGGGAGGGAGGGCAGGAAGGCACAAAACAGGAACTGCCAGAAGAGGGGATGTTCATTCCTTTCTTGGAAGATATTCATGATACACAGATACAGGCTTAGAAACTATTCCATGAAAACTCAGGGTTATGGCACTGACTCCCTCACAGGCTAGAAAAATACAGGCTTGAAAGGAAAAGGCCTTCAGGGTAGGAGGGTTTGTTATTTAGGGTTTTAAACTGACAGAATCTGCTGCTGACTTGTAAGGTGGGGAGGTATTAACTCCTGAGAAGGAGGAACAAAAGGCAAGGATTGCGATCCTGCGAGAAAAGACAAGGAGCATTGCAAGGAGAGGTGGGCTGGTCCAGAGGGGGGGTTAAGGATATTCATCGAGTGCTTTGAGATGAAACATGCTGTGTGTTCGCAAAGGTGTCTGTCAGTCAAGTGTGGGAGCAACATTATGACAACCTCTCTTCCAGGAACAGCAAAGACCAAGATTTTATTCCCTGCAAAGCCAGCCAAGAAATTACTGAAATGGCTGTTTTAATAGTCAAAGCTAGCAGGGAGAGAACAAAAGAACTCCAGATGCACGTACACACACATCCATCCATCTATCCATGTCCTCCTCTGGCCTCCGATGAGCCAACTTCCACTTAAAGAAAGTCTCTTACATTGGGGAGAAAATAGGCAGCAAATTATTTTGCTGCTGTGAAACAAAACTATCTCCATTTCAGGGAGGGGTGCAAAATGGGTGTAGCTTGCATGAAAATTTCTGAGAGTACTGTTGAGTCCGATGCACATGGAATGGCAGAAAAGAGGTTAGATTTCTTTTGAAGGAGCCCCTCTTGTTTCATGAATAGCAACTTGCTGTCTTACTGTCTTACCTCTCACAGAATGGCTGCTGCTGTGGCTCCATGAGACAGACAGGCTCAGGTTCCAGAGGGGCTGTTCTGAAAGCCCACAAACACACAATATTGCTACACTTGCTGTTTCTCACTTGTCAGTATTTAATTAACAAGTACAAATGCAGAACTGTGCTGAAATAAAAAAAAGATATTTTGGTTTGGAAAAAACTTTTAATATGAGGAAGTTGCTTGTTAAACAGAGAGAAATTTGTTGTTCAGCTGCACTCAAAACACAAGAAAAAGGAAAAAAACATTAATGTGTGCCAGGGCAAAAGAACCACTGTCTTGGCAAGAAACAGAAACATTTGCAAGCTTCCGAGTTAGTATTTGAACAATGGGGAAGAAAATGAACTAGAAAAACTGCCTGATGGGCTGCTGAGAAGAATCTTCCTCCCCCTGCTACACAGACTGATTTTTGTGTTTTCTTATATCCAGATAAGATGGACTGATGGTACAACAAATAATATCTGACACAGGAGTTATACAAAAACTGTGGAATCAAGAACAGAATTTACAGTGGCCTGCAGTCCTTGAATTCAATGGCAATCAAATAAGCAACAAAAGTATAATCAAGTACTACTTTTCCTTTCAGAAGATACTGAAAACTCTATGAGCTTTTTCACACAGTTACTACCCCAGTATAGGCTGATAAAAAATTAAAACCAAAACACCAAAACCAAACCAAGCCCTGAATTCTTGGTTGAAGATCAAGCTGAGAAGAAACCTTAAGTCTGGCTGTCAAATATCTGAAGAAACAGGTTTTCCAGTGTTTCCTGGAAATTTGTTATTTCCCCTATGGTGGATAACTTCAATAAATTACCCTTAATCCTTCTTCAGAAGTTTGCCCTTCTTCAGTTTTATCCCAAGTTCCTAGTCAGCAACTTCTCAAACTACCCTTCACATTTTGGAGTTATCTTCACATATTGCAGGTGAAGGTAAGAATTCCCTGTTGCCAAGCTACTCATTAGTATTTCCTTTTAATCATTTTCCTATACAAAACAAATTTCCAAATATTGCCTGTGTCAAAGCAAATAATTTTAAATATACATACTTAACTTGGGGCTGGTGGGAGGTAGGGCTGCACCTGTTTGCAGTCCAGGAGCTTCACTTTACTGGATCCTTCTTAGCATGAAGGTGCCAGGTCAGAGCGTGTGTGCACACAGAGAACATTCCAGGTACAAAGTGCATCCAGGTCTTTTCCAGCACCTGTGATTCCTGACCTTCTACACCCAGTTTGCTTCTAAACACTTTGAAAGCAACAGCACCCTATTCAAAGCCTCAGTGTTCCAGCGTTTGCTTAGCAGTACATTCTATTAGTGAACACTTTCACTGCAGGTTAAAATTTTCAGACACAGATGATACAATGCACTGAGAAGTATTGGCTGGGGAGAAAAAGCCTGTCATACATAGCAAGACTACTGATAATGTGCAGTGCATTACACTGCAGCAAAAATGACTAACATCAAAGCTAAACAGGAATGATTTGTATGGTTGAGACAAGTAGAATAAAATATGTATTTTAAATAAATCAATTTTTAGGAACACCAGGCACAGGTTAATCCTTTATAAATATGTTCACAGAGTACATTAGACACCAGCCCGCCTACACGAAATGAATGCAGCACACACTCTGATGTATTACAGAGGCAGGATAAATGAGGGAACTCTTCTGTGTTTGATCTGGTTCTGCTCTGTAATTCAGAGATACTGGAGATGGGTGGTGAGTTTCTCATTGATCCCAAAAGAACCAATAATGTTGAATCCTGTGAAATGTAAGCTTTGTAGAGGATTGGAGGCTATGCACGAAGGACATTGTAGCTTTAGGGGCATATTCTCTTCTCTGGAATGTGTGTAACTGGCATTCACAAGAGTCATACATATCCCAGGGAAACTAGATCCTGTAGCTTTGCAATACTTAAAATGCATACCTAGCTCCACAGGCAATTATATCACTCTCGTGGCTACATCTGCATCCAGTTATCAAAGGATAGATTTCCAACAGATAATAAATGAACCTGCAAATGAGTATCTTCAGAATTTTGAAACAATGCTAAATTTGCCACACATCAGCATTTAAAAATGCAGCAGAACAAAGCCAGAACATCAATCCAAGTCTAAGATATTTAGATAGAAAACACAGAGCTAGCACATATATATGGAAATAATCAATTCAATTTCCCCCCACACCCCCAATTCTTTCCAGCTTTTTAAACCACTTACTCCAGTCCTTGCTTCTCTGAACTGTATTTTGCATGTGGTGGAGGTGTTAATCCACAGTTACTGCACAACAGGGTTGTGAATTTTAGCTAATGAAAGCTTTTAAAGGCACAATGAAATGCTCAGATGAAAGGCAACAAAGAAGTGCAAAGTATTATTACAGCCTAGCCTAAGTTTTACAGAGAGCATTCTTATACAGGATGGACACAGCATAAATATGTATTACAGATGATAACCTCCCTGTAAAGGCTAATTCCCACCCCTGAAGCTGCCAGAGGCAAGGGGTGGCAGTCTTATAAGACTTAATAAAAACTCACAATGTTTTCATCCTGTTCCTACCCCCAGGAGCTGGAAGAGAACCCCTGTATTCATCTGAATCCTTAATGAACAGCATGTCCATCCCGGCATATTGCCGGCACAATCAGATCACAGGGAGTGCAGACTGGGATGGTTCAACGAACACTTTAAGGCAGAGGCAAATACAGGAAGGACAGCAAATGCTCTAGTTACAGCAGTTTGGCATACAGTATGTTTATAGTGTGTATCTGTATGCTATCTATGGGAGAGGTAAGCAAAGGGACAGAAATCTACTTGTCATTTTTCCTGATAATTTTTCGCTAAAACCCAAGTAATTGTACATGATAACAAAAAGGAACAATTAACACAGTCTGTATGTTGCAAAGGTGAGAAAGGGATAGCTGTCAACAGGATGCGGATGAAAGCACCAGTAACTCATTTGGAAAAGAACTAGCACCAGAATAAATGTACAGCAGCTTACCAGGCAGAGAGGACAGGATCTGCTGCTCTGAAAGATGGTTTGATCTGTTACGATGGGAATGAAGTCTTCAGTTTGAAAAATATTATTATGCTTCCTAGGTCTGCAAAAGCTAACATTGTTCTAAAGACTGCACCTCTCTGATCAGCTGCCGTTTCACTGATCATAGTCTAAGTGATCCATAGTCCCCTTCTTTTTCTGCCTCTGTTCAGATAAAAGATTGCAGCTTCATTTCAGTTATCATTTGCATGTTTTTCTTAACAGTTTATTCTCAGCATCTTCTGATTTAGCCTTATGTGTTCTGTTGTTTGGGAAAAGGCTAGAAAGATAATTTTTAGATTGGTACCTAACATTTTCAAAGTAATAGCAGGCACCTCATGCATGCATCTCATGTTCCACCCTTTTGGTAAATGTATTCTAACACTCTACTTACCTGCTTTAAAAGGACTGGCATGTTGAACCAGCTGGCCTTTTTCCAGCGCTATAGCTTTTCATGTTATATTCTGCTCCTCCAATTTCTGTATTTTCCCTGCATTTTGCAAGACAAAATGAAGAAGTTTAAAGGCACATAATGTTTATGTGACAAAATCTTGCTGCTAAGTACAGTATTACTGACGGATTAGTTTAATGCAATAGCATAATGTAATTTAATTATAGTAATAGTGCACAGCAACAATCTTACTACTTATGTCAGATTGTGAGACATTCTCTTTTAAAAGCTTCATCGTTATTATTTAGGTTTTTGATTTAGTTCCAGTGTCCCCCCGCTTCCTCCACATACAGTAAATTAATTTCATAGGTATAGAAGAAACATTAGGTAAATTGCTCTCATTTTGCCCTAAGAATTCACAATACTAACTGAAAATCTATTTTGCATCATTAGACAATAGTCAGACAGCCTATGGTGAAAGCTCATACCCTTCTGGGCAGTAAGTCCTCAGACCTGCATTCTGCAGTTTAAAAAAATGAAACAAACATCAGAAAACAATGCAGGAAAAAAAACCCAAATAGGAGCATTCCACCACATCTACCTTTTGTATTTACCTGAGAGCTCTTACTGGAGATTGATCCAAAATCCTATGCCAGCCATTAACTATTTCTACATTCATGTAAACTATTATAGTTCAGGGCTCCAGGTTTTTCAGCCCACAGCTTCCACTGATTTCAGCTGTGGCTGACTGCAATTCTGAAAATCCAACCCACAATAATTCCTATTTCTAAAGTGTTTTCTATCTGAAGACCACAGAATTTTCTATCAGTGTTAATTTAGCCTCCAGAAAGACAGAAAAATATATCTTCAGCCAGCACAGCTGTATGCAAAGTGAACATCTGTCCATTGCCAAATTCAGTTTAGCTAATAATAAAAAAACACACTTTATTTTCTTTTCCAGACAGGATCAGACTGCAAGGGAAAGCCTGGAGAGGACTTCTGTGCTTTAAAAAGAGAAACAGGGGAAGACTGAATTTCCTAAGGTCACTGAGGAAACATGTGGCAATGCTAGGAAAAAAACTCAGCACTCGAGCAGCAGAGATACCATCTTCAGAGCCAAAACCAGATGGGTTTTCTCTGCAGTGTGGCATAACAGCACAGACAGAGTAGGTCTGTGGATTTAGTGACAATGAAGCCAAATAAGGTTAATTTCTGGGTGGCTGAGAGACGTCTTTTTGTAATTGCATCATGGCAAAAGCTCTTCTTGCCTTATTTCAATAACAAGAAGCCAGGTAATGAGAATTAGCCAAACCACTGCAAATCACTGCTTTTTAGAAGGGGGAAAAAGATGTACCCTCATCTTGAAAGTATGGAAACTGCAAAAACAATGCTGCTGACAGGTTGCTGTTCATTTCCTAGCTTGCCCAAGGCTTTGTATGTATTTTCAGTGTATACAATCTTTTAGGTGTGAGGCTTAGCTCACAAAGGGTCTTGGGCTCAGTACTGTAATGCTTGACTCTTAGGGGCTCTTTCAGCTTAAGAAACCCCTAGCTCCACAAAAGCCAGCATCTCTGCATCTCTGTGTCCAAGGGACCTGCATTTCTGCTTCTTTCAAGGGTTTTGGAAGATGACTACAGGGTGAGTGGACACATTTCTCTCCCCTTTTGACTTCACAATGTGTAACAGTGTGTGGAAGAGTATCCATGCCTAATGCCTTTTAGTACAACACACCAACATAAAGAGTAAATAAGTCACACTAGCTTTCCCCACTCCTTTTAAAGCCTCAACAGTGTATTTAAGAGCAGTTCTGTGCCATGAGAGAGAAAAACACAGCCTTTTTCCATTTGATTTTGGGTAGATGTTTCAATCCAGAATCAATCTTTTGCAGCAAAAGATTTTAAAAATTCTTTTAAAAAAGATTTTTGCAAAAGAAATTGCTAAAAGCTGGCCAATTTAATTGGGTTTTACAATACCAAAGACCACCTGTCACATCTACGGCACCTTTAAAAGCTACAGATAGAAATATAATTATATGCCAGTTCATTTTTGCATTCATTTTGGCATGCAGCAGAACCCCTTTCTCTAGCCAGCCTCTGCTACTGCAGCAACACCCCATGCTTAGCAGCAACCTGGACTTTGATAGAAGTGGCACCATTTTTACACCTTTCTGCCCTGGTGTTATTCATACTGTGTACCATTTGCTACCAAAAGCCTCTGCATTCCTTAAAGCTTTGTCTCAGAAGAAAGAAATCCGGGTCAAACTCCCCTGCCTGAAAGCAAGCTGGTGGGGGATTTAAACCTTTGTCTTAGCTCCACATCTTAGGTGACTCTTCAGAAGATTTAAGGGCACTAAGAAAACATTGTCCTCTTTGCTGTGTTTTGCATGGAACTTTATAAGAACTGGAAAGCAAGAAGCTGCTCCCAGCCTAAGATCTACTGCAGTAAATTAGGTCACTTCAGCTGCGTCTGTAGCAAGAGGATGTACAAAAGTCTCTTCCTCCCATTGATAACATTGTTCTCTTGCCTATAGGTGTCGGTTTGGAAACAAATGTAGGGCTACAATTTAAAGTGAAACTCATGATTATTAGTCTCTCAGCTATTTTTTCCTCCTTTTTTTTTTTTTTTTTTTTAAGTTTAACCATTCCGGTGCAGTGAACAACTTCTGCGCTGCTGTGAGCCGACTCCTAGCCTCAAGATCTCACCCTCCCTAGTGTTGTCTGGATATCAATTCTTTCAACCCCCAGTCCTTCCTCACAGGTAGGAAGCACATCACAACTCATTAGTAATTTACTGCTACAGTAATTTTTATAATTACTGCCAGGAGGCCTCATTAAATTTGATCTAATGAATAAATATTGTATTTTTCAACGTGATTACCAGAACAGCTTAAGCTGTGTGCCATAAACAATTATTTTCCTCAATATGCAGTATGTCAGTGAGTATTGATTTTTATTTTGTAAAGAATTTACTGTATTTCTATCCATGGCTATTAAGTAATAAATAGCCAATCCTCTGAAGCCTCAATTGCTGCAGAGCAGACGGCAAAACAGAATTTGGGGTATCTGTTGCAAAAAGTAAAATAATGCATGTTAGTGAAGATAAAGGGTTTGTCTGGAGGTTAAGAAGGAGTGCTCCAATGTGAATGTCTCTCCTAGCCCTCAAGAAAGCAGCCTGCTCTCGTCTGGAGTCTCTGATGTATAAGTCTGTGATATCAAAAAAATTTAGGATTTATTAGCAGGATACAACATAGCATTTTATCTCAAAGAACTAACACATGAACAAACATTGATGCCTTATGTTTCATTTGCTTTTAGAGCAACTGCTCAGATGGAACATTCTTCTAACAGGTTCAAGAAAAATAAATATAAAATATGCTGAACATGAACCTATAGTTCAAACCAAGGCTGCAAATTATATTTACTTTCCAGTATCATTTACTCCTTCTTTTCAGCAATTGCAGACTGTAGCACACAAAACTGTAACAAAGCACTGAACTGTAACAAAAGGCATCAGAGGAGCTCAGGACTAGGAGGAAACCCTTTGCATTTTTGTCATGTAAGAATGTTTTCTGCACCTCCAGCTATACTGTACCATATTAGATAGATCTAATTCCCTAGCTACAGCACTACTTAAATAATTTCAAAGTAAATTTATCTGCATCAATAAATAGCATTGCTGGTCTGTGCTATCAGATTTTCTGTTCAAACCAGACTTTCATTTAGGGAGAAAGTAAAAGGGGTGTGGGTAAACCTAGGGTCATTAGGGGCAATTCATGTACCTGAAAGGATTTTTTCCTATTTTAATGGACATTTTTGAATTGCATTTTCTCCCTTGATTGTTTACTTTAAGGAAACCTGGGAAGTGTTGAGATGGTTAGCTCAGTCTCCCAAGCTCGCTCTCCACACTGGGCCATGGCCTCCCCCAGATTTCCCTGGGCTGAGCACAGTGCAGTCACCAAGCCGTGACTGTGTCACCAGAACAGCCTCTGGCTCTCACCAACACACAGACATCACCCCCAAGTAAACCACAGGCAATTAACTCTACACAGGACCTCAGGACTTAGATCCACCTTAGCTGCTGCTTCACTTAACATTTCTACTTTAGGACACAGCATTTGCTCTCATAAGGTTCCTTATACCCAGGTTTCTCTTGTGACAGATGTGAAGGAACCTCATTCTCACCAACAATGGCTGAAAAATACCTGTGCTTCCAGAAAGGCTGTCAAATATAGCATAACCTCCCTCATCTCACCAGCTGGCAGCAGCTGCTGAATGATCTTTGCAATGAAGAGCAACTACAAGACTGGTTCTCTCCCCACTTTTTTTTTTTTTTGGGTGCTCCATGTCCAAAAAGCACACTAATCCAGCATTGCAGAGCTCAGTACAACTACAGGTAAAAGCACTAGCCACAGTACCCTGGTCTGACACCTCCAGTACCTCTTCTGGTTGTACCAATTGTTTTCTGAGGGAAAAGGTCAACATGGTTCAGGTTTATAAGTGGTTTGCCATTTACAAAATCCACATCTTCTTGCATATTATACAGCAACCTGTGACTCACTGGGAGGGGCAAGGGAGCTCCAGCAAGTCCAGCTGTTGCACAGGTATCAGGGAACTCCAAGTTATGGCAGGAAAACCACTTCCTTCTGGATCCCAATATGTAAAAAGTAGAATGTGGTATCTGTACAAGGGAAAACAGAAGCTACATTTCAGCAGTCAGGCTTAATTAGCAAGTTAGTTAAGCCTGACATCAGCCAAACTGTTCCTCTCATTCATAACTTTTCTTCAGAACTGGAAAGAAAAATAGAAATCAAAAGCTAGACATGAGATTTTAGAAACTAGAAAAACAGATGGGGATAAAACCAATGGTACTTAAGAGACTACAATACTCTCAACTCCCATGCATCAGCTACAATGTAAAATATACTAACTAGTGAGTATACCAAAGAAATAGTGCATATTATACTTACTACTGAGCATGTCAAAGAAATAAACTATCTCTGTTTTTAAGGAGAAAGGGCATGTGTCTTCAGCCTGTGCTACACACACCTGTGCTGTAGGTACCCAGAAAAAAAAAATAGCAAAATTCCTTGCTGTGAGTAAGTCTGCATGTCTTGATGAAAATTAATCGTACTCACATTAAGAACATTCAAGTGGTAATTATTTTCCAAAGCAGGCTTTAGCTACCTTAGTGAATGGGGGTTTAGTCTTACAACTACAGGAAAAGTGACTTGTTTGAGATCATACCAGCAGGTTTTGACAGAACACTATCTGTATTCTGTAATGGGCACATAGATATCCTACACACAGGTATATTTTTATTTACTGGAAGTGCTTTTCAGAGCTTTGTAATACCAATGCTGTTTTCTAGCCATACCAACTATTTAAAAACTAGAAGTTACTTCTCCTGGAAAAAATCTAGGATTACATCAAAGCATTTCAGTTCCTCACAACAAAACTCTGTGCTTGGTTTCCAATACTAAAACTGTAACATCACAACTTTTTCATAAGAATTAAATGGAAAGAGAAATAAAGGGGGAAGAAAAAGCTTTAGAGTGTTAACTCTCCACGGCAGGAGGAAGCCAGCATGGGCATTGAGCTCAGCACACTCATTCCCTTCTCCCTGCTGAAAGGGACACAAAAAGAACTCTGGCTAAGCATTTATTTTTCTGCTAATGTGAAAGTTTTCTTTTAAAGAGGAAGCAGATTGAACAGAGCACGAGAAAAGAATTTGACTCTGGCTTATTTCCAAAGGGTTTTTTTTTCCTGATGATTCACTGTTATCACTTGTATTCACATTACAACTAGCCTCAAAAAGAAATACCCAAAACCAAAACCAACCCCCCAACACACCCAACAACAGCAAAAAAATACACAGCACAAAAGCACTAAGAAATAGAGTCTTTCCTACTGCTAAATTCTGCTAATAAGCTACATAAGAAGAGGATCATGTAAGATAAGAGTGCCTGTGTTCATTCACATTTGAGTAGGAACATTGCTAAGCCTCTATATCTGGAACTTTAGGGCACATCTAAAAATGGTGAACTTCCAAGGTGTTAAACAAAATGGTGGACACTGACTGGACTTATTTTACTGCAGCTATATAATAAAGTAGAAACCATCTAAATTTCTACCAAGTCTAAAATGTTTAAATATTCATTATAGTCTTACCAGTCTTTCATTACTTTCAAACAGGAGTTTGATTGGATATCCAGAGAGGAGACATAACTGCTAATTCCCTGAAAACATGAACAACAACAATTTTTATTCCTGGGACACGTCTCACCCTCATTCCTAGTGTCAGTCAGTTGTGAAGCTTATATAGCAATTCACAAACATACCATTTTTACATGGATATTCAAGCTAAAAGGAGGTAAAGGAAAGCCAAAAGGAGTGCTGGTAGGGTTGCTTTGTTATTGTGCATGTGATTAAAAGAGAATGAGGATGGTTGCCATAGGCTTCTGTTATCTACACCTCTTGACACAACCTAGCACATAATTTCATTCTCTGTGCCTGCAGTTACATTAAGAGACAGGAAAGGATATAATGCTAGTTTGAGTCCAAACACAAATCTATAATTTCAGTAACATTTTATATCTGCTTTCAGGAGTAGATTTAAGTTTTGCCTGTGGATATATTCCAAGGGAAAGACTGTACCAGTAGGTTTCAACACAGCTGGAGCTACACTTCAACTGACTTTTTTTCTAGCCCAAGTGATCAGTACAAAAACTACTAAAGTACTACTAATAGAGACAGATGCAATGCCTTCTTACCCCATCCTGACCATACCATGACTTCTGGTTTATTTTTTTCACATAACAGCATTTTCTGCCATCCTTACAACAAGAGCTAGATCAATTCTAGCTGGAAGAAAGCTTGTACCAAACAGCAACGAGAGCTGTTTTAATATGACTGCATCTCTATGCTCTAGACATATTTTCATACAGATTCAATATCCACAACTTCTTGTAACTATCCATCACAAGAGGATTCTCAATTCCCCTCTCATCTTCTATTTTCAGGACTTCTACCTCTAGAGCTGATCATTACATTTTTTAATTCAAACATACAATTCCCCTACCATTTTCCAGGTCCAAAGGGCTTGTGGGGTCTTTAGGAGACCCAGGCTTTTTCTTTTGAAGAACACTGAGACCCAGTCACGCAGGTGTAGTGCTGTCCTCTCTCTTTGGCATTTGCAGCCCACACACTCACGTGTGTCTACAATGAAGCTCAGCATTATCTGGGTGCTGGTGTTCAGGATCCCATAGACTGGTCAGCCTCTATTTGACAGTTTTATCTTTTTACTGACTTGCTTTAGAGGTAAAGAACCTCAAAGAACAGTAGGCAGTGTTTCCAAATCTCCCCACTAGCTCACATTAGCCATGCAAAAGCTGCACTCACAAAAGGCTGAAGAGAACAAACTGGATGATGCCAGCAGAGGCCAGTGGGTGACTCTTGGCAGAAGTTCCAGATGCACAGTGTATTACAGATGGTTTCAAAGTCAGCTGAGTTCTCTCACCCTGAAACACTTCAAGTCATTCTTTAACCAGATGCCACCATTTTGCCCTTTTTCATCTCATTAGCCTTCCTCAGCAAATGATGATGATGCTTTGGTATGTTGCCATCATCTCTGTGCTTTTCTCTTCAAAATGTATTTTTAAGGTTGCTGGCAGTCAAAATAAAGGTATATCAGCACATGAGGCTAGGAAGGAAGAGGGGTACTTTCCAAAGTTAAAATTCCAATCCCTACACTAATATAACTGGTTAAGTAGCCAAGCATGCTGCTCTGCAATGGTTACTGTATGCTTCAGCCTGTGAAGCAACACTGCCATACTGGCTTTTTAACTTACATATAATGAAAAAAGCTTAATTGTTAAGGAAGACAAATTTTTTTTCTCAAAATTTGAAGAGACCTAATGCTTCAATGTTTGGCTTAATTAAAAAGCAAGTGGAATGGGGAAAAAGCAAACAACATATATATTAGTATATACCAGCCTAAGAAAATCTTCTGGTAATAAGGAATTTATTACCAATTTAATCAGTATGTAATATAAAGTCATTCTAAATTATTATATATCAGGTTAAAAAAGTTTTTTCAGACCTATGTACAAGATCACCTGGCTCTAAAGCTGAGTAGTGAGGGAATGTCAACTCATGCAGCCTTTTTCAATTATAAATCAGTAGTCACTCTACCTCACACATGAGCTTCATTCTTTTGTTCTTCATTACACAGCGATACTCTATTTCCACACATCTTTGGTTTTCAAAGCTGACAGGACCTTTTCCTCTCCAGTCTCCTAAAACGCTGTTCATTCAATGAGCTTATAAATCATGAGCTTGTTAAAACTGTATTTCAGGTCCACATCAACAGCACTTAAGTAACTGTGGTAGAGGGGCCTGGGGAAAGTGGGGTATTGAGACACCTCAAAATCACCAGATTAGACAAACTAACATCCTCTACAATTTATAAATATGAATTTGTTCTCACATCACAAGAAGTGTGATGACAGGCACAACCAAAGACAGCTTTTAGGTGAGAGTAACAAGGTGAGGATTTTACCAGTAAAGAGTATCTGCGACAGCTCAGCCACTCTGCTGGATCACTTCTTTCCCATTTCTTCTTACTACAGAAGGTTACAGCTTTTTGTGCAACCTTCTGCCACGGCCTCATGCAACTCCTGTCTCTAGACCCAGGGCACAAAAGCAGCACAAGTGTCTTCACTATCAGCATGCAATCAATTACCCCTCAGGTAATTCTCTCCAGGAAAGAGCTCCTGAGAGGCTACTTAAGAGCTTGTTTGTAAAAGAAATAGATAAATAAATTTAAATGGCACACACATTACTCCAACTCATGTCCAAAATTTGATGCTCATCCTTGTCAACTCAGGATGTAGGCATCTGGTTTAAAAACAAGTAGAGAAAAAGCAGAAGGGTAAAGCACACAGCACATTGGCCTAGAGCCTCCGCTAAGCCTGAACTAAGCACTCTGTATTCTGACCATCACCATTTAGTCACCAGGTACTGAAAAATTCACTCCAAGCATGAATATCAGAGCAAGACTGATTCAGGAACACAGGGCCAGAGATTATAAGATGGCAGAGTCCCACTGATCCCCCAGGTATGATGGGAACAACCAAGTCCTTTACTTTGCAGTATAAGTTCACCTGAAAGTGGTAAAAGAGAAGTACAGCTCCAACAGGCTTTTTTTAAAACCAGTTCAGAGACAAAATATTCTAAAATTGAAAATTTTTATTTTCAAAATAAAGAAATTTGTACAGAACAGTGTAGATCTGAGGAAATCTAAATACAGCAGTCTCTGTAATATAACACAAGGGTCTGCTTTTAGCACAGTACTTTCACACTCTAGCAATCAGAAGGCAAGCCAAGCAATTAGGAGGGAAAAAAAAACCAACCACTTTTATCTGTCAGAACATGTATTTCTAAAATGAGTTCCTTCTTCACAAAATGTACCTAGAGGGAAGAGCACTCTCCACACCTCAGATTGCACAGCTATTCACACTATAAAAACAGACAAAGAGAGGACAAGAGATTTTCAATAGGAGAGATGATTTATGAAACAGAACTTCAAGTCTGAGACATAAATATCTGTTGTTTCTAAATTCCTCTCTCCTCCCCTCCCACACACACTGATGCAATTCCCAGAAAGGTATGAACTGTGGATCATTTTGTATACACACAGTGCAAATACTGCACAGGCACAGAAGTGTAAACCCATGGTGATTCTTCTACTGTTCAACTGTACATTATTTATAGCATTACATTCTAAACCTTATACAAAGCTTATACAGTAGTTTCCATAACAAAACTAAGCACATTTACAAACTTGGTGGTTCTCTGGATTCAACTTTCATGGCACCTTCTTTTTTACAACAGAGTACAGGAGACCCCTATGTGCTTAGCATATCAGAATTCTTCAGCTCTGTTTCTGCTGTACTTACATTTCACAAATGTCATGTGAAAGAACATTCCACAATCACAAAGAGCCAGATACAGAAACATTCATTGCCTGTTTTCCTGATAACCAAACGAAACAAGTTACCACCTCTCATCCACGCAAAGATGGCCAACAGCCACACGAGCTGCCACCCCTCTACTTGACCAAGCCCTGGTCTGGAGGCATCCCTCTTCCCCAGGACGACTGCTGACTCTGCAAAGCACTTCTGCAGCTGCAGCAGGAACAGGGAAAACAGAGTCCACCAAAACAGTAATTTACCACATGGAACATCCTGTTTTAGACAGTGGTCACTACACAATGTATACCAGTACATTCAAATCACTGTCACCAGTAGGCAATGGAAGCTGTGGAAGCTTTCAACAGTGGCCTTCTCTCATCTGAGCAAAAACAGAAAGTGCCAGGTCAAACAGCATCTACTGCATTTTTTAATTCATAGAATCTCCCTTGAAATAGCCAGTGTGAACTTTTAGTACTCTATAAAATCAAATATTAGTGCTTGGAGACTGCTCAGCTGCGACGTACAGAGCTTCGTTTTTGAACTTAAGAACATGCTGTTGTTTCAGAGAATTCTACAATTCCATTTGGTCATGAAGTGCCTGTATTGCAGAAGTTGGCTGATTTGTTCTGTGGAGAAAACCACCCCAAGTTTTCAAAACATCTCTATCTTTTTGTAACCAATTTTGGAGGATAAGTAAACCTGCAGCATAGATTGCTGCTTGAGTGAAACGGATGGCTTAAAGCCCCATCTCCTTTCAGGAAGAAAAAAAAGAAGTTAAAAAGAACTGATGCTATCTGATTTGCAAAGTTGTCTGAAAACAATGGCCTGTGGGTGAAGACCTGCACTAAACAGCTTTCCCAAGTACGATTTATACTGAAATAAATGAAAGGTTTTTATCCTTTTTTACCTAAAAGGAAAGGGAAGCAGAGAAGGCACTTTGTAATCTCATTTGATTAAACAATTCACTGCAGGCAATAATATTATGTTGGTGAAAGAATATGTAATTTAAAGGCAGTCACAGCTTCAGTCTTCCATTCCAAGCTCTTGTTTCAGACTGAAAGACAAGTAAAAACATGAGTCAGCTTGTAGCAAAACACTGAAAACTCTTTGGACCAATTAGTGGAAGCCTTGACAATACACACTGAGGTTGAGAGCTAAAAGGCAGAGTGAGTATATCACTTGTTTCAGGTAAAATTCAGTGTTATCAGAAAAATCATAGGGCAAAATCTCAGATTCTGGAGGCAACACAAAGTAATCTTGAGATTTACCCGGCAAACTAGGATGTGGACATCTTTTCTCTCCCACTTTTGAGATGCTTATCCCACTTAATGCAACCACATCACTGACACAATGGCACACTCACCTTTTTAAGTAGGCATGGACATTGTCAAAGCCGTGGTACTTGGCCAGATAGACCAGGACACCGGTGGCACATCGGCCATCTCGCTGTCTGCAGAAGCTACAGTTGCAGATTCCACGACATGGGGGGCACCTCCATGTCTACACAGAAGAGAGACAACAAGAAGCCCTTTTAGCTGAGATGCTATGCCAGATGTAGCTCACACTCGCTTAGGAGGGTGCCCTGCTACACACTGAGTTCTGCAGTGAACATCAGCACTGCAGAAAGTCGTCTAAACCAGTACAAGAGTACAAATTCCTCAGTCTGTAGGGGATTAAGCTCTCCATTGCCTGCCTTGCACATAACCACAGGAAGCATTCCACTCTGTTTTAACTCCCACATCACAGCCCACAGCAGCAGCACTTTGTCCACAATACAGTTCCTTTCCCCAGGGCATTAAGCACTAATGCAGAGATAAAGAGAACACTATTTTGATGCTTAAACACAAGAATATTCTGGCTGCTTTTCTGTTCTCATACTTTACTCCTGCAATTAAAACTACAAAAGTAGTAAATACAACAAGCGCTACACAACACAGTTCCACGATTCAGGGTGAATCAAGGAGTGCATTAGGCACTGTAAGCAGTTGTTAAAACCACTGCTGCCAGCGACCAATAGCCCTGGCTGTGGAAGTCAAGCACAAAAAGCACCACTGAGCACTGTCCTACCGGGTCCAGCAGTGCTGCTCTGACATCCTCCCCGTATCTGTTGCGCAGGCAGGGCCCGCAGAACTGGCCCCGCACTCCCATGCACTCAGGGTTACGACAATTTGTCTTGGTGTCTATGGTTTTCTGGCGACACTGATGACAGGTGGATCCCTAGAACACAAAAAAACAAGCGAGACATTTAAGATGGCATTTTAGATAGGGGGAAAAAAAGCATTGAACAAAATCTCAGTGGCAGTGACCCGAAATAGAAAGCCACCTTGCAAGACGATTCAGGGTGAATCAAGGAGTGCATTAGGTACTACAGCACTGTAAGCAGTTGTTAAAACCACTGCTGCCAGCGACCAATAGCCCTGGCTGTGGAAGTCAAGCACAAAAAGCACCACTGAGCACTGTCCTACCGGGTCCAGCAGTGCTGCTCTGACATCCTCCCCGTATCTGTTGCGCAGGCAGGGCCCGCAGAACTGGCCCCGCACTCCCATGCACTCAGGGTTACGACAATTTGTCTTGGTGTCTATGGTTTTCTGGCGACACTGATGACAGGTGGATCCCTAGAACACAAAAAAACAAGCGAGACATTTAAGATGGCATTTTAGATAGGGGGAAAAAAAGCATTGAACAAAATCTCAGTGGCAGTGACCCGAAATAGAAAGCCACCTTGCAAGTTTCAACCAAGACTGTTCTGATACTGCATCTTCAGTGTCTCGTAATCACTTAGGTATGACAGTTGTTCAAGAGTGAAATCAAGCTAATTGGCTTGGTAAGGGGCATTCTACAAATTCAGGAAAAAATAAGAAGGGACACTTCAAGATCCCAGACATATTTCTCCCCAAAATCACATCCTTTCTCTCAGTGAGAGGGAGTGTACCCTATTTGATGCTAAAACACAAACAGAGAATAACAAAAAAAATTACTTCACTAAGTACACATTTCACAAAGCTGGAATATACTTACCAAGGCCCTGTTATATACTTTTTCGCTTGCAGATCCACAGATATTATCCAGCTCTTCTGGTGTTATGTCCTCAACTGGGCGCACGACGTGTGGAAAAGCCATGGCACCACGGTGACCCCTCCTGGGAGTACGGGCTTCATGCTGAATAGCAAAGACGCAATACTTGCAGTATTAGTTTCAGCAACAACTCTACAAAAGCGAGGATCTTCACAGCAATGCTGAAGTCTCAAACACCCATCATATATATAAGCAAGATATAATAGAACTTTGTACAGACACGTGATATGGATGCAGCTTTAGCACCTTTACTTGATCTGTCCCCCTCAGGGTGCAGTGACGCTACTGATCTTGCTTCACTCCTGCTGGGGTGCAAGAGGAAGTGATTTTTCAAGGACAAGGAAAGGGAAATGGAGAGCACATACAAAATGCCTTTTTTTTTTTTTTTAATTCTTCTAAGGCCATGGCATACTGATAAACCTCATCAACTCTCTATGAATCGCTATTTTCTTGAAGGGAAACCTTCATACAAAACCACCCTCACAACCTACAACAGGAGAACTAGATCTTCATCATACCTCCAGGTATTCATCAGACATCTTTCTTCTTCTCACCAAGATGTATGGGTCATCTTCTTCCTCTTCCGGTACAAGAGTAGGAGGGCCTTCAATCAAGGACCTGGACCTTGTGTGAGGCCGAGAACTCCGGTCTGGGTTCCGCCTCAAGGCACATTTGGGCAGTGAACACCTTGGAAGTCGCTTTGGTCCCTGCTAATGTTTAAAAGCCCCTAATGAAACACGTGACAACACAGATAGCTCCTGACCCTACAGTGAATTCCTCCCCTAAAGATGCCCTCCTCTCATCTTTTCCAAAGAGAGAGACATGTCTATCCCAGTCAGCAAACCAAATGTAAGAAGATCCTAAGCAAGTTCATGTTAGGCATTCTGCTAGTCACTGAGAAATAGTCAAAAGCAGCAGAACCTGTGTCTATGAGGAGCTGTGATTTCCAGGGTTGTTCTAATCTTCACCCAAATTACAAATACATCAGCAGTAAAATCCATTACACTGCTGATTCACAACCCAACCTTCTTAAAAGTTGGGCTAAATGCCAGGTGTTTTTCAAGGCCCCAAACTCACAGAATATTTAGGTCTGAGCTGCCCTCCCTTATCTGCAGCCTTTGTATAAACACATATTTACACAGCACCTTGTTTGGTTTTACTGGCCTGTGGAGACACTTAACCTTTACAAATCAATCTGTTCTGCTTTGTACCATGGTAAAATCAAAAGAGAATTACACAATGAGGATACCCATTTTAGGAAGCAATAAAATTCTAACTGGACTTTGATTTGCACAGTTTATTACGTTTTTACATTGAGAATCCTGCTTTGTAATGTGAGAATTTGACTCTTAGAAATCTGAATGCAAATCCAGTAAGCTTATACTCACATGACTGACAGCTGGCAACGATTTTCTCCCACCAAAGATACCAGAAACATTTTGCAACTCAGCCATTAGTTTTGCAAGCTAACAAGAGAGAGAAAAATGAAGCAGAGCTTTAAAAGGGTATTTATGTGCTATTACAGACTACTAGGGCAATTGGCTAAAAGTACAATTACTTATAGGAAATGCAGTCATTCTTCAACTCTTTGCATTTATGTCTTATTTATGTTTTAGTGACTGCAAGTAATTTGGAAATGCTCAAAACTTATTATGTTGTTAGGCTTGCAGCCTATGGATTTTCATATGCCAGTGAATATAAAGTATCAGATTTATATTTTAGGAATGCAAATTCATTTTAATGCATTCACATAATTCCCATTACAGTGAATTTAAACAGAGGTCCCCCGAGAGTTGTAAGGAGGGGGAGGGAAAGGGCCAGTCCACAGGAAGACATAAGAGTACTTACCATTGCTTTGTTTTCCTTTATGTTTAAAGCTCTTTTTTCTAAAAACATAGCACCATTCTCTTCAGTGTCAGAGTCTGAATCTAGAGCAGGCATCGGTGTTTCAGGAACAGGTTCCATGCCACCCTTCCTCCTCTCTGATCTTCGAGGTGGAAACTTCATGGCCACTTTCAGAGGAACAGAGCATTTCTGCCCTCTCTGATCGGTCTCACTTTCAGCACTTGCATCATTCTCATCTGAATCTGATTCCAATTTCTGTTAACAAACCAAAATGGAAGCATGTAAATCCAGGGGAGTTGCTCTGCAGCTAAATACAGCAGACAACATTTTGTCTAGGAGTAGTTTAAGAGGCTACCTTGCTGAAATCCAGACACCCAGTCCTAGTGTATTTTGGAGGGGGAGGAAAGGACAGGGGACACAGGGATGAAAACCTCTCAGGGAGACGCACACGGTTGTGCCAAACACACCAGAAAAGGGAGTGTAGTATTTGCAGCAGTTGCAGCAGTCTTAGCTCTCACTTGTAGATCTAACAGCAAAAGCAGTTCGTGTGTATGAGAAAGAGAACTGCCTTTAAAGGGCTCCATTTTGCTACATCTAGCATTTGGCTGTAAAAAAAGCCACTATGCAGTTGTCTGCACAAGGTCAAACCCAATTCTGTAAGCTATCAAGTAGTCATCTCACCATATCAATGATAAAAAAAGGACACTTCCTTCTAGAGCCAACCAATGAAATAATTATGAATAAAATCCCAGTATTTTCTAATCTTCAAATTCAGATGTCTTGCTTACAAATTTCTCAAGAACCAATGGCTCAGTGAGGACATAATTTAGTTAAAAGCTCATTATGCAATAGGCTTTGATTTTTCTTTTTAGACACAACAAGACAGTCTTACTTTGATCAGCAGTAAGAATGGACATCAAATGGCCATTTTTATTTACACAGGGTTTTTACTAAGCAGGTATGTGATTCTGGTTGTACATTATGTGTAGTTACTGACTTTTTTTATATTTATCTACTCCAGCTTTGTCTCCTACTTACTATCTTTACGATTGTGTTTTAACTCAGATGTGATTTCTTCCAATTAGCCTTTTTTCTTTTCTAGTCGTTTCCCAGCATGTGCTGAAGTTATGATGAACCTTGTTTTGCCAAATGTGGTACTATTTCAGTTTCTCTTCCGAGTATCAACTACTGATCTTTTTAAGCAATAAAATGGATGTCAAAGAAAAGCAGGAAGGCAGATTTCACCACCTATGACTATTTCTCTACTGCTGACAGATGCTCAGCATTCCCTGTTACACTGCCAGAGTGGAGGTCTGACTGCATGTCAAGACACAGGAATTTTTCTGAAGCTTGCTGGAGTCCATGGGCTAGGCTAGCATTTCATATTGAGGAAACCGGAAATGTTAGGCTCCAACAGAGTAACACCCAGCAAGGACAGTTTTAAGATGTATATTTCAAAATACCTATGGCAGATTTTTAAAGCTCCATATCTTGAGTGCTTTTCATGGAGACAAAAAGAAAACTAAACTTTGGCTACTTGGACTATTTACTAAATGAAATTATGCTTCCTTCTGAAACAGTGAACTTCAAGTTGAAGCTGACATTATTCTCCAATTAAGAATGTATAAGAATTTAAATATAAAATAGCAAACAAAAATCAACTGTCTTACCAATGCATCTTGAACCTCATTTTCCGAAAAGCCACAGAAAGATTCATCATCAGAGGCTTCATGAAATATTTTTGCCAGTTCTTCTTTAATATCCGACCTAAATTTGCATTTCTACAAAAAGCAAATATCCTTTAAGTTGTACAGAAAATTTTTAACATTTATATGTGCAGTACAGGCAAATAGCTTTTTAATAAAGAAAAAAGTTAAGGCGTTTCACAAGGGGTTTTAGAACCACAGCTGTAAATTACCAGGTACATTAGGTTAGGTGACATATCAAAGGCCTGAATTGATAGCTAATCTATTTCCAACAATTACCACCTAGAAGCACAAGTAAAGAGTGAAATGAAATTACAGCATATAGAACAGGTTTATAACTACTATACAAAAACATAAGCAGAGCAAGTAGTCTTACATTATTAGCTTTACATTTTTGCAGTTCTTTACTAGTCCAGCACATATGATCTTATTTGTTCTTGTACTGTACTTACAGTATTTGCAAAATTATCAGAACCAAAACTGTCACAACTGTCATCAGAAGATGAGGATGTTTCCATGGGAATCAGTTTTGTATTTCGAAAGGTTGTGAAGTTTCTCCTTGCTGAACGACGCTACAAAAGGACAACAGCAACACCATTAAGAAGAGACCTACTGCAGCACAGTAGCTTTGAAGAATATCTTTGTACTGAAGCTTAGGAAGCTTGAACATTTTAGGATGTTTAGCAACCTTGAATGCAAGTCAGAAAACTAACATCAGCTTTGAAATAAATCTCCAAGTTAGGAATGACAGTAGTTTTTACTGTGACACAGTTCTGATCACTGTTACAGATGAGTTTCATTTAGTATTTAAGAATACTCTTTATGCAAACAGGCAAGTGGAAATAAGCACATAAATCATGCCATTCCCCAGTCATCATAGCCAGTGATGGAAAAAAGTGCAAGTACATGAAAAGTACCTAGAAATCTACTTTGATTCATTTATTACTTGCAGTTTGAGGCAAACACTAAATACTCTGCAGCTCTTAAGGAAGGGCCAAAGAATCCTACCCACAGATTTGAAACAACCGTTCTAGACAAAACAGCTTACTGTTTGGCTCCTTTTGCCACCGATTTAGACTTTTTTTAACGGGCTTCAGGTTTTCCTTTCCCAGGAGATGTTTCTACTGGCAGTGACCCATTTTATCCCCCGGGGCCGGCTGGCAGCGAGCCCAGGGGGCAGCACCCACACTGAGGCGGCGCCCGGTTATGAGCGGGGCAGCTTCACGGGCCCACCGGCGGGGCCGAACGCCGGACACACGGGGCTTAAGCAACAGCTGCCCGGGCCAACCTGGAGTCCTCCGCCCTCTCCTCAGCACCGCTCTGCTTGCGGCTTTTCGCTCCACAGTTCCGCCGAGCGCCGAAGTGCGGCCCGGCCGCCCCAGACACA
>NW_005054298.1:19093145-19098824 GCF_000277835.1 Geospiza fortis | reverse complement strand
AGATGCAGAAGGGGGGCGGGGGGCGGAGGGCGCGCCCGGGGCTACTCGTGCCTAAGCTGGGCCAGCTGGGAAGTCTCCGTAGTTTCTAGCTCTCCTTTTTTTTTTTGTTTAAAATATTTTTATATGCCAAATAAAATAAACTGAAATAAACTCCTTAAGCCTGCCAGTTTTCAAGGGCAGTGTGGCTTCACGAAATAAAGCCGAGGGTCTGTGGGCTGGCTGCCCCCGCAGTGCCTGCCGAGCAGCATGGTACGAGTGCACTGTATCAGAACAGCCGCCCGCAGCGCGCAGGCTGCCCAGAGCTCCCCGGGGAATGGGGGATCACTCACCAGGGCCCCACGGATCAGCGTCAGGAGTTGGACTCTGGGTGACGCCTCTGCTCCTCGGGTAACAGCAGTTCAACAGAATTTTACAAAGAAGTTGGCTGCCTTGCCCTCTGCAATCACAATACTATTTGAAGACAGGCCAGAAGAAAATAGATCAATCATTTTAAACCATTTTTGGTAACATGTATAATAGTACATTAAATCAAGTACAGCCGTTAAACACAGCAGAATAACTGCTACGTGGTATTTGGCAGCAGTAGTAACGGGAGAAGCCCTGAAGAAGCTGTACGGGATTTGCGGCCCTGGTGTTTGCTATAATCCTGTTTGTGCTGCGGTTTGAGCAGGGCTGATACCAGCGCAACTGTTGCAGCTCAGCACTTCCAGGTGCCTCCCTGGCAGCCGGCGGGTCCCGCTGCCATCAGCAGGAGGGAGGCGGCCGCGGCCCGTGTAACCCCGTGCCCGTGTAAGGCAAACCAGGAATCATCTCTGAGCCAAAGCCTGTAAATAGCCTACAGCACAATAGGGTACAAGAGCCCTCACGGAGGTGTTCTATTTTCTGTGGGCATTATTCTTCCTGTGCGTGCTGCAATCTGTCGTGTAAAAGAATCTCCATTTTAAATAAGCCCATAATTACACACTTACCTGCACTGCTGGCTTCTCAGCACACACAAAAGCAGATGAACTAAACCAGTTCTCCAGAGACCAGACCACACTCCATTCCTCTAAATCCACATTAGTGGAGGATTGCCACCCACCTGGCTTCCAGACAAGACAGCTCAGGGAAAAGCCATCAATGTTTTTTGAATTTTGATGTACTTTTACTTCTTTCAGAAAAAGAAATCTAAAAATACTAGTTTACTTACATGGAAGAAGAGATTTATGAACAGTAAAAGCCCTTAACATCTTGAATCACAATTATCAGAATTTTACTAAAGAAGTAGCCAACCTTCACAGCTTTCAAGAGCATCACATTAAATGTTATGGAGTGCTGATGGCACTAGCTAAAGCAGAACTTCAGACTTTAGTTACTTGTCCATTTAATGCTTAATGCATTCTTCAAATCTTCAAGCTACATATGTAGTCAAATGGCTTTCAAATTAATAGGCCAGAGCAGAGACTTTGTCAGGAATCCAGACAGGACATTTCATGAACTGTATTGTCAGGGTTTTTTTTTAAATGTGAAAAATAATTATTTTATTGAAAATTGTGTATATCAGCTCACATATTTTACAGATGACTGAGGAGAAGAGTTCAGAACAGGGAAAAGAGAAATGGGATGTGTGTGAAGGGCAGAGGCTTCCCTTCCTACAGCACACAGCAAGGGTACCAGAAAATGAAGGTCTGTAACTTAGGAGATGATTGTTGTGACCTGCAACACTGTGATTTCCCCTGTTTTCACCTTCACGGCCTGCATGCTCCTGCTCTGCCCTGCAGGGCCCAGGTGCCCTGGGCAGATGGACACAACAAGCTTACCAACTGGCTTTGCCATGATGGAAAAGGTTTTTCTGTGTTTGTTAAGACATAGGCAGCACCACTGTCCTACATCTAGCTATTAATAGTAGCTGAAGACATGCAAAGCTGAACTCAAAGGTGAACATTGCATTTTCAGCCACACTTAAATTAGGTTAATGTGAGTGGAGGAAAACATCCCCGCCTGTTCAGTCCCCCAGTCAGGGTCCTGCATTGCCTGTCCAGTGCTACCAGCAAGCTCTTCCCTCAGAGCTCACATGTCAGCAAAGGTCATCTGGAGTATTTATCAGGTGTTTTCAAGAAAAAAATCTGTTATGGTCTCATCTGTCTTTGAAATGAGCTGTCACTACATGGTAGCAGCCCTTGGAAGACCTGCTAGGGGAATAGGCTGGAATAATGGAAGGACATGCAGTAGATTGAGCATGCAACATTTTCTGCATTTATCTGGGGGGAAGCAAAGTTGTTTACATGTTAGGAGCTTCAAGCAGCAGCAAGAACATGGACCTCCAACAATAGCTCCATTGTCAGAAACAAAAGATGTGACCTTTGGTCTGCTGGGACAAAGGACAAGTGCTGTGCTGCGTGTCACCTTGCAGATTTCGGCTGTTGGCATTGTAACACAGCTTTTCTCTCTGGAGGCAGGACTCCTGCTGCCCTGTCCCTGGCTCTCCTACACACTTCCTATCTTAACTACACTCAACACTCTTTATGCTCCTTTCCCTCCTTTTTTTTTTTTTTAATTAAAGCAATACATTTTTACCTGCTGTCATGAATGAGTGTTTTAGGACACTCAAAGAATCCCTGGCAAAGATATCAGCAAAAGTATGTTTAATATAAAAGTGAAAGCATGACAAAGTTCATTGGCAAGGTTCACTCTACTACTTACTAGATGGTTAAAGCACACAGAGAAAAATTTTACTGAAGTCTAAAATCAATCTAAAACTAAAATCAACCAAAAATTATCTACATGGAAAAAGGGTAAGGCTGAGAAAGAATAAGGATAAAAAAAGAATAAGGGAGACTCTCCCATCGAGTCACAAGGTTCAGAATGGACTTCCTTGCCAAACTTAGCCCCACACTTGAAAAATGGTTTTGGCCTAAAAGTTTTAATAGCACTTAACAGCACTTAATTGACATCTTAATGTAAGCAATTTAACAAAAGATTCTTATAGAATTTACTGTAGCACAACAGTAACTCAGTAATAGGCCTAACTTACTTACAAATCTAAAGTACTTAAGAATCTAGGAGAGCAACATTCATAGTACACTTCCTACAGCATGCTCACACACAGACCCCAAGGACTACATACAAGGTATATACATTTGAAAAATTCCCTTTGAATTCATCAAAGTACTCACATCAGATGCCTTTCTCATCTTTCTCTCTGCATCTTCTCAGTGGGCAAAGCGTTGAGTCTGGAGGAGTGGGGGTAGCCCAGGCTCCACTGCTGGTGGTCAGCGGTGGTGCCCCAGGTATGGCAAACATGAGAGTTGGCTCTGAGAGGTCCCACTCAGGGGGAGGTGCTGGTCACAGCCTGCTGCAGTCCAGGAGGGCCCAAAGGGTCTCACTAGGACTGCTCTTTAGAGGGTCACAAAAGAGTTGGCTTTAGTCATAGTAATTTTCCATCCTGGCCACAATTTGGGTCGGCAATTTTCTTTAAAAGTGTGGTGACAAAAATCTTGTTCCACTTGGATTTTTATTCAGGCAAGAATAATGAGTTTTCAAGGCTGTTAGTTAAAAAACAGTCTCACTAGAAAGCATAAGCTTGTGGGAGCAGGCAGTGTTTCTGATAAGCTCAAGAGCTTAGCTCAGGTGGTGCTTGTCAAGGCCGAGGCTTAATGAGTATTTCTGAAATCACAGTGTGGCCCAAGGGTGGGGATGTACCACCACACCCGCCTAAAATAGCATGTCAATACATTAGTTAATGTTTGTGTGATGCTAGTATTTATTGTGATGAGACTTGCACAGTGACACATGTTTACAGATGCAAACATTTAGGAGGAAAGGGGGAGTTTGGATTCTCATGGCCACAGAGTACCCACAGCACAATACAATCACACATATCTTAGGTCTATAGAAAAAAAATATTGCAGCCACTAATGACAGTAATTAAAAATTTCTGTAAGAGCTGTCCAATCACCTCTTCATCTGAGAAAATTACAGAGTGTTATTGAAACCATTAGTGCAATAAAATGAAGCTAAAAAATATTTTGCATTAAAATAATCAGACATTGATTTATGATGTAAATTGTAAATCAGTAACCTATAACACACACTAATTGTTTTTCTCTCTCCTGTAAGGTGTGTTTCTGGAAAAGATCTGATCAAGCATATCTATTTGTTCACATGTCACCCTCCAGTGGCTCACACTACTATATAAGACATAATAAGGTGTATAATCAGGTAACCTGCTATTGATTGCAATCCAGAAAGGACGCACTTGTTCTTACACAGAAGAAGGAGGATAGCCACTTTTGGAGATTTAATTACAGCTAGATCTCTACATGGTGGCTGGACATGAATTTTTATGGAATACCTTTTTAATGTAAATACTTCAACACTATGCTCTGATAGGCAGAATCAGATTTTGTAAAATAAATATAAGTTTAAATATATAACATGTACAATCAGTTTCTAGTAAGACCAACTGTACCAGTTCCATAAAATACCTCCACAATGCAATTAGTACCTTTTTCCTTTTTTCTCTCTCCATGGAGAAATAGATTTTCTCCTTTTAATTTAACAGGTTTGTATCCCCTGGTGCTTTGCTGTGATTTTCTTGTTAGTAAAGCCTGGGTGCCAATGCATCCTGCACGTTGAATTGAAGGTGGTCATGTCCAATCCTATGATACCGTGTTTCTTTGACACAAACTGGCAAGACCACAAAAATTGTAAGAATGAGAAAAAGAAAACCAAAGGAATAATACAAGTCAGTGTCAGAAAAAGTGCAATTGATACTACATTTATCAGTGCACTAAGAGAATGGCTGAAATGTGGTCATTTTTGATAGAAACCTTAATGGTTATTCCAAAGGTATAGCAGATCATTTGGAGCCCAGAGCAATATGTGCACATTATGGGAATGTAATTACAATGCTCATTTGGTTACCCTGTAGCCATTCCACAAAATGCACAGCAAAAAATGTTGATTGAAAGTAGCTGGTTTTGATATGCAGTAGCCACTTTCAAAAGTGCAAGATCCCAGCCCTTTCACTGTTGGGCTTTGATTTTTGTTTTCCTTTGAAAACACAAATTACATTTAGTCACATCATAAAGAAATCACTTTAAAAATATTCTGCAAATGTATAGCTGTGGGAAACAGAAGGCTATCAGGAAGTAACTAAAATACTTACTGTAGTCTGGTTTTTTGCCCTTTTATATAAGCTTTGCCACTGCCCTTTTGCAAGTGTCGATTTGCACTGCCTCCAGCAGCCTTCAGCAAGATGTGGTTGCTGGGAGGGGATGGGGGTGAGAGGAGAGGTGGTGGCATAACCTCCTCCCCAGGGATCTCTCTCCCCAGGCAGCTCTCTCAGGAGGGAGGGAGTGAGTGGGACAAGTAGAAAGCCTCCCTCAGACTCGCTAGTGCCTGCCAGAGGTCCCCAGGCCATATCTCGACTTTTCAAGCCTTTGGGATTTTTCCACAGCATGAGGGCAATGCTCTCTTTGCTGCGGGGAGCCCTCACTTTGCTTGCTAAGGCAGGGAAAGGAATGTATGTGTTGAGCCCCGGGTACACTGTGCATTCTACACTGCACAATGTCCGTGTTTCCACCTGCCAGCCCCTGCCAAAGAGCGCCGGAGGTGTCCCGGAGGGGCCCCGGAGGTGTCCCGGAGGTGTCCCGGAGTGTCCCGGAGGTGCCCCGGCGGTGCCCCGGAGGGCCCCGG
>NW_005054298.1:19087862-19092944 GCF_000277835.1 Geospiza fortis | reverse complement strand
GAGTGCCCCGGAGTGTCCCGGAGGTGCCCCGGAGTGTCCCGGAGGTGCCCCGGAGGTGTCCCAGAGTGTCCCGGAGGTGCCCCGGAGTGTCCCGGAGGTGCCCCGGAGTGCCCCGGAGGTGCCCCGGAGTGTCCCGGAGGTGTCCCAGAGTGTTCCGGAGCGTCCCGGAGGTGCCTCAGAACGTCCCGGAGGAGGCCCCGGCCCGGGCAGGGGCTGTGGGAACGTGGGAGGTGCTGCAGGGAAAGGCTGCACGCTGCAGCCCCAGCTCGCCTTCCTCCCAGGGGGACCCTGCCCGCCGGCGCCATTCCTCTGTCCTCTGAGTTGCTAATCTCAAATGCCCTGTATTTACATTCACTCAAACGTGATCTTGGCAGACCCTTATTAGTGTTATTGCCTTAATAGACTTCTTCTCTCTAACCTCTAAATTTTTGCAACAAACTGGCTTGAACTGCTAAGCATGGCAATTCATTAGATAAGAATATTATGTAAAAACCCTTCTATGGTGGACACATATACAGAAAATAATTCTGTCAGATGTAATTTTCAGAGGTAGCATAGCTATTTGATTCCATTTAGTGACATGAGATGCCAGGAGGTCTCTCAGTTTGGGGTTTTTCCACAGTTATATAAGTCACTGCCCATCTTTCCCAGTCTAAAGTAATAATAATAATTATTGTTATTGCTATGTCAAAGTGCATTCTCTAGCACAATCAAAAAAATCAATTGCATATATTTGATGTACAGTCCAATGTTCTTGGTAGCAAGTCAGCAAGTTATAGAAAGTCTTAAAATACATGGGGTTTGATCCTGAGCAGCATCAGCTGAGCTAAAAAGCAGGACAGAGGTGAGGGGTGCCTTGGCTGGGGGCTGTTGTTCTCAGTGAGGCAACCTCTGCTCAGCAGGTTGCCAGATTCTGGTCAGCATGCTGTCATACATGGCCAACTGCTAGAAAATAATCTGTGGGAGCAGATAAGATAGAGCAAAACTGCAGTAGCCAGTTTTTTTAAAAAAAGTAAACCGTGTCCAAAATCACCCATCCCCATTTCACAGCAAGAAAGCAGGTTCTCATGGGGCATCAGCTCAGTCACGGCAGAGCTCGGGGGAAGCACAAATGGGCCCTCTCCCCTCCCAGCTGAACAGGAACTTGCCCTGGCTGTATGCAAACAAAAGCAGCCTGTGTCTGCAGGCCTGGGCAGTGTTTTTGCTCCAGGGAGTCTCTCATTCAGTGCTGCCCTGCTTAGGAGCAGGGTTTCACAGGCACTTGAATGCCAGCTGGGTCACAGCACAGCAGCACACCTCTGGTCTCTGGCCGGCAGGACACAGGGAACAAGCTCCTGGAGAGTGCAGTGCCACCCAGAGCTGCTGGTCTGGCTGTCACTCCCTCTATGGAGCAGCTCCCCAGGACACTCTTCTCTTACAGCCAATCCTGATGGCAGTGCCAGGTACCCCAGTGCTGCTGGGGAAACCTGTCTTCTTAAGAAGCCAATATACAACAGGATCAGACCCAGCTCTGGGCCACCAAGCTGAAGAAGAATGATTGCTACCCTCAGTGGTAAGTGACTGCTCTCCATCCTCCTGTTGTTCTTTCCTATTTTTTTAAGACATCCTTAGGTAAAAGGGAAAGACAAAAAAAAGAAAAAAAAAAGGAAAAAAACACATTAAAAAAACTGAACCACATATCTTGTTGGCAGAAAAAGAAAGTATCGTTTTTGCTCATGCTATGAAGACATCAGCTGTGGAGGTAAAGCCTATAAAATTTCAGAAAACCAAGGACCATGATGCTGAGGTTAACCTGCTCTTCCTATCTGAACTGAGCACTGCTTCCTCCCTCACAACCCACCCACAGGGTCAAGAACCAATTGCTGGGGAGAGATGCTGCTGTTCACCCTGAAACTTACCTGCTGATGTCTGGCAGCCAGAGAGAGCAGGGCAGCTCTTGTGATTCCCACAGGATCCAGAGTAAAATGCTGCTGAATGAACAGCAAGACTCTGTATAAGCTCTGGTAGCAAGTCTCACATTAAAAAAAAAAAAAAAGGAAAAGAAAATCTGATTTTGTAAATATTCTCTCAATAGGATGCAAATACTCACTCACTTTGGACGTCCAGTTCTGAATCTGCCTTCATGAGCTATTTTTCATCATCCATTCCAGCAGGCATCTCAGAGCTCGCTTCTTATAATTCAGAGCATTTTAAACCCTGGAAGAGGAAAATGCATGTACCTTTTGGGGATTAAGAAAACATCAACATCCAAGCATGGAGATCTGAAGCCTAAGAGGAAGAAAAGCCAAGAAACCAAGGGGAAGATCTACACCAGTGGCATTTTGTGCCACTTGCAGAGTCAGCCATGGAGGGAGGGTCTGGCAGCTGCAGCACTGCCAAGGATATGTGTGTGGATGGAGGATAGTGTGTCCAGCTCCTGGCATGCAAACCTAGACATACTGGTGCTTCAATATGGTTGCCTTTAACAGATTTGTAAGAAAACCCTAAGTGAACATAACATGGCTCCTTTCCAAAGAGCATTTCCTGAGGCATAGTTGCCCAAGACAGTCTGATTTTACGCATTGCTGTGCATGGTCTTCTAGCTGCATGTTAGTAAAACATGAAAAAAAAAAGGTTCAGCTTTGTAAAGTACTGGGGGTATGTGTGAAAATGTAAGCACATTTTTATTTATAACAAATTATCATCAAGATAGGGAGTAGCCACATTAAAAGTGACAAAAAACAAGACAGAAAACTAAATCCTCCTGAAATCTTTTTTCACAAGTTCACTCGCTGTTGCTTTAACCAGCAAAGCTGGTACAGCAGAAGGATTTCTAATCAGTCACTAATGCATGATTGTTTAATTTTAATGGGCATGATCAATACCATCCGCTCCTTCTTTAAATGCTAATGAACACTTTAATACAACAGATGTGGACAAACAGTACATTGCAGATTAAAATTAGGCACAGCATTAAATAGCTTGCAAACAGCAGAGGAATCCTGCTGGACATCTTGAGGAACAACCACAGACAGCTGATAAATCTTGAACTGCCACCACCAGCCCACAGTATCTCAGGCTTGTACAACTACACTGCCATCCTGATCACCCTAGAAGAGAAAGGTGACTTTCCAAACTCTTGCAATCTCTTTCTTAGGATTTGTGCAGGCCCAAATGTGATTCCTGAGATGCATATCCCATTTTAATAACACAAGCACATTTCTAGCAACTACTCTCAGTTGGTATCCTCCCATTTTGGTCATGGCAAGAAATGTCAGGGAAGGATCTCCAACCTAGACAAAATCCCAGTCCCTTGCTTGTGACAGAGAAACATGCAGTGCTAGATTGTCCATGTCCCTCAAATTAGTTGTCAGGCTCAGTAAATCAGGGTCAGAAGCTGGGCTACTAACTAACTTTCAACCACTTTGAAGCCACAAGAAAATGGCAAACTTTGGTACCAAAGGGCATCACATGCAGCTGAATTCACTTCGAGGTAAAGCTTCTATTTTTTCTGCTCTAAACTGTTGTCAGAGGAAAAGTCACTTGAGTAAGAGAAATCCAAATCCTGATACCTGGTGTCATTTGTCTTGCTCCATTGGTTTTGGTGGATCTGTCCTGAATTCATGAAATGCGAGTCCCAGTCCACTCTGGTGGGTAATGGAAACTCACCCCAGGGCTCAGCCCTCACTGGGGCAGGTGGCAGTCAAAGGAAGGAGTGCTGCATGTACCCACAGGAGTGGCCTTTGCGTGGGGTAAGGACTTTACATGTCCTTTAGACCATCCAGTGACAGGCTGCGGTGATACCCCTTCACCCTGAGCAGGTGACATGCCAGGAGCTCGGCCGGCATCGCTCACCATGGTGGGCCAGCAAGGGATGGGCACTGAGCAGCACCCTGTTCAAAGGCATCTCTAATTTACAGTTCCTTGGCTTTCAGAGGGTACCATGCAATGCTTTGGGTTCAGCTTCCTTTATCTGTTTCTTCCTTTTTTTCTCTCTTGCATCTTGTGAAACCCAAACTTTTTTTTCTCCTTTTTAATTGTGTGAAATCAACTTGGAGTGAAAAGGCCACGAAGAAACTTTCTGACGCCAACTGAGTCTAAGCTGTGTCTTTGTTCTCAGCAGAGCTAAAGACCACATTAATCAGAAACTTTGCTGACCTTGTCTTTACTACCTGAATACTGAAAGACAAAAGCGACACAGTCTGGCCACATTTAAAAATTCAATTAAAAAATACCAGCTGCACAGGGATAAATATTATTATAGACCTCAGTGGGGTTAGTTGTAACTATGATAAAGGCAATGCCTTCTTCTCACTCTATTTTAATTTTTTTTCCCCAAAAGAATAAAGCCTAGTTTTTGATTCTCCTTCTGATTAAGACAACTGTGTACGTGACAGTGTGCTCAGTGGTGTTGGGTAACTAATGTTGGGGCTTTTAATAAGGAACAAAGTAAGAAATTCCTGAGAAGGGATGGCAAGCTGAAAGTGGAGAAGTGAAGCTACTAAAGTGGACCCGAAGAAAAATGTCCTTGTGTCCCTTTTTTTCAGACTATACTGAAATATATACCTCTTCCTATAGCCCTGGCAGAAGCAGACTAGACAAGGGGTGAGAAGACCCTGCTTAGAGCTGGACTCAGCACCTAGAAGCAAAGTGAGGTGAGGAGAGAGGTAACAGCACAACTCTCCCGAGGATGAAACTCAGAGCCTTTCATTGGGGCACCTAGCCGTGCCTTACGGATTTTATTTTTGAAATATTAAGCAAATGAGTGGATATCCGGTCAGCTGAGAACACGAGCAGCCAAACAAAAGAGGGGAGAAAACCAAATTAAATCCCTTGACGCTGACAGTGACAGGAGGAGAGGTGGCAGCTCTCCCTGGGCACTGGCAGGCCCCAGCCAGGTGGGTACCAGCTTCGATGCAGCAAATTGAACAGGAGCAGGCAAATCTTCTCTAGGTTGAACGTTCAGTTAAATAAAGGGCCAAATTCCTCTCAGAACGTCCTCCGGCCCCGCCAGCTCCCCCTGGCTCTCTCCTTTCCCGGCTTGCCGGCGGCCTGCCTGTGGGGTTTCCTTGCGTGCTGCACCTTTATCCAGCCGCCCTCGCT
>NW_005054298.1:19050981-19087727 GCF_000277835.1 Geospiza fortis | reverse complement strand
AGACCTGTCCCTCTCTGAAGGGGTGTCAGAGGCCGTGCTGGAGGCGCTGCTGCCTTTTGAGTTCAAGTGCAGATTGGAAAGGTTTCTCATCAAGCTGTGCGACAGGGGAGAGGAGTTCCTCGAGTGGCTGATGGACGTGAGCTGCTGGCTGACGGGAGCGCGCGTCCTCCGCACGGCCGCGGCGTACGA
Source organism: Geospiza fortis (assembly GCF_000277835.1). NCBI lineage: Eukaryota > Metazoa > Chordata > Aves > Passeriformes > Thraupidae > Geospiza > Geospiza fortis. The sequence continues at coordinate 19,087,538 of NW_005054298.1, read as the reverse complement.
GTCCTGGCTGCGCAGGTAGGGCAGGTACTGCGTGACCGTGCTCGGGCTGTGCGGGTGGCCGTGCTGGAGGGAAATGGCCTTTGCTAGCTGCTGCATGCGCAGGGTCTGCATCCACTGACTGTCAGTGCCTGCAAGGGAAGGGAAACAGAGTCAGCTTTCTGTGAATCGATGGAAAACCGCTCTCAGGTTTACCAAAGGTGTGAGGTTACGTACCAGGGTTTCTCTCGGAAGAACCTCAAACCACCCTTCCCCTCCCAGCCTTGCAGCAGATAGTCCTAGATTTGAGTATGTTTGATGTTATGGTTGAACATAATGTTGGGCTTTTAAAATAGCAAGTGATACAAATATTTCTGATGCCACTGCAGATTACGGAGCTTAGACTAGAAGACGGTTACTGAGCCATCCACCTGGCTGTTCAGGTGGGCTCCCGCCCCCAGGTGCCTTCTGGTCATTTGAACCCAACCTGGTTTTAAACATGCCCTGTGATGCTCTTGGCAACCTCAGCAGATTTCTCCACAGCTTTCATTAGAAAAGAGCCTGGAGACCTCTGGAGCTGACACAGAGGTCACCCCAAGGTACCAGTACTTCTGCAACATTGCCTTCCAGCTGCACCTCTCCCATCTGGCACAGTCGTGCTGTTTGCAGCCCAGCACAGAGAGGAAGCAGTGCAGAGCCATTGCAAATCCCAGCTGCCCCAGCCACATTCACCTCCTCTGCCTCCAGTTTCTTTTCAAACTGCTACACACCATAAAAACCAGAGCTACTTTAGTTGTTGTTGCTACTACAAATTCAGAATTCAATCCACTTTGCATCCAGCTTCATGCAGAAAACTGACTCTGTATGTGGAAAAGTCAGTGAGGCATTAGGCTTCAGCCAGGCTGGCTCAGACAGTGCTTAACTGTGAGCAACTCAGGGTATTACAGTTCCCTCTACACCTACTGTCACAGCCCTGGGGTTGTAACAAAAGTTGTAGCTTTCAGAGATCACACTGAAGTGGTTTTGAAAGTCAGTCCTGTGGTTTCCATGAAAGCCTTTAGCAAATACAATAGCTGTAAATTTTCCATTTGAACTGCAAAGGCTGCCTGGTTTGCTACTTTGTGGGTAGAGCAGAGAACAGGAATTCCTCTTATCTGAGGCCACAGTTCTGGCCAAAGACTCATGGGGAGCAGCTAAAATAATTTTGTTCTGGAGAGATTTGAATTATTTGTTCTTAAAGATTGCTAATATCATTCCAACAAGAAAGCATAATCCTCTCTGCCTCTCGCTGGAACACTTCATTGACCATGGGGAGTTTTGTGGGAGCTGGATAGCAGCTCTGTCCTCATTAGGGTTTCTCCTGTTAAAATGTAATGGATGATCTCTTCCACTCCTCTTTTCCCCAGACTTTGTTTGAATCCAAAGAGATTTAAATCACTTCAACTTATTGTCAACTATGTCAAAAGGAAACTGTCTTCCCTATCATAGTGTGTATGACACTGACACAGCAGATAGCTCCACCTGCACTTAGAGGTGAACCTTCTTTCACAGAAAGACAGATGGGAATTGCCTCCTCTGCTTCTTAACCTCCTTGAAAGTCATGGTTTCAAAAGAAACATGCATGCCAAAATGTACTTGATAGACACTATTGCCTCTGCCATTCCCCCGTGCCCTCCAACCAAGGCTGTGGATGTAAATCACAGACCTCATAAACCTGGAAACAGCAGGCTCAGGACTCAAGTTTAGATCTTCATTTCTTATCAACACTCAGGTGGCCATCACATGTGCTATGGGACTAGATCTCCCTGAACAAGGGGCTCCCTTCAGGCTGCTGAGTCCTTGCTCCTTACAGCCAACAGCAGCTGCCAGCCCAGGATCCAGCTGCCCAGCAAGATCTCCAGTGTGCCCTCTGGGGCTGGGAGAAGGGGCTTCTCATGCCTCTCATGGGCTGGGGGGCTTCTCCCTCACATGGTCTCTAAGCCACCAACTCTGTGCTCTGTGTGGTAGCCCACAGAGGTAGTTATTTTAGCCTATTAGACAGGTATTACCCTTACCTTTGTGCTTGGATTTGGTGGTCTTTTAAACCTGGGATAGGTGGTCTGGTAAAGAAGACAGGCCAGAAGGTTTGCTAGAGCTGAGGCACAGCTTTCATGCTGGCTGGTAACCCACCTCCTTTGAACTGTGCCTATTCAATTGGCTGCTGACAAAACATTAGTGCTTCCATGTAACTCCTCCAGTGTGCCAAAGGGACAGACAAGCTCTCCCACCACTCACTGAAAAAAAAGCAACCATTTGGGTTTACAGCAGCTGAGCCAACCTGTGAAGATACACACCATACTTGGTATGGCTGCAGGGCTCATCACCCCAAAACCAGGGTAACCTCTATCTGCAAAGCTAATCTGGAGTAAAGATGTATTTTTTAGGACATGTTCTAGATTTCATTTGCATATTATAAAAGATAACTGTGTTGCAAATGGATCACAATTGCTTAGGAATAAGCACACCCATGTTAGATGTGTCTGCAGTCCAAACCCAGCACCTCTCAATTCACAGGGCCATTCTTCTACAGTAGCCAATAGTGTACAAAATTGAGATGTTCCTTCTCTACTAACTGGTGTCTTGTTCCGGCTCCTGTACTGCCCCTCAGGTGTCCCAACCCAAACATTTCTGCAGCCCTACCATGAACTCGAAGACAAAAACAGCTTGGCTAACAAACATCTTTACAAAAACAACAGCAGGTCTTAAAGGCAGAACTGTGCTAGAGTCAACTGAGATGAGTGTGAATCTGTCAGCAGCATAAATGTATTAGGAAATGAAAACTGCATTGTAGAGCCCACTGCATCATTAAACACATCTCACTGAACAGATTAAGCCCCAGAAGCCATAACAAACACCATTCCAGAGGTCAGACAATGATGAGCCAGGGCTGGCTCAAATGGGCAAGCCGAGCTGTGGAAGAAGAATGCTGTGGGAAGATTTCCACAATTCCTCAGAGAAGAGCAGGATGTCAGGAGCACTTGTGCCTGCCAGGCTGGCAGTATTGTACTTGTCAAAACAGTGCATGATCCACAGGGGACTTTTTGTCTTTGAGGCTACAGCCTAAGTATGTGTGTCCCCCTGCAAGAGCACTGGCCAGAGCAAGAGCACCCACACATCTCTAACAGCAGGTGCCCTTTGTCCAAGCACCACATCTGTGCAAAGCTGTGTTCTGGCTGGCTAAGGGTGGGAGGGAAGAACTGGCCAAAGCACTCCAGTTGAGTGTGAACTTCTCACCATGGACTCCTTCCAGCCTGCTTCCTACAGGAGCATACAGGGCATCCCCCTTACCCTTCAGAGACAGGCAACAGGCAGCTCTGCCAGGGGGAGAAATGGATCTGATGGCCACCAATGTAAGCAAGTTAATCAGGGACATCAAGACTGGAAGCAGCCTGTGCTGCAATGATCATGCAGTTTTTTTGTAGTGTTTGCAGTCCTGAGGGATATGGGTCAAATAGTTAGGCTCATGAATTTTAGGAAAACAGACTTCCAGCTCCTCAAGGACAAAAGGAAAGGATACCCTGGGGACAAGGGAGTGGAATAGAGCTGACAGATCTTTAAGGAAGTCTTTCATAGAGTGCAAGAGCTCTCCAGGAGCAAGAAACTGGACAAAGAAGGTAAGAGACTGGTGTGTCTGAGTAGGGAAGTGCTGGCAAAAGTAAGGGGAAAAAAGCAAATGCCCAGGAAGTGGAAACAAGGATGGGTAGCCTGGGAAGAGCATAGACATGAAGTCTGGTTGTGTAGGGATGTAGTGAGAAAGGGCAAAACAAAGCTGAAACTGAACCTGGCAAGTGATGCAAAGAATAACAAGAAGGGTTTAAACTATGTTAACAAAATAAGAAGTTCAAAGAAGGAGTACCCCCCTGATAAACAGCACTGGAAAACTGGTAACAACAGATGGGGAGAAGACTTTGTCTCAATCTTCAATGTCAGCCCCTCTTCCCACACCTATCAAGTCAATGGACAGCAGGATGAGGACTGGGTAAGCTTCCTGATCTTGACATCAGTGGACAAGGGAAGAGCTACAGGTGTAATTTATCTGGACTTCTGTAAAGCCTTTGACATGATCCCCCCAACATCCTTCTCTCTAAATTGGACAGAGATGGATTTGATGGGTGGACTGTTAGGATAAGGAACTGGTTGAATGGTTGCATCCAGAGGTCAACAGCTCAGAGTCCTGGTGTACATCAGGGACAAGTGGTGTCTCTGAGGGGTCCATATGGGACCAGTGGTATTTATTATCTCCATCACTGACAATGAGGATTGATTGTACCCTCAGCACAGCTGCAGGTGACACCAAGCTGAGTGGGTGATGTGCATTGACTTTTAGCTGTCCTCCCCATACATGCCCTGCCCATGTCAGCAATAAAGCTCACATGTGCTGACTTACCTGAGTCAGATCTGCTCCGTGAATTCCCCTCCGAACTGGGCAGCGAGGTCTGGATCAGGAGCTGTACTGCCTCAACCTCATCCTGTGCTTTCAGCTTGCTCCAGCAGATAGCCTGGATGTGCCTCGTGCTTTTGGGAGCTCTGACATCACTCTGCTCAGGAAGGACACAACAAGTGTGAGGATGTAACAACAAACAACACACAACACACTAAGCTCCCCTATGAGGGAACTTCCACTAGTGCCTGGGCGGCAGCAGTTGTTTCAATATAGAGCCTGATTTGCAAAACCACTTAGTAAGTTCTCAAATATTTTTAGACTCTAGATAATTTTGGCTGGTACTTGTGATTATGCTAAAAATGTGGTAGTGAAAACCTGCTTCAATTCTTGTACCCTGCGGAGGAAAGATGTGAAGGCCTTCCTCTAAAACACAAAACCACATTTTACTAGTTCTGTTAATGAGGATCAAATGTGCACTGCTTTCTGCTAAAAGAGGTAGGACTAAGGTATTTTTGCAGGGGGACTCCCTACAAAATTCTCCTGGAGTATCCTTCAGTTTGCTGTTAAGGACCTATGACTCCTGAGAGAAACTTCAGCCTGAAAGAACTACTTCTTCACTTCTGGGAAAAGCAAGCAAGGTCCAGGATTTCCCCATTGCTCCATCACTGCCTGAATGCTTGTTCAGGACAGAGCTGGAATCTCATTATTAACCTTCTTCTGACATACAGAGTTAGTCTTTAAAATATCAGTATTGTAAGTAACTGCAAACTTTTTTTTACAAAACTAATTTCTATCACATCAAATTGTATTCTGGGTTTTATTTTATCTTATTCTTGATTTCTCTTTTTTTTTTCTTCTGTTTCTTCTCTGCTTTCCTAATTAGCACATCATTGAAAAGAGAAAAACCAGCCTCTTTAAATAATGCAAACACCATTGACCATTACAGTTGAAGCAAAAGGAGCTTTCATCCTTGGGAAGAAGAGCCATCCCAGGCAGCAGTCTGAGGCCATTGTCTCTGTAAACTTCATTCAGCTTTTGCTCTGAACTTTATATTTTACAACTAATTACAGGCTGCTGAGAACTTGATTATAGGATATAACAAAGCCACAGGATGTTATTTCCACACCTCCTGTGTAGGTTTTGTCTTGGATCAACTATTTTATTTGTTTCTTAGAGCTTACCTCATACGTAACAACACATTCGACAGACTGGTGCTCTTCTATGCCCACAATCCATTTCTCCATTACAAACGGTGGCTGGAAAAAACATAGTGGGAGTTTTCTAAGGTGCTCTTCATCTCCCAACTTGTTTCTAAATCACCCAGAAGGGATTTACACATTTGCCTCTTTTCATTCATTCCTATATTGTTAACATCAATACTTTCCTTAAAATTCTGTGAGACAAAGCAATATATTTTTGAAATATTTACTTCCTGGTTTACAAAAGGAAACTGAGAAGAGATTTCCATACATAACACACAGCAGATGAGACAACATGGAATATTTTCAGGGAATATTTTCAATATTTTTCAATTTTGTGCGTGTACACTTTTTCTTCTGCTAGATTTACAGAGGAAAGCAAGAACAAATATCTAGAGATTCTCAAAGCAAGAACAAATATCTAGAGATTCTCAAAGATATTTCTTGACAAATATAAAAATGTTGAAGTATGTGAAAAGTTAATGCTACTGTATCTAGTTGTTAGTTTATTTAACTTGATGCCTTTTTAAAAGGAAAAATGGAAATGTCCAAGATTTAAATTAGACAGAAAACTAATGATAGTAATAAAAACAAAATAGTAATAGTAATGATAACAAAAAAAATCATAAGTGTTGTTCCAGAAATCACTAACCATAAAAATAGTGTTAGCATTAATTAAATATTAGAATATTTTTTGGCAAATAGACCTATATCACATTTTCCTTAAAATTCTGACTGTTGACAATCTGTTTTTCATTTTTTCCTTTAGAAAAAATGACTGAAAGTTTCCCCTCCCGATTTTGCCACAAAAATTCACAGTTAAAAGCACTCAAGAGTTTGGGTGTTTTTACCAGTGCACATTAGAGCAGCATTCTAATTGGCAATCAAGCTGTATATTTTTTCAGTTAGAAATTTATTTTGTTAGCTATTATCAAGTAGAGCATATTAATAAAAACAAACAATTAAAATAATAGCTAACAAAATGCCCTCTGCATCAACAAAACTTCTGTTCCTTAGGGAAAAGCAGTCTAAATGCTTACTGGTAAATATTTACAGGCAGGTTCTGACACAGGGTAAAATGCTCAGTGACAATGAATTGCAGATGTTCAGTGCTGTACTGTCTGCGATGGATTTCAGTCTTTGCAATTCACTGGTGCATGAAAGAGAGAGTTTTAGAACCAGATAAAAGTTCTAAAACCACACACAAAAAAAAAAAAAAAAAGAAAAAGAGAGAGAGAGAAGAAAAAAGAAAGAGAGAAAAAACCCAACAAAACCCCCCAGACAAATAGCATGAGGTTTCTGGAACATTTAAATTGGTTTCTTCTCTTGAAAAATAAAGCAATTTTTGGAACATTCGTTTCATTAAAACAGGTAATAAATTCAGAGGATATAACATGGAATTAAAACAAGAAAATATAAATTAGTTCCTTCTCTTATTTGTCTATTGTAAACATTATTGTCAGCTTAAAGGAGAACCAAAATACCTAACTCCTATTATGATACAATTCTATTTAAAATGTGCATTTTATTTAAAAGCTGTCAAGAGATTGAGCTTCTGCAAGCACAAAAGTCGACTGCTGTGGTATTTTAATGTCTTTGTTTGAGATCTGTGAATTCCTGAAAGCTTTAAGGCTGTAAATACCTTTGTCATCTTTAAAATCTCTACATCAGGTAGGTTAGTGTTGAATGTCACATCTTTTATGTAGGTTATTGCAATTTCATCCCCGTCCATCTCCATGTACATTTTCCATTTACAATCCTATGAATAATAAAAAAAAGAGTGCTGGATTGTTAGAATACAAATAGGAAAAGAAAACTCAACAACAAAACCCAAAATGAAACAAAACTAAATGCCGAAACAACCGAAATCTAATCCTCAATATATGAAGGGAATAACCCAGCGAGAAAGTGAAGAGGCATATACACATTTTATACATGTTTGCAGTACAGTGTTGATAATGGAAAACTCTCAGTCTTCTTGTTTCTTCTTCCCTCAGCTCACCCTGTGAGGCAGCTGCCACCTTGACAGGTCTGGATATATTCTGAGGTGTGGTGTCCCTGAATGGCCTCACCTGGACAGACAGCCTGCTGGAGCATGTGGCTTGGGAGCTCTGCACACCCCAGGGCAGTGGAGGGACAGGCAGTGATGGGAGCCATCACCTGGGGTCACAGTCAGAGCTGACAGCCAGGCACAAGGACATCGTCCCAGTGAAACCAGGAATGAATGGGCAAAGTCTGTGCAACACCTTCAAGACAATCACTCAAATAATGGGCAAAAGGATGAGCTTGTTATCACAGCCCAGTTATTTCAGATACTGAGAGCACTGAGCATCCTCAACGTCTGCTTGCCTCCAACTGCATTTTAATCATAAAGAAGCTCAGCTAAGAAACTAATCACATTGAGTCTAATAAACCACAGCAGTAAAAGGTATCCTTAATCCCCTGAGCTGAACAGTGACAACTGGCAGCATCCTGCAGGACATCCCACATGGACTGAGTGCTGGAGCTGGGGTTTGTGTCTGTGGCCAGGGAGGCTCCCACTGGGGACCAGAGACTGCCTGTCCATGGTGCAAACCAGCCAACATTTGCTGGTCTGCCTGGCAGGTGCTTTGGGGATGAGATACTGTGCACTGAGATACTGGGGATGAGTGCAGTGCACATAGCATCTCCAAAAATCAGTCCCCTGAAGGACCATGCTGCCACTGAAGCAGAGTGTCTCCACCTCCATACAGGAAGGAGGAAATCTTCCCTTCACAAAGACAGAAGCTCCTCCAACCCCTTCATGCCAGGGGTTCAGGGGTCTGTATCTGCCACATGCCACCTGTAAGGCAGGTGTGGGCTCAGCGCTCGCAGAAGGCAGTCTTCACCTTGGTTTTCCTCAGAAAATGCTAAAGGTTTCAGTGGGGACACAGATGGACACTTAGGGCCACGGGCTTGTGTAAGCAGTTATTTGCACAGACAAACATACAGCAGCCTAAAAGTTACCCATTTGCACAGGTGATTATCTGTGGTGTTTGCACGTATGGCTCTCATAAGTGTAACACAGGAGCTCAGCCCTCAGAAGGCTCAAAGCTTTCCATCACACATTAAACTGGCAATTCCAAATTAAAAGAAAACCGAAATATAATAATTTCTGAACTGCAACAAGAAATTATGTTTATGACAGCATTTGGTCCTGTGTGTCCATGTGTCTGCTTTGAAAGCTTCCACATTTTACAAGCAGAGAGGCCATGTGAATTGGTTTTCGCACTGCCCTGGTGCGAGTTTGAGTGATGGGAACTGCAGTTCAGTGGTCAGGGCACCAACCAAGACTCAGAGGCACCAAGTTCAGTTTCCAGTTCTGCTACTGGCTTCCTGTGCAACCTGCTCAGGTGCTGAAGTCACCCTGTGCCTCCATTTCCTAATCACAGACTGTATCTCTTTGCACGTCTCTTTTCTGTCCTATTTTTCACATTTGTGAGCTGACGCAGGGCAATGCCTGTCCTGTCCCAGGCAGGTTCAGCTCTGTGCACTGGTTCTGACATGAGGATAGCATGTGCTTTGAAACAGAACAGCAACAGCAAAGCAAATTGTCTCTGACTCCTTCTCATATATCAAACTTGTGCTCCTGTCCCTACCCAACGTTCTTGTTGCCAGGCTTTTTTGCAGGAGATTCATGGTAGTGCAAATCAAACCTGAGGTTAGAGACAAGATGCTTGATGACATTTTTAAGTTTTACAAAAACACCAGAGCCAAGAAAAGAAAAAAATATCAACATAAAGTACTATCCTCCAGTTAGTTCAGCACATCTCCTGCCATCTCTGAGTAATACCAGTGCCAAGCACTTGAGAGCTAGAGCTTGTGCCAGGGCTCCCATGCCCTCCTGACTCAGGATTTTGTGCTGTGCATTCACATTTCTGGGCAGGCTAGATCTGACAAATATGATCTCATTTTAATAAACAAAATAAATCAATAATAATATCATTATTATCAATAATGTCATTAATATCAATAATAACCAATAAATTGTCCAGGGTCTGGCAGGGGGTGGGCATTGCCACTGTCCATCCTCTTGCCAGGTCCGCTGCACAGGCAGGATCCCTCTCCATGCAGTCATGGATCAAACTGCCCTGTGCAGGGGTGGACGCCTGAGGCCTGCACAAACACTGCCTTCCCCAGCTCTGAACTGCATCTTCACAGAAACACACACACTCCTGTCCCTCAAATACAGTCCCCAAATCTTTGGCCCTCTTTGGAGCCCTCTCCAGCCAGACTGTGCAGATACCAAGATACCATAACAGGATACTGCTGTGGTCCCTCAAAAATACATGTCTCATTTTATTTGGAAAGGTTTTCATTTTGTGTTATTAGAAAATTATTATTGTAAAGGGGAAAGGGAGAATGAAAGAGAGAAGGAGCAAATAAGGAGAGTGAGAGGCAAGGGGATGTTGGGAGGGAAAAGGAAATGCTGCAGAGTGGAAGGGAGCAAGGAAGAAATTTAGGAATTTTCCTGGGATACAGGAACCCCTTCCAGCTGGACATCAGCTGCCAGCAGAGCTTGTTCCTCCCAGTAGGAAGGAAGGAAGGAAGGAAGGAAGGAAGGAAGGAAGGAAGGAAGGAAGGAAGGAAGGAAGGAAGGAAGGAAGGAAGGAAGGAAGGAAGGAAGGAAGGAAGGAAGGAAGGAAGGAAGGAAGGAAGGAAGGAAGGAAGGAAGGAAGGAAGGAAGGAAGGAAGGAAGGAAGGAAGGAAGGAAGGAAGGAAGGAAGGAAGGAAGGAAGGAAGGAAGGAAGGAAGGAAGGAAGGAAGGAAGGAAGGAAATGGAAAAGGCAGCAGGCAGGTGACTTTATAATCAAGGCACTTAGCAAATATCTAAGATCAGTAGGTGATTACTTGTCTTACAAACCTAGTAACCATTCTGTTCAACCAAACAGTAAATAATGCAAGATTTGTGTGCTGTAGAAAGGAAGGGACATATTTCTGTGTTTTCTAATGGAGTTCCAGATTCTTATAATAGGAGATGCTCATCCATTTAAGCAAAAATTTGGCTAGAAAAGCCAAGCATATGAATTTCAATTCTTTGATGAAGTGTAGCCATATGACTTCTTAGGTCAAAACGACATTTAGTGCCAGGCATTTGTGGGAAAATAACTTGGAAATGGCTTGTTCAATGTGTCTGGTTGATAGATATGCTTACATAAGTCCTTCAAAGAGACTTCCCTGGATATCTTGTCATTCAAGCATTATAATACCTCCCAATATCTACCTGCTTGATTTTGATCTAAATAAAAAAAATCAGCTTTTTGTTTTACAAAATTATCTAGTTGCAGAACTGAAAGGCACAACCTGCAAAACTTTGTGTGAAAACATTTCCAAATAACACTTTGACAAAGCCAAAAAATCAACAGCCTCTGAAAATTACTGTAGAAAAAAAAAAGCAAATCACACATGTATTTGAGCTGCTTCTTTCTCTTTGAAACAAGAAATAAGAACACTTTAAAAATTAAGTCTCCAGCTTACTGTGGTGACAATACTCCTTTAACCCCATATGCGTTTATGTCTGCAAAAAAAACCTGAAAGGGAAATGAAAAAGATCAGGCACAGGCTCTAAACAGCAAACACATATCCTGCAACAACAGCTTCAAACCTTTGCTAGGGAGGCACTTCATTTTTCAAGGGGGCCCAAATCAAGGATTCATTTTAAAATCTGTGGTTGCAGTAAACTTTTTTTGTTTTTTAACAATTGAAATAAAAATGGAAATGGCATTGCAGCAGATAACTGGATATTAAAAGAAAAGTAAGATGTAGCGCAGGATGAAACAAATAAGAAAAAAAAATGTTGGCCATGCTGATACTAAAAGTAGTAGCATGTTGATGATTTAGGTCCCCAGAAGCTCCTTTACATTCTTAGCTATTATCTATCTCAGCTGCTGAAACCTGCTGTTTTAAAGGCATTAGAGTTGAACATCTAGTGACAGCACTTGGGTTATTTATCATTATGTATCACCCTGCTACACTATATTTTATTATACTGGATTTAAAGGAAGATAACACAATTATGGTTAATTTGCTTCTCTTCTTTATATGTATAGTGTCATGACCCACCACAGCTTTGTCCCATGAGATATTTTTAACCAAAAAGAAATCCACAAGAAACTCTCCCTAAAAATTCCATTAATAACCTCTTGTAGCATGTATAGGTTGCAGGGTCTGGAACTAAGAATGTTTTAATCTCTTCAGCAAAACAATGTCTCATAATGATGTACAGGACTATTGCTGCACTGATGAAGAATCATACATAATTCAGCACCTTTCACTTGGCACCACTGTGATATCCTCATTAGCAGTGGCTCACAGTGGCTGTCAGATGGTGTCCATGCGAATGCAGGCATTATATTGTCTTTGAGATGTGCAGCTGCTTCCATGACACTGCCAGTATATAAAAACATGACGCCAGTTTGTTTTATTTAGTGCTAAACCTTCCAGTTTGTAAAAACAAGGCTGACACAGAGCCTGACATGAGGCAGTGAAAATAATTAGCTCTCATTTTCTCAGCCTCCTATTTCCTTCTCCCCGCTGTGTTCTCTTTCCACTAAACCACCACATGTCAGTCGAAATGGGAGGCAATTAGTGGGCTCATTTCAGTCCCCACAACTGTGCTGAAAAGAAAGTATTTATGATGGCACAATGAACAGCTGAAAGATTAAATAACATTTGCCTTTTGAAAAGAAAATGACTTCTAGCTAAATGGGCAATTTTTGATTATTCTCAAACAAGCTTAGAGTAGTTGGTTTTTAAAATACAAGAAAGGAAAATGAGTCATTTTTAGGTGAAAGAATCAAATAAAACTTGACACAGTAATGCAAATAACTGATGTTTTATTGCAAAATATGTAAATGTGTTATACCCTTAACAATGGCTGGTGTCTCAGGTCAGGGCAGGCTGCTGCCAGCCAGGCTCCAGCAAGAGAAGGTGGCTCCACCGCTGGTTTTGTTTCAGCTGTGCAGGCAGAAAAAAGAGGGGCGGAGGGGAGGCCTTGCGAGAGAGATGGTCTTAAAATGTACAGAAACAAAGCAAGAGGAAGATATATTTATGTTATCAGTTGCCTGGGTGCCTCCTCCGAGCTGGAGCCCTTACTCCCCTGCAAGGCAGCAGGCACTGACTGGCTGCAGCTTTGCCTGGAGAAGCACGAGGCCCCTTAACAGTTACACAGAGCAGCCAGCACTACCAAAAATATCTGTCCCCTGGCAGTGCCCTTCTTCAACATCCAGGGCTGTGGAGCTGTGTGCACAACAGAGTGGCACATAATGGTAAGTACCAGGCACTGCTGTGTGTGCCCCGAGAACAGGGGCTTGCAGCAGGCAAGGCAAGAGCTCAGTGAGCCCCAGCATTTACCAAAAGCTGCCCCTGCCATGTGATCAGAAGCAAACGGGGGTGTTGCAGTCACAGGCATCATCCACATGAGCAGGCTGCTTGCAACAGTGGGATGGTAAAGGTGGAAGCATGAAAAACCAGTCCCTTCCCTGAGGGCTGCATGGGTGCCCTCCTGTACTGTCCTGCAGTGGCATTTCCTGTGGACCACTCGTGGGGACAACGTGCAGACACCATGTCCCCACTGCAGCGTGTAGAGTGACTGCTCACACTCTGGGACTTGCAGCTCTGCAGGACATTGGCTGAGGGAACAAGGGTGCTCCGGAGCTCAGGAAAGGCATGGCAGGGCCACTGTTCTGCTGGGAACAAAGGCTTCTCTTCCAGGCTTTTGTCTGGATAGCACATGCCAAGCCTACAGATCACTGGGAACCTGTCTGTGCTTCTGCAGACCTATCTTCAATATGTGAGAGATAACGTGTGGAAGGCAGCAAGTTAATTCAGTGGTCAAGGTATAAAAATAAATCTTTAGATTAAAAAGTCTAGAAAGTCAAGTGAACAAAATACCTGCCTGAAAAGTCTACATCTCTTCAGGGCTATGGAATAATTTCTAATAGGTATCCTTGGTCTAGCACTGGCTACACAAGGATTTTTAAAGGTCTTGGCTTGAGTTTGACTTCAATTACACATGGATGCTAAAGCTGGAGCAATCCCAGTGGAGATGATGGAGTTATACCAGCTCCACCTGATGCAAAAACAATATATGGTCCTGAAAAGAGTCTTTGGAAGAAAATACCAGGAGCTCAGATCACCTGCACTGATCCACCTTCTTAGCAGACTACAATATTCTGTTCTTAATGGTGGTGGCAATATTTTAATGTGGCTGTGGTTTTATTTTACACCTTAGGTAATTCTTTGTGTCCCCTCACTGAGTACTTGATAGAATAGGAAGAAATTTATGAAAATAGCACACGAACACAGCTACTCTGATTCTTGCATTAACTATTAGTTTTTAGTACTGAAAGCATTGTGCTTTGAAATGGAATTAAAGAGGGAGGATTTAGAAGATGAGGTTTTGAGATAAGGACAAATAACCCCATGTTAGAAAGTCAAGGTACCTGTGATTATTTTGCAAAGGGAGGATTAGTAAAACCAATTCCTCCTCCATTTTTACTTAGTGAAGTGGGTTAAAATACCTACAGAACATGGAGAATATAAATGACTGAAAAACTGTAGAACTGAAATTTCAAATGTTATACCTTGGCTCTTGCTTTATTTTTCAGAAAGTAAAGAAAGAATTTATGAGCGTTGATATAGTGGGAGGGTGGGGAGGAACAAGCAGCAGAAATGGTCTCAAGCACTTGTGAAACCACATTCCAGTTACAACTATTTCAGTACTGATTTTTTTGTACTGCCTGCATTTTGCTGGCCTGGGCTTCTCCACATGAAGAGTTGGTCACAATGTCGCTTTAAAGTAGCCTTAATAGTACATTACCTTTGCCACTACACATTTAAATAATAGCATTAAAATACATCTCAGTTTGGATATTCAAGGCTAGAAAATAGTTCACACAGTTAGCAGATGGCTTTGAAGAGGCTCTGCTCCTTACCTTGTCAAATGGAGGGAAAGGTAAATGGGGAAAAATCAGGCGAAATGGTGAGCCAACTTCAAGGCTTTGTGTTTGGATATAGGTCAAATTGTGCCACTCTCGGTAAAAAATGAAAACATTCAATGGCATAGTGAAATCTGCCCTTTTGAGGACCAAAACTAAAGAATGCATTAATAGAAGGCAAAAAGACTGTAAGGCATCCTTCTCAAGGGGTTTGGTGATTCATCAGTGTGGAGCCGACATAGCTCAGGCACCTTTCCCTGATTGGGAAATTTTAATGAGCCATCTAGGATGAGAAAGCCATTGAAAATTCCCCCTCCAGTCCTGCAAATCAGCTCAAGCCACAACTGCCAGGGTTTGTTGTTTTACTCTCCATCTTGGACTTAATTGGTGGTCCCCTGCTTTTTTTTTTATTTGTGGGGGAGAAAAAAGTCTAAATCTATCACCTTTCAGCTCATTGGGAACTGTGTACAGAAAGGTCATGAAAAGGCAGTGAATGGAAGTAACCACATAACTTGAACTACAAGAGTTGGAAAAGAAACCTCTAAAAACCAGGTTAGCTTTGCAGTGCTCACTCCTGATGCATTCAGAGAGCACAAAGGTCAACTGAGCTTTTATAGCCTCCAAAGATGCAGCTAAAAAAGGAAGGAAACTGTAATGAAATGACTGCATCTGTCAGCTGGTGGAAACCAACATAATCCCACTACAAGATGCAGTTTAAATTAGATAAAAAATATGGGGCTGGTAAAGCTGTTTACTGGGAAGTCAATGTTTCATTCAGCATACAGAAAAGGCTGAACATTCAAATGCTGTCCTGAAGCATATCCAGCAGGATCCTTGCTAAAAGGCACTGCCATTCCTAAGGCCTTAATTTTCTGTCTGCTGATGAAGAAAGGTGTGCTGGCTGTGCTGATGGGGCACAGTGCAGTGCCCAGGAGAGGACACCTGTGCCCTGAGGAAACATCTTCACAGCACAGATGGTGCTGTGCTCTTACCAGCCAAACACATCCGAATTAACCAGCACCCCTGAAATGGTTTCTGGGTCCTGGACCAGCTTCTCCAGCACTTTTATATCTGGTGGTATGGCTGTATGTCATGATGCACTCCCCAGCTTTCGTTTGGACCAGGAGGCTTTTGTCCTATGTGTCCATCCTGTCTGAAGCTTGGGCAGAGCCACCTCCAGTGACATGGATGGCTTGGTTCCAGGTGCAACTACACCAGAAGATGCACTAAAGGGAAGTGGACTCAGAGACCAGCACAGAGCCAGCCTGGTGTAAAACCTCCCAGCATGAGCTGTTCTCCTTACAGAGCCCTTCCTGCTGCACTGCTGAGCACCTCCCAGCTGAGCCTAATAACCTCTCTCACTGTACACAAGTCTAGCAGCCAACACACCACCCAGGGAACACACCCTCAATGTGTAACCCAGATTTGAGCTTATTGCCTCTTTTTCCTCATGATTAAAACAGGAGAAATGCTTCTTAGTTAGGCAGCTGGTTATAGGGACTGATTAGGGTAAAGTTCCTTTGAGAAATTTATTTTTAAACTGATGTAGGCCAGCTTTTTAGCTATAAAGATGGTGGAAGGCATGATCCCAAGTGCTTCTGCTGACCCAGTTTTACAGGAACAGGCACCACTGTTTTACAAAAATGGGACAATAAAAGAAGTTTAAATCCTTCAATCCTGGTTTTCACCCTTTTCCCAGTTCATTTTGGAACAAATCTACATGACAGCTCAAAGCAGCCTCTAGGGGAGCCAGAAGATTGTGTGCAGGGGTTTTCAAAGAAGCAAGCTAGCCAAATTTCCTATACAGTTTGTACCACACCAGTCTTTGTTAATGTTATGTTTAATGCAAATTACTTGCCCATGTTGGCCCTAGCACCCTGCCCAAAAACTCAACCAACCTGCTCCTTCCAGTTCACTTTTTCAAACTGGCTCTGCTGCAATATCTTCAAAGGCAGGTACAAGTTAATGTGCAGATCTCAGACAGATGTTTCCAGCCCAGACATATTCAGGTGATAAATTGTGCATTCCCTGGAATGGCACCACTGAGCACATGGGGTACTGCAGCAGGGCAGCTGACAGGGAAGGCACGCCTGGCATGCAACCACAGCTTCAGAGGGAATGGCTTTCTTAGAAAAGGGCCCAACAGCACACAGAGCACACAGGACCAATTAGGAGCTCACAGGGAAGGCAGGACCAAATAAAAAAGGTTGTCAGAAGCCTGCAGAGGTTATGACAACACTACACAGGTCCATTGAACTAACTCTGCCCTCTCATAACAATTCAGCTTCTGTCCCATAGACTTTGCGCACAGTCTCATTTGCACATTTTGCTGTCATGGCTAAAACATCTACTTATCTTCAAACTTAAGGAGGCATTAGTACAATATGAATTTCTCTCCAGTGCTCAGAGGTCTATTTGCTCCTTCTCTTGCTCTTTCCTGCAGGTGATTGCCCAACTCCCTGCACTATGGCTCACAGCTCATATTGGAAATGGAAGGGAGATATGAGTTTTTAAATGGACTTTTAGTTCCTTCAAGAGTTAGTTGCACATGGGAGAGAAAAACGCACACCTACAAAAAAGCAGCTGTACAGCTGCATAAGCAACATGCATTCAAGAACACTGAGACAGTCTAAGTAATTCACATAGTGATAAAGAAGATTTTTATAGGAAAAAGAAGTACTCAACATAAAAGAAACAAACTAAAAAAAGAAGTCTCCAGACAAAAAGCTTTTTCAAATTGATGAAATTATTTCAGTATGAGTACAAGTTCCTACTAAGTTCAAACCTAAATGCTTTCTCTGCAAGCACCACCAAGTACAGAAATCAAGAGACTTCTGCAAACAATATGCCCTGAAAGCAAAGCAGCCAGATAACACAAGATGAAAGTCAGCCTCCCACAAGTTTAAGGTGGACACACAATGCAGATTTATCAAATAAAAAAGGAAACAAATCCTGCTGTCACAACCCCTGACTCTAGCTCAGAAATGCTTTGCGCACCATTTCCACATAGATGATTAATTCTAAAACCCTTGAATTCAGAGTCCATGGCAAGCTGGACAAAGCAGACAGAAAGCATGGGACAAACCTTACTCTTGAGAAAAAACAATGTGGTAGAAATCCTTTGCTGGAACACCTGGAGTCATCAACACTCCTGTTACGCAGAGTGTAACGAGAGATCCTTGAAGCAGCTCGTCTTGGAGCTGAGGGTTGATTAGGATGTGGCACACTGGCAATTGCTGGAGCACAGCAGTTCTGTGCTCCAACCACCCCTCCCTCCTTCCCCAGGACCATGAGAGCACACAGTCTCCACCAGGACCAGTCCTGCCCAGCCAGCAGCCATGCATACCATGTATTTTCCAAACTCCTCTTGGTTGCATGAAACAGTATCTCCTTTTTGCTGAGACAAAAGGAAGTCTGCCCACCAACATCAGGCATATGCCACTGCTCAACTGTCAGTGGTTTTTCTGAATAAATGGATTACCATTTCACACTCATTGGGATAAAAGGAACAAAGTGAAATCCCAAATTATAAAAATTACAATTTAAAAAACAGTTCACAAGGAAACAAAAGCTTTCAGCCAAAACTTTTTGTGCCGCTCTTTTCTTCCTTGCCTATTCTGGGGAACATCATCATCACTGATGCAGCCCCATTTGCCACCTTGACATTCAATCAGCACTTTCCAAAACAAGAGAATCTTCATGCAAATTTATCTTTTGTGTCCAGAAGATACTGGACCCTCTGGTTAGGGACTCTTAACCACACACACTGATCTAGCACTCCCAGCTTACCTTTGGACTGTTTCCCGGCTTCAAGTGATAACCAAACACAAGTTCAAGATTCACTACTTTCTCTATGCTTTCTTCAGCTCCACCTGCAGAATCCTGCCAAAAAAACAGGTAAAGGTAAGAATTCACATCTACCACAACCCACTGGGAGACACGAGCACACCCTTTGGTGGCAGAAAGGATTTGCCTTTCAGGTGTGACAAGTCTGGCAGGCAGCAGAAAGGAGACATGACTGCAAGAGGGGCAAAGGCTTCTGCATGGGTTTAGAGCTGGTAGTGGATGGCAACTGGGAGATGCTGCACATTTCCTGCTCCTGGCTGAGCTGCTCTGGCACAGTGCAGTGTCCCTGCAAGCACCGTGACAGCCTCTGCCACTGGAATTGCAGCTGGCACAGCAAAGCAAAGCAGCAATGCTCTGACTTTCATTTTCTCCTCTGGAGTTTTGCTATATGAAGATTTGCTTTATGTGGATTTCACTCTATTGCTGTGCAATAAATTGTGACTAAAAAAGCTACTTCAGGATTTGGGGTCTAGAATTCCTTGGTTAGCTTACTGAATTAAATAAGGCAAACATCTGGTCTTGCAACACAAAAGTCCCCAAATGCTCCCTCCCTTTTGCATGGGTCTTATTACAGATTATCAGAAAACTAATGGGTTAATGTAAGGGTGGCAAGACACTAAATCATCCTGTCATCCTTCTCTCCTGTAACATTAGCAAACTGGGGAATTACGGGCTTATTCTGGGCCAGGGGTCTGCTGTTCTTCAGTGGTGACCAGTTGGTGGCAGCAGTTTGGAGGAATGGCTCTTCAAAGTAGTTTCTGATTAATGACAGCTAGCAAATTGCAACCAGTTGTTGCTTAATTTAATTCTACAGGCTCCATGATACAAAAGGTATAAAGTACTCAAACTTAGAACTTCCCTGAAAACAATTTCTATTATCCTATTATTTGTTCTGATGTGACCCATTGCTGCTGTTGACTCCGCATTTGTTACAACCCCCTGTAGGAACTGCAACCTTGCCCTCCCCTGAATGGGGGAAAGTTGAGACATGAGAACAGGAAAATATTCATATCAGCACGAGAAGCATGGCTTATATCAACAGTGAGACTTACCTTAATTAATGGTGGAAAATGAAATAGATTTAGGTAGTCATGGGTTAACTTCTCAATGGCAGTCTACAAAAAAATCAACAAAACCAGATGGGAGTTATTTAGTATCTCATCCTGCAAATACCAGCATGAAAAACAGCACAACCCCACATGCCCTGTTTTCCACTGTGGATACATTAGGGCATGTGAGAAGAGTTTAAAATATAGCCCTGTTCTGGAAACTGTTGTGGTAGATTGGCCCTGATTTGCATTCAGAATCAGATCTGCTTAATCAGAAAAAGAGATGTTCAGGGGGCTTGTTTTTGTTGTTTTTATTTATGCTCAAATCAACCCAGGAAGCTGAGATCTTTCATTTTGGACATTATTGACTTTATTGAGTTTCAATAATTTTCCCTGTAGGAAATGTAAATTAAATATATCAGTAATGGTGCGTGGGCATGGAAAAAAATGGCTGGCAAGCAAAAAGGGAATAAATTTGTGTGACTTACAAAACTAAATTTGCAGGACTAGCAATTACAAGTATCTCTTTACTAGCAAATTGGGATCTAAAATGATTGAGATACAACAGAATTATAGACACTGCTTTTATAGAATCCCTTTTCCAAAGCTGACTGCCAGAAAACTCTCTCCTGTGGATACAGGACTAATACCATTACTGCTGTCATGATCACATTTCCCAGACCGTGATTTTTTTAACTCATTACAAACATTAGACATTTAAAACACTGTTTAAAAGCAAAGTTCTAAGAGCAAAGAAACCTGTCTGTCAATCAGCTTTAAAGTTGTCCAACTGAGTTTTGTTAGTCTAAATATGCTTTATGCTATAAATGAGATGTGGAAATTGAGAAGCTGAGATTTCAGTTCAAATAACTGTTTCATATCTGTTTCTCCTTCAGCTAAAGAGAGTTCTCTCTGGAGATTCCCAAGCTTTTCTGCTGGGAGAATGGCCCTCCTAGGCAAAGCTGCAGCAGTACTGCCATCCAGCTCACAAGAAAACTAAGAACTACAGAGAAGTATAAAGACCACAGCACATTTTCATGCCTCATAAAATGCTCAGGTTACTTTGAGTTCTAAATTCATATGAAGCTATAATTCTGTTTATTTTAGATACCAAGTATGTTCTCTGTTTAGCTTTGTAACTTTTGTTGCTAATACTACTGAAACTCCATAGACTCTGTAATACTCACACTATAACCTACTGCACCATTCAATATATGCTGATAATACCTTTAAATGGATGATGTGTCCTCTGGAAACAATTCCCATGTCCTTTAAATCCTCTTCTTCTAGAAGAAGCAATTGCTTCCCAGTGATATGATGTTCCTTAAACAAGCTAGCATAGACACTCATTTCACCAGAAGCATCGCCTTAAGATAAAAGAGGTTATTCAGAAATCCACATGGCACTTTATTGGAGGGGGGGGGGAATGAACAAATGTATATTAGTTCATAAATGTGAGCATGAAAGGACATATGAATAGCTTTTACCTTTTCTAGTAAGTTGTTGCATCCAGAAAAACTGCAAAAAAGAGGAATCAATCTTGAAGTTCAAATTACCAAAATCTTGTATTACAGTTATTTGGAGTTAATAAGTAATCATCCTTTTTAAAACAAAATTTAAAAATATTTCTCACTTTGGGATAAAGGACTCAGGATTCACCAATGCAAGTGATTACTTCTATTTAGCTTTTCCAAACTGCCTTCCATTTTGCAGCCACCTTTCTCAGTTTATTGTCACGAAGAACTGAAATGACCAAAGCGGAAGCTGAGAAATGTCATGTGCTAAAAGGGCTGAAGTGAAGGAGCCAGGGCTTTTATGGTTTTTGCACTGGCTTTCCAGACAGTCCTTTGGTAAATGTCAGCCAAACAACCCTATGATGCATAAGACACAAAGGCAGTGCTTGATAGGACATTGAAGTCATTTTGACACATAACTATGTCAGAGATAAATCACTAATCTGTCTTGTTTAGACTTCTAACTGAATAAAAAAGTATAAAGTACTCAATGCCATTATTTTATATGAAAGAGAGGTTCCACACCTGCTAAAAAAGCCCTAAACTTTTTTTCAGTTAATTGCAATCCAGGTGGCACACAGTGGGATAAAACCTTTGAACTCATTTTGTCATGTCCAGGGTCAGGGCACTTCTACATTCCTTAAACGAGGACCCAGGAATGCCCTCCTGGCTGCTGGCAGTTCCCAGCTCCCACTATTTTCTGGACACTGGAGAATGTGGCTGTTTTATGAAGGTAACTCAAAACTTTACTCCTGGTCACTTTCAAGCTTATCTGGGACACAAGCTTCACCAAACAGCAGTAAGATCTCACCTAGATGTTCTGATCCGGCCTTCCCTCCCACCACACCCGCTGTAATTTGTCAGAGATCTCCAGCATCAGGAGCCTGGCCACATTAACACAAAATACTCACCACATCTTCCTCGGTCCATGCACAAATATCAAAGGAGGGCAGCAACTGTGTGAGAGATACGAATTGAAAAGAAAACCATCCGAACATTTTTCGCCCCTTCACCCAAATTTTACTCTGGTGGCTGATATTATTCTGTTCCTTCTTCCCTGCAAAGTGCAGGACTTAAGCTGCAACTCATACTGATGTACTAAACCACTGCATTCACACTGATTGTGGGCTGGCTCCAACAGCGTGTTGGCAGTGTTAAATCGATCCTGTTCCTCTCTGCAGACAAAATTACCAGCAGATCTACAACAAAAACAACTTAGGAAGCAAAAGTAAATCTTCTGATGGAAAGGGACTCTATCTGCCTCTCCTCTTGGTTCTGACACTACAGGAAGGCTTTTGCTTTGGCTTTGGTCTGCAATGAAAATAATGCTGGGATTATGACTCCCTCCCAAATCATGGATGCTTTCTGCAAAAGGAAGGAAAACTTTCACTGGACAGCAGGGAAAACAGAATTTGGAGTCTGGCCACTGCAGACTGTCTTCCCACCCATATACAGACAAGTCTCTCTTGGTTTCTGCCACTGCTTTGTAACGACTCCTGTAAGGCTGGAGGAGTGCAGCACTTCCCAGCCTCCTCCTACACTTTGTTGGATGCAAGATGGTGTTAGCTCTTGAAGCACTAGGAAACCACGGAGGAATGGCTGCATTAAACAAAATTCTGGGATGATGTGAAAACTGACAGAGGAGAAGATGTCACTGTAACAGTGATTGCCATTTTACTCATTCAAGTATATGGTATCCAAAGTGTCATCTTCTTGGCATTTTTATTCAGCTTAAAGGATTACCATTAATTGTTGTAGATCTGTATTTGGACAGTCAGCGTCTCCCAGAAGCTCAATATCATGATGTAGTTGCAGACTTTTTGATGTAGATATGTGATTTATGAGAGACTCAGCTCGGTTATCCCCGACCCCCCATGGCTTTGTCACCCTCGCCACCCCAGGGTCCCCAGACCCCACCCACAAGCCAAGCATGTCCCCTAGGCAGGCCCTCACCCCAACACCTCCACCTGCAGCCTGGGCAGAACACTGTAGGACAAAAGTAGCGCTGGGGGCAACACTAAAGGACAAGGAAGGGCAAGTGGCAATCATGAACACCCTCAGGAGGCTCTGAGTTGTGCCTTTTGTAGGCACTTAGCGTCAAACTGGCTGGTGCTGCAGCAGGAGCCTGGTAAAATGATTTGTACAACTGAAAAAATTTACTGCAGAAGTCCAATAATGCATTTTTAGATGTACAGTGGGTTTTTTCTGCTTTCTTCTGGTTTAAATATAACCAGTGGCAGCAGAATAGTTCTGTATTATTCCTCTCTTTTTTTTTTCTTAATGGGAGAATAAAGGAGAAATGGCACACAGTTAGTAATACAGAAAAGTGACTTAAACCAGCAGACAATAAGGAACCTCTTCGAACTTCAGCGTTTTACATAGTGACACAAATGCATAAAATTTACTGTCAAAATGTTTATTGCAAAATAGAAGTTTGGAACAAAAGAGAAGCAAGGGAAAAGTTCACACCAAAAGAAAGTTTATGACACCAATCGAGGAAATTGAATACATTGTATGATTTTTTTTGTTTGTTTGCTTTGGTTTTACACTGGAAAAGCGAATCCACAGTGTGAATAAAACAAGACATGGTATGTCAAGTGCAATAAAGAGAATAACTGACACTGCAAGATTTTACCACACACAAGTGTAACATTGCATGTTCCACACAAATGATATATTCAGTTTACAGCACAAGAGTCTTGGCATAGGCATTGCACTCAGCTTTGCTTTTTCAGAAGGGAAAATGAAGTTTTCTAACACTGTGAAAATATTTTCTATTCAAATTCCATCAGTTCAAATCTGAAGTGTAAGTAGCATCGATTCCTACTATTCAGTACAAAACTTCTTCAGTAGTGCAAAAGCAAGAAATGCAGTGGACTATATCTGACTTTAAAAGGCATATGAGTATTTAGCACACAATATAAAATGTTAAAAGAAAATCATTGGTTCTACAGTTTTAAAATTAAATCTTCACACATCAGAAATCTCTGTGCAGATTTTACAGTGTACACTAAGTTGAAGCCTGGGGGAAAGGGGAAAGATCTCTCCTCCAGATTCCTACCAGTGCATTTTAAGGTCTGTGAAAATTACTAAATGAACTTAGTTTTTCTGCCTGAACATTCTAACTAGGACTGTAGTTAAAACCTCTGTCAAGTCAGAGGTCTTATTAAAAACCTGTAAAAGCTGCCTGATTACAGATAAAGGAAGTACACCACTAAAGACACACAGTAACACTGCTCAGTACCTAACAGCTATATGCACACTACACATCTATTGCTACTGCTGAGAGCAATACCCATCATTACTGCATCAGATATTTAACTCAGAATAAACACTTTAAAACCCAGAAGGAAAGGGAATCAACACCTAAGAAAAGCTCTGGAATGATAAGCAAATGACAAGCCATGAACATGACTGTGTGACAAGAGGCCACGCCAGACCTCACCTCCAAAAGCCCTTCCACTCCAGAGGGGACAAGCTCCATGTCAGGGAGCACACAATGGCTGGCAACGCAGCACACCCACACCGTACCCTAAGGCACTTGCTACTCCAAGAAATTAGTGATGACATTGTCACAAAAATTACTAGATCAGAAGTTTTCCTTCATTAAGTCCCATTCCCATATTTTTTCATCATGGCTAAAGAAAAGGAGTTGGGAGTTGGACATCCTGTCTTGGTCCCAGCTGACCATTAAGCAAGCCAAAAGTCGATCCTCCCCATTCTTCTCTGAGGCCACTTACCCACCTAAGTTCATGTCTGCAGTACAGCAGCCTGGTAAATATGCCAAGTTCAGGCCTGGTTCTTACCTTTCCCCTCCACAAATGCAGTGATATTATTCTACTGCAAATACCTTCAGGCTTTATGGAAGGCAGAGGAAACTGGAACCCAAAAGGCCTGGCAGGGCCTAGTGAGCTGAGAGGAGTACAAGGCACAGGAAGGCTTTTCATGGTTTGTTCTGGCTTTGGCCCAGAGCAGCCAGAGAAATGTCTTCTGGGTTTGGTTAATGCTTGTATTAGCTGACACACGATGTGGCTCTGGACTGCTGTGGAGATTTGTATAACCTGATGATGAGACAGGTAGAAGATGGACTTGGATACACTGCAGAGCAAAATCAGGTGTAGAAGATGAAATACTCTGCCCTCCTCCAACCACCATATCTGCCCACCAGAGCCATTTTCAAAGCCTTTATCTAGTGAGAAGCATTTCAGAGGCAGAAACAACACAGCTTGATTCTCACATATGATCACTGACTTGCAAACTGGAGACACCTGGTGTGAAACTCATCACAGGAAAGTAAAAATGCAATTAATACCACTGCTTTTTTAGTAAGTATAGCCAATATCCTAAGTATAATACTATCTCAACTGCATCAGAAGAGTTTGTCATGTTATCACCTTATCTACAATTCAGAAGTCACCCTCGCTACTTTAAATGCATGGGGAAGTTTTAGAAGAGCTTAAACTTTTCCTTAATATAGTTTAATTTGCTTTGAGAAACAACATGGGAAAAAAGGTGACGGGGAAAAATCCATCTTGCTTCATTAAAAAATACTGAAACAAGCAGGTAGAAATTACTACAAGCATGTTACCACATTCTGATGATATTTGCTGATATAAGTTACACACCTGGGTAAGCACAAAATGTTGAAGACAGACCTAAACCTTGTGATGTTGTAACTATGAAAATCTGTGTCATACTACTTAAAAATTATTTTTATTTCGGTAAAGATTAAGGAGTTAATTTACAAATTCACTTAAAACCCACACAAACATAAATGTGCATGAAGTGCTCCAAGATTGTCAAACACGAAAAAAGTGCAAAATATCAATTCTAGGAACAGATTTTTTTGGGTTTTGAATTAGAAATGTACTGAACCAAATTTTGTTTTCAGTTGTACATCCCTATACTGCTGAAGTGGGGCAGTAATTTATGCACAATGATACGCATCTTAAGACCTAAAGTGCACATATTACATTACACAAATCCATCAAATTTTGCCGAGTGCAAAGTGGTAGTTACAAAAATAGTATCATTGCTGTGGGTGTCAGCAGATGTAGACTTACAAAAATAGTACAAATCTACACTGGAAAAGGCTATTTGTTCTTATTTCCATTTCATTATTTGCCCTTCCAATTCTCTTTTTCTCCCTAAAATCAGATTGCTTTGATGGACCCAAGAAGCCATCCCCACATGAGCCAAAAGAGTTTCTCCTTGGGATACTTTGAACATTTACTGCCTCACTTAAATGATAATTTCATCATGAAAATAGCTTCCAGATACAAGAGGGAAGTTCAAGTCAAGAGGTTTGGGAGTGTCTGGAAGAAGGTTAAATGACATCCTGCAGGAACTACAATCCCATGCAGAGCGAATGGAGCAGGCCAACCTGAGGGCAGCACTTGTGCCTTGCAGGTGACTGGATCAGTGCTGGTGTTTAAGGATAAAACAATTCTTTCTTCCTCACAACCCAAAGAGGTACCCACTCTGGAAAAACTTCTTCAAAGAACTTTGTTTTGTTGAGTGAACAGGTAATGATTTCAGGCCTGCTGTAATCTAATGTATCCATTTTTTTCTAAGCTATCCACAAAACACCATAATATATAGGTTAGAGCTGTGTAACAGGCAAGCCTATAATTAAAGATGCCACTCAAAAACACAAGTTTTATAAAAGAAACCCTTCCAGTAATTGAGAATGGAATTTTGATGGCTTGTTCCCACTACTGCTGAACTACACAGTAACATTTTTCTTTTGAAATGCTGCCCTTCTTCCTTGGCAAATATTTTACAACATCTTCCTTTCTAACCTGCATCTGTGTTCACACTGGTTTCCCTCCCTCCTTCTGCATCACCACTAAAGGGGTCATCAGGAGAAACATCCTCACTGCTCTCAACATAAGTGCCTGGCAGGCAATTATTGCAGCAGATTGTAAGACACTGAGTTTTATGGTAAGCTGTAACAGCAGTGACAATACTTTAAAAGTAATGTAGCTGCAAAAAACAGTTATGCAGAGTCTAGTAAATATTCCTGACATTACTGCCAGATTCTAGTACAGAGAATTTCACACAAGCCACAGTGGTAGGGCCCAAGCTGAAATGTCACAGTGGCTTCTCTTTGTCCTTTCCCAAGGATGGCACACGCTGTTTAGCAGATACAACAGAATCAAAATTTACAAACACCGATTTTTGCTCTCAGGTACAAGAATAAGTCCATCAAAGTTAATGAGGCTTCATGGATTCACATCAACCTAACTGAAAATTAGCTCTAGATCACAATATCTGATAATAGATGCAGAGGTCTGATTGCAGTTTACTTTGCTAGGGTGAATTATACACACATGCACATACACGTGAGGGGGAAAAAAAAGAACATTTATAGAAATCATCTACTAATAGGGATTATCTGAGTTCTGCTGCTATTCCATTTTTAAACTATTTATTTAACTAAGCCCTCTCTTCGTCCGCAAGCTTCTCTGTTCCTAGAAACTTACTTGTGACTTCCCACAATGTTGCCTTGAAAACGGCTTTAAATTAAGAAACACAGCAAACCCCTTCACTACAACAGGAAGAAAGAATGGATGTAGAAAATAACAAATCTGGAAGTACAAGCATATGCATATGACTGACAATTAAAGGGATAAGGGAAATGACAAAAAACACGAAAGAAAAATTTGAAGTACATTAATGGCATTAATGGCATTGAAGTTTCTCCCAGTGTTTCCGAATCTTAAATTTATCAAGCCATAGTTTCTGTAATCAGGCACTAGGAATTATAGATATAATGATGAAATAATAATAATCTCAATTAGTTTGGAAAGTTTAGTTCCAAATTTCATCAAAGCAGAAATAAGCACAATTGAAACAGAAACAACATATCTTTCAACATACAAATACGCTCAGCCTGGTAAATATCTTTTTTGTTGTTGCTTGTTTGCTTTTTGTTCTTTTACAGGATTTAAACAGACCAAACTGACAGGATTCTTGTTCTAAAACTTTATTGTTTTGCTTTGCTAAAATGATTTCAGGGTTAACTCTACAACTTATTTCATTCGCTGCTATCATCTGTATCATCAAAATCATCATCATCATCATCATCGTCATCTGACCAGTCGAATTCACTGAAACCCAAAGCCATGTTGATTTTCTTCCCTTTTCTCATAGACGTGGTTTTAGAAGAATTCTTTTTGGCTTGCATATTTATCTGCATTCCAGATTGCAGGACAGATCCTGCTTTGTTCAGAGAGAAGATATCCCCAAAGCCCGTCATCATCAAGGCCTTCAGGCTTTGGTTCATGCCAGCTACCTCCCCGTTACTTGTTGCTGTGATCTGACATGACATCTCTGCACTGTTTGACTCCTCTGTTTTAGATTCAAAGTAAGACTCCTGAGACATTCTTGCAGCAAGAGGTAAGAAAAACTATTTAAAAGGAGGAAAGGACAGAGCAAAAGTGAAAGTTAGAACCAATTTAAAAATCAAGGAAAAAGACACCACCAGATTAGTCAGCAATCAACAGAGAGCATACGATTAGTGAATCTAAACATGGAGGTCAAGTAAGAATTCATTAAAACAGATAGCATCCTTCTGGGGTCATCATTCTTAAACCAAAATCACTGAGTGGCATGGCAAGAACCACAGGCAACAGAGCTTTCATGACAAAAGAAGGTTCAAACTCTTCAATCCTTCATATTTTGTACAGCAAAAAACAGAATATGACATTTCCCAACCAGGTGGACTGGTTCCAAGGCAATTGGAGCTGCTTAATTCAACCTTTCAGGATTGAAGAATAAATTGGGTTAAGACCAGAGAAGCCAAAAAAGTTCTGCAGTTTGATGCAGAAGCAGCAGCCCCTAAATATCAGAAATGAAAGCAGCAGCAGACTGGTTTTGAGTGTATGCTCAAAAGGAGAGAAAGGGTCACCCTGCAACAGCCACAATCAGAAATGAGTCTCTCACCAATGCAAAGGACAGGAGAACTAGCCTCCAGCCTGCACCAGCACCACACCTCCAGAAGCCATCCCAGGGACAAGCAGGCAGGGGAAGAGGGGTGGTTTTGGTCAGCTTGTCAGCTTCTTCAGCTTTTTTTTTCTTTAGTGGTATCAAGAGACATCTGTCAATTGCTTGTACATCATATTAAATTTCCGCTAATCTTCACCTATGGATAATGGCATTCTCCTGACCCAGTCTGTTTGTAGTAACAAATGAAATATGCTCTCTTCAGGTTAATGATTAATGCCTCTTCAGAGTGGCCAGGCTAGTAACCTCTGTGACATGTTTGCCTGTGCTTCACAGGGAATAAAAACTCAGGAGTTTCACCCTAAATTAAACTACCTACTTGTCTTAGGGTGTCAAACTGAGGCACTACATAAACAACAGCAAAGGAGCTGTGTGGTGCACTAGCATTTCTTTCCAAAGCATTTGTAAAACTACCTACCCAAAATTCATGGGTTTTCATATCTTTTTTAACCTCATCAGAAAACTGACTGAAGAGTCAATGGCAGTTGATCAAAACAAGTTACAGGGGTGATTATGGTGATGCCCTGCTTTTGTAACACAAGAGGCTTCACAGCCAGGGTTGCTCAAAGAGTGCCCATTTCTTGGTAAAACCACTTACATTGACTAATTTTCTATCATTAGAAAAGACAGCATCTGTCTTCTGTTCCACTTGAGCTTTCCCTACTTACAAAGACTTACTATTTGCACTGTGGTTAAGTAAAGTTAGTGATCAGGGTTTAAGAAACAAAAATAAAACAAAGAAGTTGGCATGATGGGGGTGCCCTAAATAGCCTCCATGCATCCTACTGCTATGTGATGAAAGAACCTGCAGCTAAACTTCTGTACACCTGGCTGTACAAAAACCTGCAGTTACATCATCAACAGTGTGCTAGTTGGATCAAGCTCTTCCTGATAAAAAGAAGGAATCTTTCAAAAACAAGACCTAGCACACACACTTCATTGCCAGGTAGTTATAGTTACTTTAGATCCACAGAAGAACATCCCCGACATGGGAAGAATTCCCAAAAAAAAATCAACAAAGCTGCAAATCAGCTCTCCACTGAAACACCTTTCTGGGTCATTGACTGTTCAATGTCTGAGAGTGGGTAAACTGTGAATGGCTCATTTTGCAAGTTATAATCACATTACTTCCTCCATATTTTGCCATCTCGTTATCCGGAGAATTTAAAGAGTTTGTTGGGATGGGACATGCCTTTAGTGACATACTGCATATGATGACTATCAGAAGGGACCCTTAGAAATGGCTAGGATCCACCAGTCTCTCTAAATTCCATGGTTAAATGACCACCTGCAGGTACAGGGCATCACAGGTGATATATGGATTTCATGTCTTGCTCACTGTCTTCCTCTAATAAGATGTTCATCTTACCTACATCCACTACCATTGCAAAGTCAAATCTTCCAAGACAAGTCTCCCATTCCATGGCAGCTATGGATATATTTTACTCCACCAAAATGCTCCTGATTCCCTTGCGCTAGAGGCTTTTGGAGATCCGCACAAAAGAATTTGCAGAGATCAGACTCAAAGGAGTCTGTTGTATAAGATGCAGCGAAACAGGGTCAAAACAAGAGCAGGGAGAAACGCACAGAAGCATTCCTAAATATTGGCCTCATCCTTCCCTCATGCTGAAGTGTGTGAAGCTATACTTTACTCATTGGAGCAGAAGCAGCCTGCCACTCACAGTTACCTACCACGCAGGATGAAGCTTCTACCAACCCTACAACACTGGAGAATCAAGTGGCAGAGACAGCTTCACTGTTCTCCTGTCACTTGGTTTAAGTTTCTACTCCTGCGCACCACTGCTGGCCTCTGGTCTTTGCTGCAGAGACAAGTGAAAAGGTGACAGCAGAACACAGAGCAGGGACAAGAGTACCAGCTAAGACACAATGAGGCCTAGTTTTGGCTAAGAACCAGGTTTATGCCTAGCGGGAACTCTAAAATGTGTCACAGTTCTAGCTGCCGTATCTTTACTCCTGCTTTTATAGTCAAGGTAGTTTGAAGGCAAGCACTGCAGCTCCCTGTTGTAACCCCCTAGTTTGATGCTCCTGAGTAGACACAGCCTGAACTAATGGAAGGAGACAGATGCTTGACTCCCAAGGATTACAGCTTGCAAACAGAATGCCCAAAGATATTTTGCAAATGACTTACAGCTATGAATTTACAATATAGTTGTATGTGTAACCAGTGCTACGAGAAAAACCCAATCCTGCTTGAATAAACCCTTTTTTAGCCAATATATCCAATTTTTTCCAATAAAATGGCTCTTTAAGAAATACTACTGTGTAAGTTCACTTAAGATGTGTGGAAAAAACAAACCTATATTTGTCTATTAGAAGAAATTGCACCTAAATGCAATAGGACAGTTGGGTTAATGCTATGCAGAAAGACAGTTCATGCTTAGCACAATAGGCCTTAGCACAATGCTTTATTCTTGCAGCAATGCCAGATCTAAGTGAAAATACAAGTCATAAGCAAGTACAGCATAAAAAAACCCTAGGCCCTTGCTGGTGAAAAGGTTTGCTCATTAAGGCTGTGTCTCATGCTGTGCTCAGGATAGAGGATGGCCCACAGCTCAGTTACTGGAATATGGCAAGTGTTAAAGCAGGCATAGAGATATCTACTGAAAACACACAGAATCTGCACATAGGAAAACATTCATCCTCCGTGATTTCATTGGTGCATGTTCACAGCTGGAACATAAATGCAACTTCATTCAAAGAACAGCAATAAGCTATGCCTTAAAAACAACTCATATGTAAATGGGTCTGGCTGGAATCAAGGTTATTAGTATGATAAAATTGTGCATAAGAAAAATCATATGCTACTGCAATCTCAATTTGGTATTTGTCTTAGCTAGTGCTTTAAAAACAAGTACGTATCACAGTATTTTTTTAGCAACTCTGTTGTAATGTCGCGCCATGCACTAACCCTGTGGTCCTCCCTCTGCCAATCAGTGGTTGAAGAGCATAGTATTTCATCAAGAAATTCAAGATAATGCAAGGAAGTTTTTTTGTTCAATTTACTAATAGAAATGTGGGAATTCTACCAGCTGGTAACTGGCCAGTCAAAGTTATGTTAATTATAATTATGAACAAAACCTTAAATTAATACTTTGAATTTTGACCCCCTTTTCACAGAATGGGAATTTGCTACTTCTCAAAGAAAAAGAACAGAATCAAAAAAATCTGCATAAGTTTCACAACATGCCTTCTGGAAGATACAAATTATTCTTACATTTAAGACCAAATCCTGCATCCCATAAAGTCTACAACTTTCTAGTTGAAAAAAGAATTTATTGAATGTAAACAATTTTTAAAGCTGAGAACTCTAAATAAATCAATGGACACTGCTTAAAATGCCTATATCACAATATGAACTATCGGTAATATGTGGTACCTAATGTATTAGGTGAAATTAAAAAAAAATATTGTTATCTAGAGTGATGCAATAAAATTGGCCCAGAGGAACAACTAAAAACAGGAGCACTACTTCCTTAGTATGTCTTGAGATTTACATAGACAAAGCTCCAAATCCTTCTGACACAAGATGAAAGATTGAATTATTGTCTACTTACAGGAGTATTTGATTGTTCAGTTAACTTCTGCTCCCACATCTTCAAACGTCTCTCCCGTTCCTTTAGTTCCTGCTCTTTAAAGCTCAGATCACGCTCCAGTTTCTTTAGTCTCTCTAAGGTTGCTTCAATTTCACATCTGCACGGAGACAATTTGTTACGTCTTGTCTTTTCCTGACAGATATAAATTGTTCATAATTCCCACTTGAATGTTAATTAAATGTGAAAGGCTGAAAAGTACAATACTAACTCAAGCAGTTCATTTAATTACCAAATGCAAAGTCTTTCACAGCTTTAGGAACAAATGGTAATGTTTATACTTCAGACCATAATACCTTCAGTTGAAGAAAAATAACATTTAAAAGAGTGAAATACCATATGACAAAAACATTTTTAAAATGAAAATGCCTTCTTTCCCCCCAACATCATGAAACATGATCTGATCCATAAAGAAACTGCATTAAGAACTGGTAATGGGACAAGCATTAACAATACAATACAGGCAGTCCAAGAAGTCCATTTGTCTAGGTTTATAACTTGACTATGAATACTACTTGGACTTACACTCAAAATGCACAGAAGCATTTTGTGGGGGAATGTTTTCACCACTTACCTTCCTGTTCCTTTAGGTGAAGATACAAATGCAAAAATACAAACTGTGATATGAGCCAGCCCTGCAAACAGTTACAAATACAAGCTTCTCAAGTTTGGAAAGGATTTGGTTGACTTTTCTCCAGTCCTCACCACACTTGCAAAGTTATGAAAAGTAGGAAGGGCAGGAAATGAAGGCAGTACTCTAAGAAAGTTGCAGATACCATCTGTATTTGGTTTCACTGCACGTACCTCCCTTAACAAAGCAGTTTCCTTTGACATACCTTCTGATGGATGGTATATTTTAAACACATGAACTGAACTGCTCTTGGAAAAGAGTTTAACAAGTTTTGCACTACACAAATGCACAGAAGGTGAACAACAATTCTGTCGCCAAATTCAGACATATATTTTGCTTGTGGGGTAAAAAAGAAAAATCTATAGTATCAGAGGCTGTACTTGCACTTAACATTTCTGTGCCTGTTTGGGAAACTGTGCACTGTATCCTGACAGTTGTGGGAAGAGTCAATCACAGTGTTTCGTTTTTCTCGCATACCCAAAGAGTCTAAGCAAATCAAATAATTTAAATATTCCAAATTCTATGGATTTTTCATTTTGATAAGACATCTCTGTCAGAGTGCATTGCTTAAAAAGTACAGTGAAAGGATTCAGAGCTCGAATAACCAGAAAATCCTACTGCAAACTTTACCACCATGCTTAATTCTACTGCAGAAATCAGCCACCTGGGGGCAAAGGCATTTATCACACTTGAGTCCTGCTGAGTGAGCTGTTCTATGTGGTGGTCAGAACAAATACCCCTCATAATTATCATGCTTCAGATTTAAAGAAAAATTCTCTATCATATTTAGGCATGCATAAATTAAGACTGATCCCTGTGCTGGGTAGAAACTGGTCACATATCATAATAAAGAGACAACAAGGGAACAAACTAAAAGGCACCGGACCAAAGGTTCCGAAAGTGACTCATACCCAGACACCCATATCCCTCGTAAACCCCTTCTGTCAGGTGAAACACATACTATGCTATCTACTGTGGAAACTACAGAGCAATTTGAGGGCAGTTGCAAGCACTGCTTTTCTTAGTTTGTCTCTCATCATTGCTGCTACTTACATACAACTCTATAATTTTTTAAATATGTAAATTACATCCTCTTTTAAAATAATATTATGCGCTAGGGGAGTCCTGGTAACAATAGTTTTCTCTGTGTCAAAAGTCTATTTTGTACTGTAATTACCTCTCTTCGTTAGACAGAAACTTCTCTTAAAATAAAAGGTTAGTCTGCAAAAACAGTTGTATTCTGAAAAATAATTCCACTGCATAATGAAACTGTGTAATTAAAGAGAGAGCTACTGTACATTGCCCAGTTAATGAGTCTTACTCCATAAATGAAGCAGCTTGAAACATTATACATGGTAGGACATGTGGATTTGCTTGCTTCTGTAGTTCTGCAGTGTGAGTTTACTGGTTTTTCTAGAATAGTTTCATTCTGTGACACTGAAGAACAAATACTAATACATTACTAGAAACTATAATGACAAACATTCACAGATTAAAAACAATGACTGGCATTTCTTTATATGTCTTGAATTGTTACTAATACACTAATGTAAGTATCACGAATACATAATTTTAATCATTGGAGCAGCCACTCGTGGGGAGAGGATAGAAGGAGAGATGCACTTAGTATATATGACTAAATGCAGACAAATGGGATCTCTCACTGAATTGGAACATCATTACTTCTACAGTAATTATTTCTGACTGTAATACAAGTGACTTGAGAAAGGGCTCCAAAAAGATCACAGAATATGAACTTAAACATAGGGCCTATGCAACTAGACCTATGCAACTCAGCCATAAGGCAGTGCCCCTATTTTATTAATAATAAAAACGTGCTGAACACGTGTGGAACAGTTAGGAAAAAAGACACTGAATTATTTTAAGGAAATGCAGAACAAGCAGATCATAATGTGATATTAATATAAAAATGAATACCAGAAGATGTTGCAAATAAGACTGCATTATATAGGTAAGTCAAAGCATCACTTGTGTTATCAACTCCAGCAGTCATGTACAGACTCAGCCCACTCTCAGTTTTCATGCCAGCCAGTCAGTGATACTGAAGACTCCAGTTACTTGCTGTTGCAGCTACAATTTTGGCATATCTATATAAAAAGGACCTCAGCTTGCCTTTTTTAAGAGTGGGGAAAAACACAATCCAGGTTGTCTGAGCTTTGCTTTGGTAAGAGCAGCATCCTTGTGAAAGTGCAGTATCTGGATCATTAATTCAGAGGTCCCTCAAAGGAACAAGCATAATTTTTGCTTTTCCCAAGCCCACCCTTCTCCAGTGCTCTGATATCCAGGCTTCATTAAAATTCCCTATTTTGTGGTAATACATCTCATACTTTCCCTACTGCTGTTTTCACTATCTCTTTGCAAATCATTATGGGATAAAAAACCATGGGAAAAAAAATCAGTAAAAGCAAAGATTTTTCAATACAGAAGTTAAATTACATTAAATTAATGTGCAGTTGTTTTTAGTAACAAACTTAAGTCTCTTTTAGTTTATCCTTTGGGATCACTTTATGCATCTTTTATCTATTTCAGGTGGCAATTTTTTTGCATGCTTTCTGTTTATTTGGCTAAGCATTCATGAAAGCTTCCATACAGATATGGCTTTTGCATCAGGGCAGGAAGCTGTTACCAGAATTTGGATAGGAGAGCACCCCTCCAGCTTCCAAACAAGTGCCCACATGATTTGTGCTCTTTCTGAACGTTTGTTTTAATTTCAGCTCAATTCAAAAATTATCTTTGCTTTCAGGCAAATCATGTCCCATCATGAATTTTTATTTTCTCTCTCATATTTCCTTGTCTCTAAGTCTTCCAGAAAAAATGTCACATTTCTTTTTAACACAAGTCTCCATGGTAAGTAGTTTTTTCATTATTTGATAGTACCAAAGAGCTCTTTGTTGCTACATGGCTTTTCCTTAATACCTTTTCAGATGTTCCTCATCTGAGAAATTTAGCAAAAAATGTGCAAGAAATACTTGGGCCACTTGAGATACACTTGAAGAAATAAACTGATAAAGTAAAACAATATTTGTCACGAAATGTCAATTAGTACAGCTTTTATTTTGCTACATTGGCAAGATTTAAGTAGTTATTAGCTTTTCCTAAAGGCAATTGAGTACCCGCCCATCTTTAAAATATTTTTAATATAAGAAATCCCTCAGTAGGATGTACTTTTTTCCCCAACCATCCTTGTTCTACCTGCTGTCAAACCCACGATATGATGCTCAGAGTCTGGATAAACAACGGTGCCATGCAGTTGGGGTACTTTAAACACCACCCGGAGCGCTCAGCACTGGGCTCCGGGCACAGGGCCCAGTGGTGCCCGCAGC
>NW_005054298.1:19050598-19050869 GCF_000277835.1 Geospiza fortis | reverse complement strand
CAGCGGGGCAGGGCCCAGCGGTGCCTGCAGCAGCAGCAGCGCGGGGCAGGGCCTCCTCCTCCAGCAGTGTCGAAGAATGTGGTGTTAAGGTTACGGTCTGCGAGGAGCATTGTGATTACTGCGGCGAGGACTGAAAGCATAGGAGTAATAGGACTGCGGTGATTAAGACTGATCAAACGAATAGAGGAGTTTGGTATTGGTATTTGGTATTGCAGCTGCAGCGCGGCGCAGGGCCCAGCGGTGCCCGCAGCAGCGGGCCCGGGGACGCGGC
>NW_005054298.1:19049603-19050567 GCF_000277835.1 Geospiza fortis | reverse complement strand
GCGAGGCCGAGCCGGGGCGGGCCCGGGCCGGGCTATTTATACCCCGCCGTGTGATCGGGGGCGTCCCAGCGACAGCTCAGTTTTTCCACTCGCCCCATTAAAAGTCTACGTCTTGCCTTTCCTTGGAAGGCAGCGGAAGAAACGCGGGATTGCCGGGCTTGACACAAGCCCCATTTCCATGTGCTCCTCCCCATCCTCCACCCCGTCCCGGTTTCTTCGATGCAGGGAATCTTTCGGTATTTGTGCTCCCCGCTTATTCGGCATAGAGCCAACGCTTCTTAATATAGAGCGAGGCACGATCATCTGCAAAAATCATCTCCCTGCGCAGATCTGTTTTCAATATTCCATCTCAAACAGAAGGCTTTACTGGGAAGCAGCAAGTTTTCTAACCCAGAAATAAGCTTCAGGGACAGGTTTTTGAAGTTTTGGCACATTCCAAAAAAGAGGCTGGAAATTTTACTGCAAAACTGTAATGTAATAAAATTGTCTCAAATCTCATCTCCATTTATAATCACTTATGAATAACAATTACAATCAGCAACAGCTAAAATCATATGCTCAAGCAATGCTGGAACACTGTAAAAAACAGGACTGGCATGGGCATGTGCTGGATGTGTGAACACACAGTTGACAAAGGAGAGAACACATAAAAATGGTAGAGTGCATTCAAGTGAGCACAAATAGAAGCTTGAATTAGAAGGTGAGGTTTTTAGGCCCTTTAACCTTTTTTGGTTTTAATATTAATATCACTGATACACTTTCTACGAAAATGGCATCAAACCTACATGTTATCTGAGTTCTTTTGCCCCTACACTATTGACTGAAACCTTGTAATTGGTTTTAAGATGTTGATCACAAAACCATAAATATCATGATGCCTAAACCACTGTAATAATAAATATAGGGTACAGCTAAGTGCATTGGCTCCTAATACAAGTTTCGCAACATTCAGGGCATTCCTGAA
>NW_005054298.1:19041703-19049585 GCF_000277835.1 Geospiza fortis | reverse complement strand
CAACAAGGAAAATTATGTTCTAAAAATACTTCAAGCACACATATTTTCTACCAGTACATCATTGGAGTCTGATGTCTTTCTGAAAAAAACCACTCATACCATTTCAATGTAAAACCACATCATATCATCTTGGGAGGAAGAAAACTTACCTCCACTCTGCCTTGTTATGCAGGAATGAGTTACACTGGTCTGGAAGGCTGCTGTCATTTGACATAGATTCCAGGATTGAAATAATCTGCTTGAAAGATGGTCTTTTCTGAAGAAAAAAAGAGAACCAAAACAGAGCATTTGCATTCATATAAAACTACTAAAACTATCTGCAGGATATTTTCAACTGAAACCCCACAATTAATAGGAATTGTCACGCTTCTTTCTGACCACAGCATCCTACAAGATGACTGTAAATCTGTAAATGGTTTCTTTTTGTTCTTCTATTAAAGGAAAGTTTAAGAAGAGTTGCACAGGCTAGTAGGACTCAAGCCTTAGCTTAGTCTCCCATGTCTACTAGTAAAACAGGATTAAACATTAGAATCATCAATCATCTAGATTCTTAATTTGAAAGAATAATTTTTCTCAAGCTAAGAGAGAAAATGCTTCCAAATAGAGAAGGCTGGACCATCAGCAACTGGTAATTATACAGGTGGCCTTTTACAGGTATTAATATAAACTCTTTGGTGTGCGAACAAGCCATTTAGCTGCCTATCAAAAACAGGTTTCTGGCTGCAGTTCCCCTCTTGCAGAGGAGATACTTTCAGAAAAACTCTCACTTAGCTACTTCAGGAGCAGCCAGGGAAGAAGTGAAGACTGAGGTTAGGGAAGGATGTCTTGCCTGGCAGCTAAGCTCATGTTAGTGGACTCTGTGCTCTTCTGTCCTGGGCTCATTTACTGAACTTTGTTCCAGGGCTCTCCATCCAAGACCCATTGTGCTCACAAGTCAGAAAGACCAGTTAAAATTTTTCCGGGCTTTTTTTGGTGGGTTTTTTTTTTTTTCACTTTTCCCTGAGTCCCAAGGGGAAGCTATGAAGTAGGATAATAACTGAAAACTGAAAAAGCCAGTTAAATGTGTTTCTTGAAAGAGCACTGACTCTGTTAGTCTGTTTGACAGACCCCAGACAAGGTTGAGACAAAAGGTTGAAACAAAATGTAGATACATAATAAGGGGATGATGCACATTCTCTCTCTACTGTGCCTTTAATTATACCATTTCTGCTAAAATTACAGATGCCGCAATTAAAACGTGCATTTTAATTTGGGAGCACAAAAACAATTAGGAACAATGCTGAGGTGTCTCTCTCGGGAAGATCCAAGTGATTTCCACATTATAAAAGACAGACAATTTCTTTATTTTAAATGTCAAACAGCATGAAAAAGTGTCAAATGCATAACAAAAAGAGAGACAAGCTCTCTTATACTGTAATGCTGCACTCTTCGGCTGTGACTGGAGGCTTTGTCTGTCATTTTTTGGTCCAACTCCATGATTTCAGGCAATGGGCAGTTCAGTGAGCTACACAGATTTTCTTTGCCACAGACATGCTTGCCCCAGCACAAGTGCTAATGCAATTTGTTCCCCAGCCCAGCAAGCAGAGAGGGGCAAACTGGGCACACAGACCTCACAGCAACAGGTACCCATTAAGCAGCAGCACATTGCTTGCACTGGTGACACAGTCCCTTGAATGGAAAGCCAGCAGGGTCACCCTGTCTTTACAGGGGGCTGGGGTGGCAGCTGTCCTCCCCTCTACATCCATGATGGTGCTGGACCTGCCACAGCTGAGCAGATCCTCTGAACATACCCTGGGAAGAGCCCAAACTTGCCAGTCTGGAGTGGGTTGCACTGGGTGCACAGAGCACAAAACCCATCCCTGGTACCACCACCACCACCGACTCCAGTGCGGTTTTGGGGCAGAAGAACCTTTGACCAGCCTTCACATCCTTTTTGTTGCTACGGCTGCATCTCTTGTGACCACACCAGTGGATTGGAACTGTTGAAGGGATAAGGGCCTCCCAAATGGTGAGGAAGCTGCCAGACAGGAGACAGTGGCTCCCTGAAATTTACCAGAGTACTGCAACTGCTACGCATTGTCCAACAGACTGGCAGGTACATAATGTGCCTATACAAAACAAATTCTATTTTCAGGAAGACACCAAGGGCAAACATTCCTATGCTGCATTATCTACAATATTTTATGGACTATTCAGGATAATTTCCAAAACATATCTATGAGTTTGGCTTGCTCCTTTTTTCTCAGGTGTATACTGGGAAGTATAGGGCAGGGCTGACTATCAGGCTTGCCTGGAGTAACCAGAGGGGAGACAATGACAGAGAACAGGGCTTTTACTAAGGGTAGGCAAAAGGATCAACCAACTGATTTGGGAGAAGCAGCAACAATCATGTGGTGGGTCCTGCAGGCAAAGGAGCTGCAGAGTTGGTGCAACTGGAGCAAATGCAGAGTCACACAGCAATGTCAAAGTACTGTACATCTCTGGCTGTGCAAATTCTGTAAACAGCCAGCAGTTACCCTGCCAGCTTTGCAGCTGCCAGATTTACAGGCAGCAGCTTTGCATGGAGACAAACCTGGCAGGAAGGCACAAGCCTACACTGTCACATGGGTTTTGATGGTTTCTTGCCCCTAGGAAAGGATAATTTCAGATTTAATAAATGCACTCTAAATGCAGAGTGGTACCTTGGCTAAAACTGGGAAGAAGTGATTTGGGAAACTGGGAGCCTGAGCTGAGAAACTCCAAAAAGAAAAATCTTTTCAGCTGATAACTGCTTAGCACTTTCTAGAAAGCCCTTATAAGGGATTCTTAAAATATCAAGGCATGAGTCGCCTTTGAAAACTGTTTCCCTTTATATCTGTGATGTCTCATACTGAAATCTTTAAAATATATGCCCCTCTAGAAATAATTCTGGCTAATGTTTTCATTGTTTCCTTCCACTGAGTATTTCTTACTGAATAGGTCTCCATAAAACCAGGATATTTAATCCATATGTCTTTCATTTTTTGTTTCTTCTCTGTTCCCAGATTTCTGATTTCCATTAAAATACTCTGTAATTTATAAACATCTTTGTTGTGGAAAGAAACTGAAGGAACAGATGAAATGAGAAAGAATTATTCACCTACGACTCAAAAGCAAGTAACCTCAGTAAACAAAGACATCAGTGATGAGCAACCTTGTTTCTACAATTACCTAATACCCAAGCAAAAGCAATTTGTTCAGTAGAAATTTTAAGGTGTGAACTGTTTGTTTCAACTAGCAGTTTAAACTGCATAAAGACTACTGCGCCAAGTATCACGGGGAGCACT
Organism: Geospiza fortis; assembly: GCF_000277835.1. Classification (NCBI taxonomy): domain Eukaryota; kingdom Metazoa; phylum Chordata; class Aves; order Passeriformes; family Thraupidae; genus Geospiza; species Geospiza fortis. The sequence continues at coordinate 19,046,280 of NW_005054298.1, read as the reverse complement.
ACAGATATTTTTCTCCATGTGTGAAGAAATTCTTAAGAATTCAAAGCAATATTAATAACTCTGTCTGTTCCCATGAAGAAATTATGGTGTGAGCAGTGTTCGACACTCCAGCTGCTCTGCAGCAGCTCTCCAAGCGTATTCCTTAGCCCCACCGTAAATGCATATCCCTCATTTCTCAGGGGTAAGCCACCGAAAGTTACCTCATGAATTCTGCGGGCTAGAAGTATGCACCTTAGCAACTGCTTTTGAGCAGCTGACATACTCAAGCTCACCCCTGCTTGACCTTCAGTAACTTGTTCATGCATCAACGATCTGATTTTCTAAAGCTAATCCTGGCAAAAAGGGAACGCTACACAGAGCAGTATTTCAGAGGAGCGTGCTCCATCTTTTGGCTCATGCAGGCCACACAGCCCTTTATCAAAGCACTTGGAGAGCCGTAAGTAGCGACCCTTTCCCAGCACGTGACCGAATAAGTCAGTCACATGTCCAAATTGTGACCACAGATTACTCCATTTCAGTCATGTGAACAAAGCTGTAATTGCTTAACAGAAGAAGAGCTGCATGAAAAAACTAGCGAAGAGCAGAGCGTCAGAAAAACCCCGTCTCTCATGAGATTCACAGTTTGCATGACTTCTGGGAACAATGTCCCCAGGAACCAGCCCACACTTAGATAAATTACTCTATCAGACAGAACTCAGCCTGATGGTTAAGCATCATTCTTTTACAACATGCAAATCCCTCCCTCTCCTTGAGAAACAGCAACAGTCTTTTGGACACTTATGGATGTGGCTCGAACAAGGCAAAGTGAGCTGATCTAGTATGTGACAATTACAGAAAAGAAGCTCCAATAATTCTTATTCTGAGGCCTTTGGTAGTGATGCTAACACTTGGGAGCAGTTAGTAAAGATAAGCAGTTGGCACTGAAAGTTCTCTTCAGCAATTACTGACCTAGAACTTAAGCAGTCTACGTGTAGATTCAAAAACTTGAAGCATTCTTCTCCCCTCTCCCCCCTCTGTGGGGAAGATACAAGGAACTATCAAGAGAATGGCAAGTATATGTGTGTTCATGTGGAAATCACATGTTGATGGATCTCATTCTTCCAGATCCATTCTGCAGGAAAGCAACCCCTTGCTTTTAAAAGAGAGACCAAGAATGTATATTTCCTTTCTCCTATTATTATTCTATGGCTACTCTTTGGTGATAAATTCAAGTTTAGAGCATGTATATGCTCTCATTTGTCTTAGAATTAATCTTGGTCTCTAACTTTTGAAAGTTGCTAACTTTCTCCTGAATTTAAGAAATTAAGTTCTTCCTGGTGCCTTAACTTGAGAAAAAGAGTACCATTTTCTCTGCTTAACTATTCTTCAATGTCTCAAATATTTTCATAGGCAAAGGAAATAGATGCTAATCCTTGGTACTAAAGCTAGTATGCCCACAGGCTCTTTTCAGGCAGTTTTATGTACAACAGGATGGTCACAAAGTCCATTTAAAGAAGGTAACTCTCATAATCTACAAAAGCTTTTACTGTCTAAATACTTAATCAATCCCTTCCTTGTAACAGCAGATTAATAGTAACAATGCAGCTCTTTTAACTTTTTATTCTGTTTTCATGGTTAAACAGCACTGCTATTATCATATTATTACAGTACAGTCATTATAAAGCTCACTATTCAAGCCCTAAGGGAACAGATTAAGAGAGGTTTAATGTTAATTTAGAATGTGTTGCTGCTGTTCCTACCCATGTTTCATGGATTAATTTATTCTTTACTTATACTTATGTTTTCAACACGAGTAGGGCACAGAATTGGACCTTGAAATTTGTATTTCATAACGTGATGCTCACATACATCCAACTATTAACCTTTGAAAGCAAATATAAAACCCACAATTTTTCCACTTGCTCCAAAATGGCCACATTTTTGCCATCTTACCATATTTCCTGTCATTGTCTTTAGCAGTTACAAAGTTAGCAGCATAGTAACTCTTGATTAAAAGGAAGAGAGGGAGTTATTTAGGTATAAATATATAAACCCACTAAAAAAAAAGACAGTCCTGGGTATCTTTGTCAAGAAATGTGTCAATGATGTCAGCTCAGACTTGTCCCCCAAAGCAATGCTAATGCACTTTGCAAAACAAGGCTGAGGTGGTGGTGCAGAAATCAAACACACATTAAATTACCTTTGAATCAGCATCCCAACATTGGTGCATCAGTTCTGCAAAACTTCTGGGACAACTGCTTGGAATGGTTAATCTCTAATGGAAAGAAAATGTACCAGTTACTGGAAGCATTTCCCTTTAAGCTGCTACTAAGCAATTTCCTATGAGACCAATAGACGTCAAAGAACTAAAGCATATTCTCTCTTTTAAACATAATAAAAAAATGTGGAGACATATTAGAAAGGAAAATCAAAATTACTAACACTAGCAAGAAGCACAAATAATTTTTACTAGACCTATAAGAAAGTAACGTATCAAATGCACAAATGGGGTTCCTTAAGAAAGCTCAGAGAGAAGCAGCAAAACCAAGACAAACCGCTTTTAATACTAAAACAATCATTTGTGGAGGTTACTGCATAGTATTTTAAGTTGCTTGTCAGGCATTATGTACAGCCTGCTTTAATTCCTTTCTCCCACACAAATGATCTAGCTGTACAATACTATAATCACTTTTGACACACAAATAGCTGAAATATAGATTACATTAAGTGAGTTAAAAAGAGTTAAGTGAAGCTCTACATGACACAAGAGATGTTTCATGAGCCTGTGGTCAGAAGGATTAATGAGGACATGCAGATCTCAGAAAGCACTCACAGAGCACAGTGAACTCGTAAATATTTCCTAATGACTGAAGACAAGGAGTTGCTGGTTATAGCCAGGACCACTGACTACAGAGAATTAGTTTGCAGCTAGTTTGGTTTCATTTGCTGAGAGTTTTAAATTAGAAGATTTTTACATTAACAGCCTGCCTCCAGACTGGAAAGCCTAAAAGCAAATCCTTTCTCACATACACAGATCCTGAAGCCTCTCCAGCTGATTGCACATGCTTCCAACATTACAACTGAAGGAGATCCCTCTGCTCTCACTAAAGCTGTTAACTGACTTCAGATGTTTCATATTATATAAATAAATTTTTAAAGTTAGATAGATAAACCAATTTCTCAGTGAAAGTGAGTGAGTCCAAATGTAAGAGGGGTCAAGCTGGAAAAAAGGTTCTTGTCCTCTAAGAGGCGAGAACCAGGAATTACATTCTTGTTCAGACTATCCTCTCAGGAAGATCCTTTCATCTGCCCTACTATTGCCATTTCAGAAGCAAAGCAGAGCAAGTTATGTCACTCTGTACCATTACATTACTGCAGTGTGACCTGCAAAGCCTTACAAGACACAGCAGCCAAAAGTAAGAGTTAAATCCTGCTCCAAAAACATTTGAACCCTATAAGAACTGGAAACATGAGACACAGAGGCAGGGCACTGCAGACATCTGATTATTAATGTCATAACTTAATGTGCAAGGGTTTCTTTGGAAGAAATACACAGAAATTTGTACAATGCACAAATAAGTTGCACTGGTGCATGATGTCTAATTGAGTCATTGGCCTAAAAATACACTGGCTAGTCTTGCTGCAGTATTGTCTGTAACCCTCAGTGTTCCAGGAGGTGGACAATCAGTAGCAATCACCACTTGTCTCACTTGTGAAGAATATCGCCTATATAATACGTAATATAGAGGTAGCAGGATCCAAATGTCATGTTATAATAAAGAACACATTTCTCAGTGGCAATTTATTATGAGATCATGTCTAGCCTAACATGAACTGTCATGCTTTGCTTTTCTTAAAAAAAATAGCTTAAAAAATCTCTACCAGAATAAAAATAACACTCTGAAATTATGCATAGTGTCAAAAGAGATCCATACAGACACATTAGAATCTACTCCATTTGCTAGCCTCAGGCTTTACGAAAGGGATTTTTCACCTTATGCAATTATGCTTTGGCCTCAATCCCTCACTGATTTTAACAAAAGACTTGCAATCCAAAAACTGGAGGCGTGGCTCAACAGTGATCCAATCCTGTTGTGGACTGGAACCATGCAATCCCACTGATATCAACAGGCTGAACTGAGAGCAGAACCTGACCCTTACACTTGTTTTGGGACACAGAAAACTAAGAAAAGTAGCACAAGCTGACTTTTCAAGGCCTATGCTGGACATTGTACCCATGTCATGGCCAGAAAAAATTAAAAGTATGCAATGCCCTCCAAACTCCCTCATAGCCCACAAAGAAAAGTGGTCGCAACAGGCTAGTGCTACCTGACAAAGAGCTGGCTCTGAGAATGCCACCCCTTAGGCTTCTTCAGCCATTAGTAAAATAGTCACATCTACATTTTGTTCATACTGTATTTGATGCAATTCCTTGCTCTGGAAAACTGTGTGTTGTACTCTCAGACATGTTTCAGCATGTGACTGCATCTCTTTACAACATTCCCAATGCCACTCTTACCCCTTACATAAAACTGCATGTGGTAGGCACAAGAGCCAAATACTGTTGATGGAAGGCTTTAAGGTTCCTCCGTCAAAAT
>NW_005054298.1:19027889-19041671 GCF_000277835.1 Geospiza fortis | reverse complement strand
TCTGCCCCCTGCTCTGATAAATGCAGTAGAAGACCACATTCACAATCTTCACACTGTTAGTGTAGCATTTCCAACTAATTGGTATATCACACTGGAATTAATCCAGTCCTCAAAAAGAAGAAAAAAGAAAGAGGGAAAAAAACACCAACAAAAAACATTAAACTAAGAGGAGGAAACCTAACTCCTCTGTTTAACTCTGAAGCATTTTGAGAAACAGTTTATGTAGAATAATAGAAATCTGTATTGTACAGCCAGTGCCTCGCCATTGTAATGTTTCCCAAGCTTCCGCTGTGTCTAGATAGAGGAGGTTTCATCTTTGTGGAGGATTTCCATGCTTGTCTGTGTGTGGTACAGTCACAACTTTAAATGTTTTTTAAATGTAGTTACTGTCTTTGATATCAAGGGACTATGTGTTCAGATATACGCTCACATGTCCAACTAACTGAAAGCCTCAATTTGTGAGGAGAAGAAAAGCGAGGCTGGGGACACTGTACAAACGGTGTTTACACCACTGAAGTGCTTTTGAAATGGAAAGACTCTGCATGAGGAGGCTTGCAGCTATGCCACAGCCTTGCCGATACCAGTGAGGAGCTCATCTTCAATGTAGTGTTGAACGTAGGTGGCAAAACTGTAATTTCTCTCTTTTTTTAAAACTATTTTTTCTTCTTTTATTTTTGAAATTTTCATCTAAGCGGCAGTTTCTTGTACTATAGTGACTCCTGCTGGGAGAGTTAAGTTGAAGTAGCTGAAGGTCTCTTACAGATATATCAACTCCCGGCCAGTAAAAAGATGTCCTAAACGCAGGAGATGGAGTTAAACTGTTCCCCTACCTTGGACGCAATGGCTTCTTTCATCACTAAGAACAAACCCCTAGGTTTTACAATTGAGACTGAGAAACTAGTACAGTACTTGTACAATTTTTGATCTACAGCATCACGACGTGAAGCTGCAACAATTAGATGTAAAGGGTCCATTCATGAGGAATAACATCACTTTGACCCTTTGTGTTAGCTCCTACTGCTAATCTTTCCATACGCGTGAACTTACTTTCAATTTGAAGAAGATGAAAAAGTCTTTTGCAAAACCCCAATACTGTTTTCTGATCTATGTACCTGAATGTAGAAACGTAGTCTTACCTCGTTTTTTTCCACTACAAGCCAAGCTACTTGTAATCCTTCCAAGCCTTTAAAGGGGACCTCCCTTGTTAGCATCTCCCAGAGAACCTGGAAGAGAAAAAAAGAAAAGAATTTTTATTTCTGTACTTTGTATTTTAAATACATTATTAAACCTTGATACAGCACTATTCTGTATCCAATTACCAGGCAACCAGTTTTCATTTGCAGGAACTTGGACCAGTGTTTGTGTGCAAGATCCTCTCACAAAATTAATTTGAATGTTTCTGCTTTTTCCTCTACAGAAAAGCTAAGATGAAAAACTGGGTTGCTTTTTTACTATCTTCGTACACTATAAAGTTCACATTTGGCAACTGGGTCTTGGGAAGACAGTGCTCTTCCTCTCCTTCTCAGCTCTAACTAGGCATATTGCTTTGCAATAATTTTTCATTTAAAAATATTTCTATGCAACTGCAACCAGTGAATATGATCCAAAAGGTATTTAGCCCCTTTGATAAGCCTATAAAAATACAATTTTGCAATCAAAACTGTAATTGTTTATCTCCAAGTATGTGATCATATTAAACTAAGCAATATACAGCATATAAAAAATTACTCTCTTCTCCTTGAGTTTTTATAGACTTACTGTCCTTAGATAGAGAAAGATCTCCTAGTTTTGCATGCTTTTCGCCTTTTGGTAACACAGTACCCAAGAATCTAAGCTACTCTGTAGAAAAGAGTTTGGCATCATCAAAAAGGCTTCAAGTCAATGAATACAACTTGTTTTTCTGCCATTGGGACAACATATTGGAATTCAACCAAATTAATAGTACTTTGTACCTCCACTTGTATATGTCCCTTTTTTTTTTAAGCAAAACTTTCATATACATATCTTGTTGCAAATATCTGCAAACGTTTTCTTCTGCTCATATACCAAGTATAACAACAACAACAAAGAATCTTTAATGCAGGATTTGCCAAAATGCATTAAGATCGTTATACAAGTCTGTATATCCTCAGTGTTTGGGTTAGTGCCCAGGTTTATTCCAGCTGCATCATTTTGAATGGATTGAGGACAGCTATGAAGATAATGAAAAAGCAAATGGAACAATATTAACAGATGGAGGTCAAGCAAAAAAATGCACTGAAGCAGAGTTGGGCCTTTAATCAAGTGAACAGGGTACTCCAACAATAGACCTATTTAAATAATTCTGCTTGAGTCAGAAGACTGATTAGTAAAGGTAAGGACATCTTGGAAAAATATGAACAGTTTTTCTGAGAATAAGAAATATACGGGGAGAACTATCACAGACCTATTCAATTATCCTGTTAGCCTCAGTTAAATCCTTTCAGAAGGAAAAAAAGGCACCTCAATTGTAACTCAAATTATCCCCTCTCTACTGGCAGAAAAGGAAATTTAATTGTGAGAGAAGGAAAAAAAAATTACCAGTCCCATGTACTTCAGACAAAAAAAGCAGTGTATAAAAAAGTCAGTTTAAAACAAAGGTTCCTGGACCAAATCAAACATGTGGTTGAGCAGCCTTGCAGAACAACCTCATCTGTTGGGACTGTACCATGACATTACAGAGGAAAAAACTCAAGTTTGCACACCAGATAGAGCAGTATCTAAATAACCTTCCAGTAAAGAACATAATGAAATACATGTTAAATGTCTTCAAGAGCCTTGAGTTGGAAAACTACTGCTGCGCTATCTTTCTTTCACAAGACTGTAAATTTTAAGAGCTGTGTTGTTTCATTCATGCACATATGGCTGTGCAGAACATTTTGCACCGAATTCCTTTATCATGACACCTTTAGTGTTTATTTCCACTGCCCAAACAGATCACTGCCTCCCTAAACCAACAGTGCTAGCTAAAAATTCGTCCAAGACTGCACATAGTTGAAGAGAAAAACAGCAATTTGACCCAATAGGAAGGATTTTTCTTGATGCCTTCATTTTACTAATAAATGAAAGTAAAAGATACGAATATGGGATGTTGGAAACCCTTGCATTTACTTACACAGGTTTATATTTTAAAGAATATTTTAACAACAATGCAATTTTCATATTCAGGCCAAATGTACAGAGAAAGCCTTTCCTTCCAATGGTGATGTGTCTCTATGTTCAGTTTCACAGGAGTTTCAACCACTTCTCATGGACTAGCTACCCTGAATCATCAGCTAAGGTGAATGACTGCATCAGGAGTCTTTTAAAAAGCAGCAAATGGGTACTGTCTGCATTCTCATTTGCCTCTTCCTCTCCCCAGGATGATTCAGCAGCAGACAAGGACCTCAGCCTAACTTACCCCAGCCTCTTCATTGTGAGGTACACCCTGTTCATTTTCAGAACTGGCTCCCCAGCTCACTTCATATGAAAATTTTTTTATCTTTCCTTTCTGGTGTATAATCTGATTGAGACTGACATGGTTCACTTCCCCTCCCACCTCTGACGGTGAGGATCACCTCCTTTCCCAATCACATCACATCACATCTCTGTGATGATGGACAGCAGGTGCTCACAGAGAAAACAGTCAAGCTAGAAACAATGATGAAAAACAAAGCAAGGCCATTTAATATAGTGCAGTAAGCGGCAGCCTCTGAAGATGTTGGACCCATCTTTGCATACAGAGGAAGAGAAAGGAGAGATAAATGTATGAATGTTCACCCTATGCACAAACCTGACAATAAGAAATATGTGGTCTTCAGAAAAAGCTCACGCATTTACTTCTGTCAGCTCAGCTGTGCATTTCAATTGCTATCCTCTCAATTATGTGACAACAACCCAAAGGAAAAACTAAACCCACAAGACCTCTACCCCATACCCTGTCCCCACACTGGTGCAAAGCCAACAAAGATTCAAAGCGCCATGTGGATAGGAGAACACCCAAGTAAGTAATCCGAGGAAAAGAAAATATTCTGAACACCTTCACTGAAGAAAAATATGCTTTGTCTGGTAGGAAACTGTTCAGAGACAATGGTCAGGAGCCACAGTTAGCAGAGGTACAGCAAAAGCGTTAGCATTGCACTCACAGAGGTACTGCCATTAGGCATGAAAATTAGGTCTGTCTTCTCTGCATTGATCCAACTGCAGTTAAAGATCGCATCATTCTTTTCAAAAAGAGTAAGGGATAACCCCTGGAGCTGGCCAACATTCCCTCTATAAATAACATATGTTCTCATAACTAAAGCAGTGTTTGAACAGCTGCTACATTTAATGGCAGTCTCTAGGCCACCAATAGCCAATTAATGGTTTTACTTATTTGTTCTTGTAAGTGATAAAATAATTCAAGTACATCGGATAAGCTTTCTGTGATTAAATACATTTATACTGATACACAAACACACACTGTGGTGCACTACAAACAATTCTGCCAGGATAATATAATCTGAGCATATGTCTTCATGATTTTGAACAGCTTTTAGAGTGACACTCTCATTCCACATACACTTTCCTATTTGGCAGAGATAGCAAGGAATGACAGAGATGGCAAGGAATAATTTTTGAGCAACACACAGTGACATACAAGTCAGTTTCAGGGTTGATCACTTGTAACACTTGGTTTTAGTTGTTTAGAGTACAGACTTGGAAATGGATCAGAAAGGGGAACTACAGCACGGCTGAAAGAAAGTGTAAGATCTCTCTCTGTGTGGTAATAAATTCTCCTTGAAAATTTAGCTTTAGCATTTCATGACAGTATTATAAATTATTGACTATGTATCTCAGAGAATACATAGGCCTGTTTAACCATCCATGAAGGGCAGGACAAGCTAATCTAAACATTAGCTATAAACATGCATACAACTGTGCACAAAAAGGAAAATTCATTTCAGCTGAGAAGCAGCTCAGACCTATGAGGCTGCAGAAAGACTTCAACACTTCATGGAAAAGAGCTCTTGCACAGCTTAAGCAGAACATTTAAAATCACAGATGGGTTTGTAGAAGGAAAAGACTGTCAGATAAAAAAATAAAAGAAAGGGAATTAAAGAAAACCATGGGAAAGATGACAAATATTGCAAATGAAATATCTATTCCTAGCATCTTACTAGTTTACATTTGAAAGGATTCTGTTCTTTGTTAAGAGGACTTTAACTGAAGTAAAGCAGATTTGTCTCTCTAGCACAAAAGCTGCTGGCAAGTGTTATGCTTCGAAAAGGGATTCTTTACATTTTGTTTTTATAGATGATAATAACTTAAAGAGACAAAAATACCCTTTCTCAGATTTCTTGTTCTCAGACCCCTAGCTACTTCTCTGGTAGTTATAACACTTATTACAGCGAGATTTCAACTTGCAATGTTATATTCAGGCCATTTCTTGCTGGCATAACCCCCTAATATCAGTTATTTCAGAAACAGAGAACTTGGGCCACTGCCATTCTTCATTTCTACTCATTCTATCTCCTCTGAAAATAATGCTGTTCCAAGACTAGAGTTATAAAAAGAATAACTACTCCTAGGTGCTTATGAATTCATAAGCTTCTACCCACAGTAGAACACATTAATTTAAAAATAATGTATTCAAAAATTGTGGGTCATTACTAGACATTCTAAAGTGGCACTACACACCCATAACATGTTAAAATACTCTGGTAACACTAAACTGTTTTCATAAGGAGGATAGTTCAGTTTTACCTCCAAGCACAGAACTATCAAAGGAACCTGACTTTTTCAATGAGGTCAAATAAACTTTTCACAACATACTGTTCCTAAGGCACTGTTAATACTTGACATGATAACTAAACAATTCCTTACCTTCTCCCACTTTGAAAACATCACCTAAAGTCAATTCAAACGAGGATGACTATGTGAGAAGTTTGAACTATAATACCACGTTTGGAATTTTTCCTCTAACATTGTTGTTCTGTTTTGAAACTGGAATGTTTCCCTTCAGTGGACAATATGTGATTGCTTCCAGTAACAGTTTACATTAATATTTATATTTGTTAGCTTATGTTCTCTTACTCTTTATGACCTAGTTCAGCTAAGCAAGCGAGGATTTTGAATCTGACAATATAGGATCCTTGCAAACTTTCACTGATACGTGATGTCACATCATGTCTCAAAAATTTTTCTCACTATAAACAACTGTTTGGGAAAAAGTTTAAGTCACTTTCCACTGAGACATCAGCTTAGCTATGTACAGCCATAGGTGCTAGCTTAAAATCACAGTGCCTCCCTCACATCTACCTCCTCCCATTCCTCAAAGAGAAAGAGACAATATTTGGCAGGTAGTGAAGAATTTCTCATTCTGCCATCCACCGTTGAATCCAAACAGAAAAATGGTTAATGCACCAATATGCATAGAAACTACAGCCCCACTTCCTTTCCTTTCCCCCCAAATACTCTTTACTGTCCTCTGCCAGAGAAAGGCTATGGGGTTAGGCACACAACTGATGTGACCAGTAGGGCTATTTCTAGCCTACTTTGTATTGCAGAGCAAAACTAAATGAGAGTTTAAATGTGGACAGAGTAAAGTAATTCACATGACTGAATCTGAAAACCTGACAGTCCTATGAACTATAACTGATTTCTCACCCTTCAGCAAAGCAGTGTTGGGCTTCTATATTTTCAGATGGAGTCTATTCTCACAGATAGTGATAGCAGTGTCTTTTAAACAATTAAGCATAGGGCAGTTGCTTTTTAATAAAAATCAGTGACACTCTATTTTGGGGAAAGTGGAATGCTAATGTTACCCTCCTATTACAAGACAAGCTTTTTCTCTTTAGTTCCACCAAAAAAAAAAAAAACAAACAAAAAACAAACCACAAGCAGAGATTCATGATACTTTCACTAGCTCCTGAAAGCCTTTGGACATATGCTGAATAATTGTGGCACTTCCTACACTGGCATGCTGCTAATCTAATGAGATGCTACCAAACATGCAAGATATTATGTCCTTCCTATCATTTTCAAGCATATAATTATAAATTATGGGTCAGTCATAGAAGGAACTGCGGCGTTTCTTGTTGTTCTTATTTAGAATTGCTGCAGTTGCAGCACAGGAATTCTGTCACTCTGACAAACTGCCACAATGCACAGTGAGATCAGGCACTCACCACTCCGTACGAGTACGTGTCACATGTTTCAGACACTGGAAGACTCTGAATAACTTCTGGGGCCATCCATGGGAAAGTGCCCACTAATGACATGTGTGTCGTATGGGAGTGGAATCTTGAGGCACCAAAATCACAGATCTGGCAAGAATAAATAAAATATTAAACTGGTATTGTGAGTATTGACCTCATTCATCAGACACAGAAACATCCAGTCAAGCAGCAGCATCTCTCTATAAATAATTAAAGTGTTCATACCTTTAACACACCATCAGCAGCTATAACAACTGAAAATGAAAAAACAAAAGGTTACAAGAATGCAAAACGCAAGCCCAATACATTTTTACAGCACAATACTTCATTTTTCAATGAGACAAATGACCCTAAGGTGAGCCAGCATCTGAATGTGCAAACCTGTCCTGGTTTCATTGAGAAGCTGACAGAACATCGGCCGAATACCTGCAAGCCTCTGAACAAATGCAAAACCTTTCAGGCCTTACTGAGTTAAAAGACAGCGATGCAGATGAACTTCATTCTCCCCAGTACAGTTCAGTTTAACAAGAAGCTCTCTGGAAGAGTCATTAATAAAAGGAGAAAACCTACAACCAAGGTGAGACCTACATGCTTCTTGACTATTATACATCATTGAAATTGGTGCATTATTAAAATCTGTGCCTCTCCTACCCCACCACTAGTAGTAGAAGTTTCATCTAAAAGGCAATGTTCAGCAAATTTCAGAAATGACTGTCAACTGCTAAGTACAGACTACACTGAATGTGTATGACTCAAAAGCCTGAATATCTGTCAAACCTCAAAAAAACCCACAATAAAGACAAGATTTTCTGATAAGAAATAATAGGCCTTATGCAGCCTTTTGTGTCTGGTGTCTGCCAGCCTTTCCTGGTACTCAACCTTTCCAAACAGAAAAAAGAAGTAAGGAGTGCCCAGGCAGTATCTGAAAGCTTCATCAACTTTCTTGGCCAATCATGGCCAGCAAGACACAAGTTGAAAGAGTCCTCCACAGTGCTCTAGATGATGCCAGGTCTCTAATGAACTTCAGACAGGCTCAGGGTGGGGAGGAGGGAACAAGCTTTTCTGTTCCTCAACAAGTGCAGCTTTGATGACAACTAAGGCATTAGTTAGGCATTCTGCTTGTTCACAAAACTCAGGCACAGATTTAAATGCCACATTAATGGATAACAGTAAATGCAGATAGTTTCAGAGTATTGCTACTTTACCATTCCTGGACTTCAGGTCCCTGTGGATAACTTTGACTGGAGCTTCCATGTGTAAATAGTGCATTCCTACACAAAACAATGGAACAATCCAGTTAGACAGGCTGAGCAGGGCCATCCCGTTTCTGCAGTCCTGATTCCTGGTTCCCACCAGCTGTACTCATTGCAAGTTGCCATACCTGTGTGCCATACTGATGTGCTGAAGGAGAACTAAAGCTTCCCACAATCTACTTTGAGTAAAAAGCACTAACCAAAGCTCACTTATCTCTCAGAGCATCTATCGGGATATGCTAATGGTTTGTAATATCACATGTAGTTATTTTCTCTAACTATAGTTAAGGAGGTGTCTACACAATTAAGCCAGATATGATTTTTTTTTTCATAAGTTTACACTAATTCTTGTGTGGTCAGTCACAGAGAACACAAAGGATGGAAGAGCTTATTCTACAGTATTATATGAAGAGTTTCTGTGTGTTTGCTGAGAATAAGTCCTTAGCTTCCTTAAATGCCCCAAATCAAATCAAATGTAAGGGCAATTATGCACTTTACCTCATAATTACACTACATCAGCAAATTATCCTCTTGGGATTTAGGGGCACACCAGAACTGGCTCACAGAAGCCATTTTCATTCCAGAATAGTTTTGGATTCATAATAATTAAGGAACATATTAAAAAGAACAGTGAACAGGTTTTGCTTTTTTTCGTTTATATATGTTTGATTGGTTTTCTTACCATCTCAATAAGGAAGACTAGGAAAGCTTTCCTGACTAAAGAAGCTTACATTTACTGGCTGTGTAGGGCAGTATATGTCACTCTTCTTGCTTACCTTTAGCTATGTCAGTGGCCCAGGTCATGATATGATCCATATCCATCTCTTCACTTTTGTTACTATTAATGTAATCAAACAGTGAGCCAGCAGAAGCATACTCTGTTAAAAAAAAAACAAAACCCAAGACATTTAAAAACATTGCACCTAACTTGAAAGACATAATAACACTCTGCCAGTTCCAGAAAGCAGTCCTCTGGCTTAATGACAAAGAATTTGGGCTCAACAGCCTAATATTATTACCAGTACAGAAAGAGAGCTTATCTCATTATCCCAATGCAGACATAAGCTACTACTAACAAAAAAAGAAAAAAACAAATAAAAGTGTAATCCTATAGAAAAACAGGCATTAAAATGAAAAGGCATTAGAAAGGTCCGGCATCAAGAAAGATCAGGCAAAGCAGCTCAAATTCCAGAGTAAAAGGTTGTGCAAACTCCTTGTTCAGGACAAGCAGATGTTTCTCTTAATTTCCCATAACTATATCTACAGAATCCCACAGCAGAATTCTGGGGTACAAACAAGGGCATTTGGGGCCCACTGGTGTTTGGAACTGTGGCAGATGGAATCCAGTCTGACTGTCAGAGTTGTGAGGCTTAAAGCAGGAATAACAAGCTAGTCAGCCCTACCCTACACATATTTAGGTGTGAAATTGGAGATAACTCAAATCTCTACAGTACCATTTTCATATCACCTAAAATTCTTACTTTTTTAAACAGTGAATTAGCCACATTTAATCAAAGAACAATTAACAGATGAGATTGGTGGTATCATATTCATCTTACTGTTTCCAAATCAGAAGATACTCCCCCCACTGGTAAGCAGTACTGTGTATAAATTATGCCCCATAACAAAACAAGATTTTTAGGTTTTTTTTATGTAAAGGCACATGATAAATATATAATGTCTTGTTACAAAGAAAGAGTTTGCAAGTAGAAAGTTTCCTATTTCCCCATGGAGAAACAAAATAGCAGATCAAATAATTTGTTCATTAAAAAACAGAAGGTTGAAACCAGAAGTCTAACCCTGTGATAAGCAGGACAGATTTTCTTGTGCTGCAGGTCATCTACAGCAGTTTAACGCCTATAGTTCTTCTGCTCAGTATTTATTAATATTAATATGAAATATTAATACAAATAAGTTTTATCTTATTTAGAATTCATTTATGTTTCACCAAAAACAGAACAGGAGGTTCGTAAGATCAAACAGCTGATACATTTTCTTTTATCTGTTTGCAATGACAGGGCAGGCAGATGCCACCCAGTGCAGGGGGATACAAGGAGCAACTTAAGCCTTTTGTCCCTCTCTCTCAAGGCTATTCAATGTGCTTCTCAGGCAGAATTTAGAACCTATCTATAAGACTCTCAAAATCTTCATATTCTTTCAAAACAGCCACAAAATCATTGCCTTTAAGACTACATCAAATGTATCTGAATTTTGTTAATAATAATATTAATCAATGATTGATACGTGATAGTGTAAATGTGTACATAAATTTCCATTGTTCCTAACCAAAAAATCATAAACACTGGGAGATCACTGCATGTGGAAGAAAACTGAGACTAAACTGAATCTGCAGCCTAGAATGTTGTAGGTCAGATGGGAAGACTCCAGTGCTAAATGAAAGAGGGAAAAAATAGCAAGTCCTGTGAAAGTAAACACTCTAAGTGGCAAGTTAGCTTTGGATCACTGCTGTACCACCTCCCACTGAAAGGACAGACATGTTGCTTCTGATGTCACCGACAGAGGAGTAAGCTGCTGACCCGCACATTTCCACAATTAAAACAGAAGCTTTTTTTACCCATGATGTCATCATCTGTCTTATAAATGGATTCTTCAGGAACAGGTTGGCTGCATGCTTTGCATGCCTTTACAATGCATAATTCTATCCATCAGGGTCAGGGGACAGCTCAGCTCCTTCAGCCTTTTGCCACTTTTTGTGAACAGAGGCACGTAAGCTTCAATCAACAAAGCCCCACTGTTAGTATTTCTTCCATATACTTACTGTGCCACAGATATTTACTAGGAGCTTGTGGATTTGGAAAGCATATTGCAAGGACAATGTTTTGCAAATAATGGAAAATAAATATTTCCTTTAGAAAGAAAAGCTCTGATTGCTTTACTGGACCCACCCTGTGATGCTGTGGCAGACATATGGTTCTGTGCATTGGGGGCACAAGCTCTGAGAACCTTTTGGGATGAGGCAGCTGGGGGCAAAAGCCATATGTGAAAGCTACATATTGAGACTGCTGCTGACAGAGATAGCCAGTAGCATCTAGAATGATGGGATCCATGACAGCAGCTCACCAGGCAGCATGATGAGCTGGAACACTGACACATCCTAGGAGGAAAACATTTTTTTAACTCCAGCTGTAGCCCTTCTCAGAGAACTCTTTATCAATCCCACATGAGACATTACATGCAGCTAATGCTCTGTACATGCCAGTACTTGGTTGAATGCTCTTGTCTCCATCACTCTGAAGAAACATTAATTTCCTAAGATTTCTTCTTATTTGGGATTTTCTCTCAAGAAACAAATCTCTAACTAAACACAGGATTGTCTGCAACACTGGAGGCCATCCAGAAGATCACAAAGTGAAAATCCCTCTAAAAGACATTTGAAGTGTAATTAACATTTCTTTATTCGGTAACCATTCTCTCATTTGAAAATGGTGTGTGGAAATGGAGCCTTGCCTCCATTCCAATCCACAGGACTCCAGTCTCCTTAGAAGTTGCACGGAGAATCAACAGTTTGATAAAAAAAATCCCCAAGCCTCTTTCTTCTTTAATCAGGTGTGATCAGAGTTCCCTGTGGAACAAAGCTGTTGAACTACACACCGTAGTCTCTTTCTCACAGGCAGTTAGAGTCCCCATTCTCAACAGCACAGTGAATTACTTCAGTTGCTGTCTGTACTGTGACTGGTAAGCATGTCTTCCAAACACTGATCTTTCGTGAGATCCAGCTGAGGTCTTCTGATCTAGACACCACCCCAGGTCATTGATTACACCTCACCTTTACTACTCTGCTTGCTGGTTTACACTTATATTAAAAAGGATAGTAAAATTACATTGCTTGATTTATTAGCTATTAATTTTATTGCTTCCAGAAGAAATTCAAATTCCTGTCTATATGCCATCATCAGTGCATTTCGAAGTGGTGCAGACTGTGGTCACCCCATGCACCTCTGGAATGCTGTCTGCCACACCATGACCTCCAGTAGGCTGATACTCCTGGAGTAAGCAAAGCTCCCCACACCCTGAAATGTGCTGCATTTCAGATTACACTGCCATCTGCTGTGATAAGCAGAAGTCTAAGAGGCAGGTAGAAATAACTGCATTTTCACAAGTTCTGACCACCAACCAACGAAAACCTGACCAGCAGTGACTCAAACTGGTGTTAGATTGTGCCACATGCAAAAGACTACTCTTCACATTGAGCTTTGAAAGTTACAGACATACCAAAACATGCCTCCTAATCCACACTTTCATGGGTTTTATCTCTTCAAACATTTGTTTGAGCAGTTGGGAAATTTCTTTGCTTTCGGTTTACTTTCTACTCCAATCTTATGTAGTTTGTCCCATACAGGTAAGGGAGAAAATTCTATATCTGGACCATCTCCCAGGATAAGAGCAGGAAGCTAAAAAACGGTGACAGAAAAAAAACAACCACCAACAACACCACAAAAAGCAACTTCCGCATAATTCTAGGAATATCAATGCAAACAAAACCTAGTTTTCCATGTATAAAGGGAGTGGTCTTACAATGCCTTATTAACCCTTGACTCTATTTCAAACTCTTCCCATTGTGAACCTCGCAATGCAAGTTCTCCTACTTTCAGTGCAGTCAGAAATCATGGGGCAGCTTTGCTCTGAGCAGACACCCAGCCCACCTTCCTTCCAGAACAGAACCAGCCAGAACTTCATATCATGAAAACCTCTACTCTTGTGACGCACCAATTAGAATGGGAAAGCAATTCTCCAAACAGGGTAAGAGAACACAGTGAAAGGTACTGTTAAAAGGAGTCCTGCTTTTGTGCACTAAGAACACCCTAGGCTTCACCTGCCTCATGCTGCCTCCAGCTATTCTCCCAGCCTGGTTCCCACCTCCAGCACTCCTAATTACATTGAGGCAGGTAGTGCCAAGCACTCTTAACATTTAGAAAAGACCAGAACAATTAGCAAACACTGTAATTGGGTAACACTGGAGATAACCTTGTAACATTGTAGCTTTACAGAGTCGAGAAAAAGGTCAGACAAAAATCCTTACCTGTAACAATGCCATAATTTGGAGGTTCAATGACAGCTCCATAGAACTGAATGATGTTTTTGTGACTGAGCACACTGAGTATTTCTGCCTGTTGAAAACAAACAAATAAACAAACAAGTTAGACAATTCAGAATGGGTCATTTATTATAATAACTTATTTCATACCCCACCGGGTATACACACAAACAGCATGTAATATACATATATATATATATAAGCACACACATATCTAGGAAACACTGTTCACAAATGCTTGGCATTTGAAAACCTAGTGAGAGTTTGGCAGATGAAT
>NW_005054298.1:18999385-19027862 GCF_000277835.1 Geospiza fortis | reverse complement strand
TCTTTCATGGCCAAGGCACTGATGTAGGAAGTTAAGTCTCTGGAAAAATGAAGATCTTGGAAAACTTTGTTCCAAGAAAGATCTGGGATTTTGGGCAGAGCAGCAGCAGTCCGATCCAGAATTTGTGTTTATGCATGAAGTACCATTGGTTCAGTGAGTCCAGCACTCCAGGCTGTTACAGCATTCCATGCACACACAGCTCCATCCAATGTTTACTGGAAATGTGGAATTTCTAGGCATGCGCTGTGGAGTCTGATTAAATACACAGAGCAAGCATGCTTGAAATTGCCAAATACCCAGCAATGCAGTTGAAACTGCTCCTCAAAGCAGACTACAGATGTTCGGCAATTCTGGAAAAATGTACAAAACCTTCAAATTCCACATGAAGAATGCTGCTGGGTTTGAGCAAGAGACTGCAAGACAATGAGACTGTAACCACAGAAATTAACACATATAAGCCCTGTAGTTTTTGAGAAAAAAGGTCAGGTATTTCTGGGAAGGTGTCTCAACAGTTTCACCTCTGCAGTGTATCAAAACAAATATTTAAGAGATTTTAGACACATGTTTTTATACAGATATAGATATTATGCAAATACAGATATGTACTACTTTATATTTTTCTTCACAGTAATGGTTTAAGATTATGAGATTATGTTAACTCTGTACCAGGCAAGAGCATCTAACAAAAACAAGATCACAATTAATGCCTCAGAACTTATCAAAAGTATCTGACAGATCCCTTCACAAATCCCTTGACTTGCAGTGGGAGTGTTGCTGTTTGCCCACAGATGAGTCTTCACACATGTTCTCAGAAAGCTGCCAATTAATTTATTTTGTGGACTTGTAGGTAAGTCAGTCTGCAGTATGATTTGCTGAAAACAGCATACATTTTAAAAGTTAATTTTCTGGTATTGTGAAAAAAGATTACTCACTTGATGGTAATACTGTTTTTCTTGCTGAGCAGGCTAAGCAGCATGAAGAGTTAGTGTAACCCAAGTAAAGTTCAAAGCTATAGTTAAGATTTAATTGCATATGTGTAAATGTCTGAGCATTAGCTAAAGGTCTTCCAAACTGTGTTGAAGTTACTCAAAAAAGTCCTTAAGCAACAACAACAGCAAAAATTTGAGTCATCTAATGCCTATATCTGTAATTATGCACATAAGCACATGTATCATGGTACTACCTATAAAACATAGGCCAAACAAACACTGGTTTGCTATAGCTCTAAATTTATTAGAATAGCAGTAGCTGATGTACTATGGGTTTCTGCATAAAAACTGCGATAGTATTCCTGTTTTCAGTGAATCTAAAAGGCCACAAAATAATTTAAATGGCAGATATCCAAGCAAATGGGAGAAGATTGGCCTGCAGGTAAACAGCAACACTCAAGACTCAGCCAGTCAGGGGATCTCTCAGTAGAAGGAGCTCTGCCCTACAACTGCAGCCCCACCATCCTCCCAAGATAAGGAACTCCTGCAGCAGAAGAAGCATGAGTTGTACCTCCAACCTCCTTCCCTAGGCTGAAGGATGCAGGTGACCACTGAGTTGTTCAAATCTCCATATCAGAAACTTTTGTATTATCTTTGTATATTCCTTAAGAAATATTCAATTGGGCATTCAATTCTCTAATTCCTACCAGCATTACTGCCATATTACCAGGAGACCTCACTCTCCTTGACTGCCTAGCTGAATGTTCTGATATGGGACAGGAATAATACAAACAGTTACAAAAACTATCTAAACCACCTTTTCCTTAACACCTTGGTAGAAGGAATGGAATAAAACCATCTTCTTGTGAAGTACTTAAAACACACCATGTCTTCAAAGCTATGAGCACACCATCTGCTGCGGTGTTTACAACACAAGTACTTCAAGAGGTCATTAGAATTAAATTGATGGGTCTCATATTCAAATTTTTAATGGCATAATATATTTAGGTCCTGGCTATAAAACAAGTACTTCGTGAATCTTTTCAGAGAATGATTAAAAATGCCCCGTGATTAACAAATCCAAGTTCCATTGCTCCCTATCCCACCACGACTATGTGCGGAACCCAGTGACTGTCCTCCATCTCATACATGATGCTGCTGGATCCAGTAAAAGTCCATCAGAGTCAGTGGACAACAGGAGGGGCTACACTGCAGCAAACCCCAGACCAACCAATCACCCAGTGCTACCATGACAGAGACTGCAATCAAAATATGAGTATCAGGCCAAGAAGATGGGTACTTCACTGCCACAGGCACAGACACACGGTGCTTTTATTACTCGGAAATGAAATAAAATATTTTTAAGGTTATCTTATTTATGTTATATACGCAAAGATCACATTGCAGAACTACAAAAAAATGCTGTGTCGACCACAGCTAATACCATCACCTTCACATTGATGTTCATACTCTAATCTGGGATTTAATAGATACCAAAGCAAGCTTCCATCTAAGAAATCCAGAGAAGCAGCTTCTAATGCCCACAGATATGACAATGAAGAATTGTGAGGTAAAAAAATTTCTAACTTTTCCTAAGGACCATTATATCACAAAGAAATCCTCTCTAAATACTTTTAATCACTATGCTGTTGTTAGCACTAGTGATTCTAGACTATTCCTTTCATGTTTTCCTCTCTTCTGTTGCTGTGATCAGCTGTGAACTGTATTAGCCAATTTAGACTCTTATTCCTTACAGTGAGAACCACATGCAAGCCAGTCCGTATGTTTGAAGTTTTTGTACTATCTTTGACAAGAAGGTGCCGTATTTCAATGAAAATTACTTTCAGATAGCAAAATATGAAGTGGTGGTTAAAGACTGGTATTTCAAAGGTCTCTTAGACACTAACAAGAATATTTAGAATCACCTTTAAGCATCAAAACTGTACTTTAATCCAAAATTCCTAAATGCTTAGAAGAAAATTCTGTCATGCATCTACCTATCCACAAGCTGTTGAAGAAGTCTGCCCTTGCTGGCTTGGGCATGACTCTCTTCCCTCAGTAAAGCTGCTATCTATCTTATGCAAGCTAAATGAGCACCAATTCCTAAATAGTGATGACAAGCAACAAGTATTCAACTACTTCATTGCATTCGTTTTTTGTGTGAAAGACAGAATTTTTTTTTAAGGTTGGATTGAAGCCGAACTAGTAGAGTTCAGCTGAATGATAGACATCCAAACATATAAATATAAACTCCCTGGACACAGCATAGAGACACAGACACACAAGGTAACTGCAACAGAGTTGAATATTATGCTTAGTACCATGATAAACTTAGTAACAGCCTGTTACTGACCATCAAACTATGCCAAAATTGTTCATACTGCACTTACATCACAGGTATGGATGAAATTATGTCCCTCTCTTGAGTCCTGATGAAGGGATTACAGACTACACACCATTTCTTGAAGGCAAAGGGATTCAGATTTCTAAACAAACCTGACAAATCCACTGCTTACATAATTCAAATACCACAAAATTCAAGGTCAGAACAAATTACATTGAAAACTTTTTCATTTAATTTTCACTTACTGGCTTACTGTAAATCAAGTCAATTCATCAAACAATCACAGCGTAAGAGTTTGTAATTCAGATAATCCCTACGTGTACAAACAGTGTAATTGTGTCCTCTGAACCATGGTATGGATCACAGTGTTTAACGGGTAATTTGGTTTTATGCCTGTTTAATCTCTACTTACTGACATATGTGAAAATGACAGTTACATCATCTAAGACTGACATCACCCTAGAGCTGCTTGTAGACCCACTAGTACTGCTCTTAACCTTGTTGTACAAACAACCATGCATTAATAACCATATCTTCAGGTGCTTCAGCAGGTAGAAACAAGGTCGTCCACCAGGTCTTGTCTCTGTTCAGCAATAGCTGGACAGAAATCACAAACACAAATTCTAACCACAGCCAGCAGCAGATGAGGGGACAAGGCAAGCTGCCTGGACAGCATGGTCTCGTTATGAGACCCCCAAGCCTGAGCTCACCAGGATGACCCAAGCCTTCACTTGTTTTTGCTCTGCCTTGTACCAGTGCAGCAAAGACAGCAAATGCAGTTCAGCTCTGATGAGGTCTTCAAGGTCGGTGCTGACTGCAGATGTGGGCAGGGGCCACCTGATGCTGAGCTGGCATTACTTGGGAATCAGACAAGGCCCCATCGTCAGATCTTTAATTGCAGCCGCAAAGACAGCAAGGATGTGGACGGAGGCACTTTGCATACAGCTGTGTTGGTGCTTGCCAGCTACTCATAGCAGCTGCAGCTGCTCTTGTTAGAGCTCCCTACCCCAAGGCAGTTAAAGTTAGCAAAGACCAAACAGCTCAGCATATTTTAGTTACTCTAGTTCTCCTTGGAAATATATTAGAAATTTGTTACGCTCACACTTGTAGTCAAGAGAAGTGATCAAGGGTTTGGGCAGTATGCTGCAGCAGCACAGCTGGAACTGTAAAAGGACATCTGTTCACAGAATTCTTCAGTATCAAAAGGCTTTTTTTGCATGGGTCCAGACAAACTGAGCCCAAAGCAACTCAACCACCACTTCTTCCAGGTGCCTTTGGAGCAGCTGACTGGAAAGTAAAGTATCTTTCCACCCTGGTCTGAGCACACTGTTTTAGGATTAACACAGGAAATAGCTGCAGCCCCTCATGAGACCATTGCATCACCTGTTAGTAAATCAGGAAACCACACAGCAAGTGGCACCTTCACTCCATGCAAAATTACAGAGTTGTACATGGTTAGCGATTTAATCTGATTAATACAACTTCCTTAACTGCCTTAAAATATATATTATTACACTGTGCAAAAGTTTGGCTATTTAATTTTCCAGAGAACTGTTTGCCATGTTTATTAAGGAGATATTTAGACACACTTAAGGCAGCTTTGGAAAGATTTCTTTTCCTAAGTCTTGTAGCATTTTAAAGGCTTTGACCTTTGTCATATTCTTGGGAGAGCTGCAACTTAGCTACTCTCAGGGGATTTATAGTCTAATGCAAGGGCAGCTGGAAGAGGCCAGCTGATGCTTCAGTAAAATAGTTTCTATTAGAGAAAACCACATACAAAAAAGATACAGAATGCTAACACATATAAATCCCACACCTTTATTTCTAGACTCCTGCTCAGAAATATATCCAGTCTATGTTCATTTCCAGTGTCTCATGAATCCTTTCCTCTGAATTTACTGATGTCTAATAAAGGATGACACCTGTTATATCATCAGTTTCTCTAGGTCAACAAGCCCAAAATATCATTTTACAGATGAAATAAAAACAGAGTCAGCATCCATCATAACTAACAAATTATCTTCTCAATATGCAATAAAGGGATACTTAGAGAATTTCAGAAACATAAAATTATTACCAAGAATTATATAGCAGTGATGTTAAGTAATTATTACAGTTTTGAACACAGAAAAGAAAATTATTCAGATACAAAATAGAAATTTAGGACTTTGCCTACTGATTTGTCTGTTGTCATAAAGTTTTCTACAGAAAAAAATATAAACAAGAATTTTGTGCTTTGGGGGCCCAAATAACAGGCAAAGGATACTGATTGTCCAGTTCAGAGAATTTTTGTTAAACCTGTTAAACAGTCTTTAATACTAACAATGCAAGAGGAAAATCACATGAACATAGCAAAGCCAAACAATCCTCAATGAGATTTTTTTACCTGCAAATAAGCAGTTACCAAGTGCTTCAATGGGCATACTCACAGCATACATGTGCTACCATCTCTTCCCACAGGCAGTCATAGTTTTAAAACTATGGTTTGCATGGCACTTAAAGCTGTATGAGCTTGGGCTTCTTTTCTAGTATTCAATTAGATGATAATTTATAAAAAAAAAAAAAGCTGGTTTCTGCAAGCCATTTACATGTTAAAACTGTCAGCACTTACACCTTACAACACAGCCTCTATACTCAGGCTGTATTAGGAAACAGTATCCTGTTTCTTAAACCACAGAGAAAGGAGTTAAATTACATTCTCTGATTGATGTCACCAGCATTTCTGTAAATAACAGAATTAAATTCTCATAAGTACATCTACAACGACAAACAAAATTTGTACTTTGAAGCATTTTGATTGAGCAAATCTTTCACAGCATCAAATCTGCATCCAAAATTATGTCCTACACTATTACAAATCCCAGAGACTAAAAGTGGAAACGTACAGGAAACTAATAAATTCCTCTTACTGTGTAATCATTTTACCATTATTTTAAATCCACTGGTGTATATCACCAAAAAAATCTCACTTTTGGAGATACTGTGATAGAAACACACACTTTAAATACCTTGCATTGATTCTAAGGTTTCAATCTTAAAGAAAGAAAAAGCACATTACGAAGAGAGCTTATTTCTGTTAAACTATCATAATATACCACAGATAAGGAATATAGACATAAATTTATTTTATTCTGTTCCAGACTCATCCCATCTTATGAAATTTATTGAAAAAATGAATTTGCATCATGCAATACCATAGGATTTGTTAGTAGTAAAATGTATTGGATATGGACCATTTGAAAAGAAAACTGAGTTTTATACTCTAGTATAGTTCTTTATAGCAACCTTGGCATAGAACTTGGTATGTTATGGATAGTTTGAAGGCTAGAGGATTAAAAGTACTTGCTAGCAAATTCAGAATGTGTCTGTCAAAACACTGCAATGGCTTGCTCAGCCCATGCAAAGCAGGCTGGTCCCTCTAAAAATCACAGGGGCTTTGTCCTTGCGACGTGGCAGCAGACCCTCTGCCTTGTGCAGTAAGAGGGAATGAGATCAAGCTAACTGGCTCAGTCCTCCCTCTGACCTCCATCAGTACAATGACCACATGGAGCCCACACAGCACTAACTAAGAAATTGCAGAATCATGGTGTTTTCCTCATGAGGAGGGTTAAAAATGTGCTGTGAAAGAAGAGGCTGCTAACAGATTGACAGAACTAAGCAGAGGCACTTTCTGCAGAAAATCCTTAGAGAATGGTTAGTAAGCTTGAAAAAATTCTATGTTATTTACACTGCCATTTACAAAAAAATCCAAACAAACAAAATACATAAACAAAGTTTATGGAAAATAACTTATTTTCAGACAGATTTCAAGTAGAAATGCACCCAAAGGACTGTTACATTTTGCAGCATACAACATGAGGTTGTATGAGCCTTTAATAAAAGGTATCTGATAAAGGCAGATCTGTCAAGAACAAGTTTTGTTTGGATTTCACTACTGTTATTCACATAAAGCAAAACCATTCAAAACATGCATAAACGATGTATTTGTACTGGTGTAAGAGTTTAGAAATGAGCAACGTCTGCAATATTTGTCATTTTTAATTCAGGCAGATTTGGAGTACTGAGCTGCCTCCAGCTGCAAAGCAACACCAGCAACTGAGTAGAAACAATAGATGAGTGGACTAAACACCAGGGCTGAAATACCTGAGCTCCCTTAGAGCTCTTTATTTTCAGCAATGATCATTTCTCTTTTCAATGTTGGGAAATTTTCCAAGTATAGTCACAATCACTTTGAAGACAAACTGGCTTTGACTATGGAGGACAGTAACAAAATCCTCAGCATTCCTAAAATACAACAGAATAACAAAACTTGAAACTTTGACTCCTGGCATACTCCCCAGGTGAGAAGATATCATGACTAATAAGCAAACCAGGGATAATTCCAGACCCAAGAAAGGGAAAAATATCCAAGGAAATTATTTCTGAGATCAAAGTCACTGTAGGTTTCATGAGCACCTTGTTGGAAAGGCATTTTGGTATGAAAGTGGTGGGAAAACTAATCCACCCTCAAGGAGCCATGGCCAGTTACATATGTAACTAGAGCAGTGATTTTCCTCAGCTCTGCAGGGTATTTGTAAGGAATCTCAATAGGACAACCTAGAACAAGTCAAATCTCATTGTACAGTGGCTTTTGCTGAACAATTAGCATAGACTGCAACAGAGACAGCAACAGCTGTACTTATGCATCCTGATCCACTCCTCTAAAGCAGCTATGATCTTTACAATGAAGTATTTTTCCATCTTAACCATGAAAACTGTAATTTAACCACAGGAAAAAACCCCCAGCATGTTCTTGATGAACACTCACTTAAAGCCTATCTTAGAATGGATAAATCAAACCTACTACAGATAATGACAGGGACAACACTTGTTGGGAATCCCTCTTATTGGAATTCTAGTAAATGTTATAATTCCTGAAAATGTAACTCAACCAGGCAGCTTGAGCTCACCCTTATGAAAAAAACCCACTTCACAGTATGTTATATGTTAACAGCACACCACAAGGTTTTGTTTTCCACATGGGCTGCTAGAGCTCTGCACAAGGCTCTCCCCAGCTGTCACTCAAAACTGAGCTGCCCCTGCAGAAAAGGTATGAATAGTTCCCTACCTGGAGTCCAACTAACTTAAAGAAGCTTTCAAAACAGAAATTACAGCTGTGACCAGCAGCCGTAAAAAGAAAGCAAAGTAGTTGCCAACTATAGATGTTGGCACTCTGCTGAAGTGAATGAGAGTCTTCCACACATGAGAGGCATTTTTCTGTGACTTTTACCGATCCCAAAGCACAACCTCACAAATCTGAGGTTTTCAGGAAAATGAGCTGTCACCATTATCTGAATGACACACATCATGGTTTTATGTGAAACTGTCCAAAAGATCCAGCATGAATCATGGTGAATTCTACCCGCTTTTCAGAAAAGTCACTCTTCTTTGTCAAAGACTGAAAATTGTATTTAACTTAGAAACTTGGTTCAAATGCTACTTCTACTGGGTAGCAATGGTCAAAAAAAACCCAACAACAACAACAATAACAAACTAGACAAAACTCATCAAATTTTAAGCTTTCATCTTTATGAAACATGGACTCAGTGTTTATTTTTTCTTGGGATTCTTCATGCTGCCTTTATGGTAGCTCAATCTTTTTTCCATTAGAACTAAAAAATTTCAAGTAAAACAATGGCTAAGATAAAAACCTTGGAGAAAACCTAGCAATATTTTAAAAATATTTTTAGTATCATACATTAACATTTATTAGTATTACTTTACTACATATTTCTGACATGTAACTCCAGCTTTTCCCTTACTCTTCTGTGATGAATTTCTTGTACACGGAACTCCCTATCTTATCTGTCTTTATAGCTCTCGGCTTACACAGATATGGCAATAACAACTATTTCATTTCTAATCCTTGCTACATAGGAATGCAAATGGGCAGCCTCAAAATACATTTTTAGAAAGTTAGTAACTTGAATGCCAGTATCTATGAACTCTGCAGAAAGTGGAAATCCAGAAGAACCTATCTAGAAGAGTGAGACTACAGACTGACCTAAAAAGGCAGTTGCTTTGAGTCCTGCAGACCTACAAGGAGCAGAGAACTCACACAGGTCTTGTACCACTGCAGGGTATCAAAATTAAGTCAAAAATCTCTTTTCTCATTGCTCTTCTCCATTGAAACAACAATTCTAGCCAGTTCCTTCCCCAAATTACAGAAGAACATCCAGAGGTAATGTAACCACCACCCACGTCTGTACTAATATGAGAGGAACATCACACATACTTAATGGGGAATGAATAACATGTAAAAGGCCAGTTACAAAATGAAGATCAGCTATTCTGTGGTTACAAAACCACTGACCTGCACTAATTCCTCCATCACCTTGCACTGTGCTTGCTGGGGACCTGCAATAAATGAAGCAAAGAGGAAGCAGAACTGTATATATATGGGACCACAGGAACTTTCAGGACCAGGGTCACATGCAGAGTCCAACAAAACCTCTCTCCTGGGCTGTACCTAAAGAGCTGAAAAGAAGGCATTATGCTGCAGCTAATGTCAATTTCAATCTGAATCTGAGTGCAGCAGAGAGAATTTGCATCTCTTCCTATTCCAGCAATGCCTGTAGTCTTTGCATAACTACTGACTGATTTATGCTCCGAGCATGACAAGGATTAGATTAGCAAAGTTCAGTACAATGAACTGAGCTCACAAGCCGGATCCAGGGCCCAGAACTCCATGATGTTTTGGTGACACAAAGTACATTCAAATCTGCAACAGGTCCTTTGGTGTGGAAGAATAACAGCATCACATATACCAAAGCTTCCCATTTTCCAGTGCCAGACATACCCAAACCCTTGCCTAAGAAACTGTTTCTTACCAAGAATCAGACACAAGCAGATGTAATTTTCCATGCCACTTTCAGGTCAAGCAAGGCTGGAACGACTTCAAGCACTCTCCTTCAACCAAGAAAACCATCTTCTAGTAAAGATTTGCTGCCTGAGACACAAGTGTCTACAAGACACAGCAAGACCTCTTTCCCACCCTGTCACAGCTATATGGCTATGCAACATTTCCCTTCCCTTTCTAGACGCACTGCTACTGTGCTGAGCATTTTGCAGCTTGCAACACCACTGGCCTCCTGAGGGTATTTACTTCTAGGAGACAATTCCCTTATTCCAGGTAAAGTCCTTCCTTCTGCCTGGGAAGAGAAGGAGAAAAACAAAACAGTATTGGCAGGAGAAAAAGGACCTAGAGAAACATTTCTCTTCTCTTCAAGAAGAGTTAGCAGTATCTCGTGACTAGCAGTGGAATTATAAAGAGGGTTTGGCCGATTCCATATATGCAGAAGGCTGCCGTAATCCTCCTGCCTTTTTTCCTTCTTGAGTTTGAATTGTTGCACTTTGAAGAGTTTTTAAATCTCTCCTCAAGGTCAATTTTATCAATTATCTCCGTCTATCCAAATCCGGATATAATTACTGTAGTTAGCTCTGAGGGGAGAATGAGACCATTTTGAGGTCACTATTGTGCAAAGCAGGTGTGATGGTCTTGTATATTACTGCAAACCTTGCAAATATTATTTTTAAATATTTAAACCATTAATTAGTCCATACTGTATCCTCAGGGACAACACAAGAGATCTTAAGCCTTTAGAAGTGTCCTGCATCTTTTCATGTGTCCTCACTGTTTAGTTTAGACTAACACACCTTTATTATTGTGTATGTACAAAAAGAAGCCACAAGGTGTAATAGTCTTTTGAAAATACTGCTTTTTTGTTCAAAGTCTCAACTGAATTCAGAATTTTGATGGACTGAAGTAAATGGCGGTGCTAGAATAATACTAAACGTTTAGAATTCAGATTGCAATTCTTCCAAATGTGTATTTTAAGATACACAGTTTCTTTAAAATGTGAAGAAGCAAAATTCCTCATAAAAGCTGTGTACACAGAGGGGTTTTCACAACAATGAACAACCTAATCAGGGTGAAGAATCCTCAACTGAAAGCTCACAAAGAAATCTCTCTATCCTTTCTCCATTATTTCAATTCTACTTTTCTCGATAGGGGTGTCTCACCAGAGAACCTGAAGAGTGAAAGGTTTAAGTATAGGACTGAAATCCATCAAACCCAGGCTTGTGGTCCAAACCCAAGCAGCTGTCAAATCCAGAGATAGGAATGTATGCTCACTTCTGCCTAATAAAATTTGAATCAAACACTTTGCATCTGATTCTCCATGTGAGCTTTTATGCAAACTTCTAAAGTGCAAGGAATCCTGGGGTGGAAGAGCTATTCTGAGAGCTTTCACATAGTTCATGTAATTAGGGAAACCACTTCCTTTGATTGTAAGTGTTCAAAACAGCTGAATTTCTCCTTTCAAAGGACTCTGTGATTTGGGTCATCTCTTTTACTTGCTCTTTTATGTTTTTTAAGATGAGAGGTGAGACTGTAAAGCACATTATTTAGAAAAAAAAAGATTCCACTTTTTGTTTTAGGGATTGAACTCTGACTATTCAAACGCTTGTCATTTGGAAATCTATCTTTCTTTCCCTCCCCCTGTTTCCTTCCTTTTCTGATAAGCTCTTCAGTGGCTCAAGCAAGCATAGCCCAAAACGCCAATTTAAACCTAAGGGAAAGCTGAAATACGGGACATAAAGGAAAAGGGACTCTCATTTTCCTTTGTGCGGCTGTGCTTGAATATGTAATTATAGAGGAGCTCTAGCTGCAGGATCTCAGTCCGCATGTCACATTTACTTTTTAAATGGTTCTAAACATTGACCAAGCAAAAAGGCAGAAATACAGATTTTTAAAAGGCAAACAAAGCAGCTGCCCTGGTCTTTGAAGTGGGTTTGCAGGTTCTTCGTTTCTCAAAAAGGGAGCTCAGGTCACAGTTTCAAGGCAATGACCATGTTACCAGAGCTAACAGCTGATGCCAATGTTGCTACAGAATCAAGTGTCACTCGCCCTGAATTTCTTGAGTCAGGCACCCTGTTAGTGCTGTTACTTCACATTCATCTCACCAACAGCTGTAACAGGCAGTGGATATCCTGCTTCTCACAGTATAATGCAGAATCACACGGGTGAAAAGGCAGGAGATTTCTTACTGCAGGTTTCAAATTTATCAAGTAAAAACAGAACGCTTGTTGATCCTACGAGGACTGAACTTTATTCCCAATCAGTGAAAAATTGCAGGACTCCTTCCAGAATTATAGCACTTACAAGGAATCGGTCTGCAATGGGAACAGAGTAAACCGCTTGGAACACAGCGCCAGAAGTGCAGCCAACTCCTGCACTTCTGCACAGGACAGATGAGACACTGGCTTGGAGAGATGATTTTACAATAAAGACTTTGGTACAAATACAAAAACAAATGAGAACCCAAAAGGTTAAGAGCAGAACTCCAAAATGTGTGGTCTTTTTGAGTGGGGTCTGGATCTTGCATTTGCCTTTAGGGCTCTCACAAACTCTTACAGGGGTAACAGCAAGGCAACATCCAAAAGAAAGAGGAATTCAACATCTCCAAATTGTAGCCATCTGTTGCTCCATACTTGTATCACACACAGCACCCTTAGCATACAGAGACATCACAGAGAAGTCAAAAAGCCTTTTCCTTGGCTTGGGAGATTGAAAGTATACAGCTCACAAAGATGGAAACCCACCAATCACTACTTATAAGCCTTCATGTTTCAAAGGTTTGCCTCAAATGCATCTAACATTACTAAAAGTTGTTACAAGATCAGACAAGAAGTGATTTCTGCACCTTTTCCCCCCTCTAATTTCACACAGGTATGCACAACACTTTCTCAGCTGTACGACCCTTCCAAGAGGAAAACATAACCTCTCAGTAATGTCACTCATCTGCTCAAGGGTGCAACAACCAGTTGATTTTAGCAAATTTCCAGAACAATCTACTCATCTCTCCTATGCTACCTCTGCCAGATAACAATTTTCAGAGTGCCTCAGCTTTCACTAAAAGGCTGCCACCCGCCCAGCCTGCATGGCTGTCTTTTGGTTATCCCACCTTCCAAGAGCAACTTGGTACAAGCAACTGCATCTCATCTTCTGGTGTCTACCAAGAGCTTCCTCACTTCTCCTACAACAGCTCAAGGGATTTTACCACCCATGCTTATTTTTGATGTGGCTACTTGTAAATCAGGCGCCCAATACACAAAACCCACTCCTATTTGGTCAGTCATGTATATCATAACACGATTTTTTTCTCCCTTGCCTCGACCATTTAGCCACTAGGAACCTCAATTTTCAAGAGTTTTGGAGTAAAAAAAAATAAGCAACCAGAGGCAGAAGATAAGTGGGTAGGCGTGTGGCACTGTTCCCCTTCAATGACATCCAAGGGCCAGGCCCTATTTTGCCAAGGAGGTACACCCATAGGGGCCCTTCCTGTGTGCAAGACACCCAATTTCCCTGTGGAGCTGACTTTCTTAAACAGAAATTATGCAGAATGCAGATTCTCTAAACATTAGTCTAATAAACAAACATGTATTTGCAAATAGGATTCTTCCCCAGTGGCTGAATTGCAACAGATGAAACATTTAAAAAGATAAACAGGGACATTTGGAGGCAGTTGAGTCAGAAGTGCAACTCCGTGTTTGCCCTTGCTGGCCTCATCTCCCTGGTGAGTGAGTACAGTTAACTGAGTATAAGAGAAAGAGTTAATGTTGAAGCTGTTCTCTGGGCTCCTCTGCAGCCTCCAGCTAACATAAACACATCTGAATGTTTCCCTGTGACTGTTTATACTGTCCTCTTAAAAAGGAAACTTTCTCTATCAGCACCTTAGTGAGTGGAAATAGGTAAATATGAAATAACTTTTACAATCTTAGTTGTTTAATTACAATTAACAAGACTGATTTTGATGCTTGCATCCAAGTTAAGATATATTTTATTTTCTCTTTTCTTCAACTCTGTTTTCAGAGAAATCTTGTTCTCCAGACCCTTACACAATTCACATGCAGCCAGTTTAAAATTAAGGACTAAAAAACAAACAAAAAAAAGGAAGTAAAGTAGGGCCTATGTAGTTCTATAGAGCATTTTATTGCCCTCTTAAAAGCACAAAACACATTGTTCAAAATTCCATTGCCACCATGAGTGTGGTGGGTTGTTTGGGGATCCAGCCAGAGACTGCAGCCCCCATGGTCAGCTTTGAATACTCCTGTGGAAAACAGCCTCCAGGAGATGAATGGTCTCAGACTCAGATCACATCAACTCCAGCACAGCTCTCTGACTTCATCTGAACCATCACACAGGCGTGCAACAACCCAGAAACTGTGTCAGATTGAAACAGTACTTCCACTCACCTCAAGAGCTACTCTGGGATCATCAGAAACAATTTGTCACTCTGTGTGCTGCAAGTCAGTGCAAGCTATTTCATCAGCATCCCCAGGAATTGCAACACCAACAAATTTCCATGTGGGTCAGACATGTAAATTGTCAGCTGTCCCTCAAAGCACATAAAACTCAAACATGCAATTGCTTATCATCTCTCAAATTACCACTCACCTGTCATTGTGATTTTCTACTTGTAACACTGTTTTAAGAAAACCATACAGTTAAATGTCTACATAAGTCTATCTTGAGCCAACCCTCAATTGCTTGAGCCTGCAACAGCCTAAAACAGCACTTTGAGAAAAAAGGATTTCTTCTGTATCCATGAGATTTCCACAGCAAAGCTTCAGGACAGCTTAAATATCCAAAAATACCATTTTGCAGTTAATCACTTCAACAGAAGCTCAGGGTCAAAAAATGTCATGGGAGGGGAAACAAAAGAGCTGCCATTTGATGTCAAGGGTTGCTGGCATAAAAAAATAAGCAACACAACCTCTCTTCCAAATTATACGTAACAACTGAGTGCATGCAAAAGGAAGACTGAAACAGAAGAAACATATCTAGAGAAAAATTAAAAATAAAATAAATTTTTAAAAAAGGCAAAAACCCACACAGAAAAAGCCCAAAATAAAAGAAACAAACAAACAAAATAAATCGCGCTAGGAAAAATGTCCTTAATTGCAACTAAACATCTACTGGAAATGTAAACAGCCCAATGTCAAACTTGCAATTGACAGAATAATTTTTATGACAATATGCAATGGAATTAAACTAATTACAAAAGTAAAGAATATTTAATAATATTCTAATGTTGTGGACATATCCTGCATGTTGTGGACAGCAAAGAGGGTAAGAAAGAGGGTTTTCTAAACAATCAGACATTTTCTCCCTATTCTAAACAACATTTATTCATGATTCATAGGAAACCAGCATAAAAACTTGTTCACTTGCAGATGTTGCACCTTCTGAAAAAAACAACCCAAAAACAAACAAACCACTGAAATTGAAGACTAATTGGAGATAACTGAGATAAAAGGGTCCAAGATCCCTAACCCAGGGATCAGGCACAGTAATTTCCTATGACTCAACCAAGCTAAGGAAGCTGTACCTATATTCCTAATGAGCAGCACATGCAAGGTAATTTCAATTCTCATTTACAAAGTTTAGGGCAATTCAAAAGACAAGCAAAAGGAAGCAACAGACATACCTGGTGCATCTTAGCTTAACAATTTATCTGTTAATCAATTTTGTTTATGTAGCAACTGTTCAACACTGGCCACCAGTCAAGAGGACATGTGCACTTGTCCCTTTACAATTTTAGTACAAAATCTAGCGGTCTGCACCACTGACAGTTATATGTCTCAGCTGATTCAAAATAACTTTTGAAGTCACATACTGCCAGTGTGGGCCCTGACACACCAGTTTCACTGAAGCTGATGTCCATATCAAATTAACCCCAAAGTTGGCTTGATTTAAAAAAACGTGTATATACAAGCCAGTGTAAGAATCTCAAATTAAGTTGGTCAAAAAAACCACTAAACCACACAACTTGTACTACGAATACTCACTATTTATATGAGGCAACTGTCATGTTACTCATTTAATGAAAAACTTGGTATAAAAATGTTTAAATGCATGAGTAAAAAAATCCACTACAATAAAATGTAGCAAAATACTGACAAATTCTCTTCTGTGTCTGATTCCTGTGTTTCCAAGATTGTTTTAGGAGGGAGAGACACAGGAATGGAGTTTCTTAAAACAGAAGTCTGCTTTTGGCAAGAATAATTGCATTCTGGTATCTTTCATTATACTGGTGTCTCCCAAATATGGGGTTTGGAGAATATTTTGGTTGCAACACATATGCCATGACACAACACAGTCATATCCAAAGCATCCACTAACAAAATCTCATGCAGTGACTTTCTTGATTCCTGGAAATATAACATTCATTTAGAAAATAAAGTCCTCCAGATAATGACCCCTTGAATGAAAGCCAAGAATTGGGCAAATAAAGAATCCGTCAGATTCATTGCAGAAGTCTGTCCTATCCAAAATGATTTATTCTGCAAGATACAGAATACAGAACAGTTGGAGCATCTGAAGCAATTTTGACAACTTCCAGTCTATAAAGGGTGCTAAGTATCCTCTTGATACCTTTTGAGAATACCCTAGTCAGCACCGAGAGGAGTGCTCTAAGCCAATTCCTCTACCAAAATATATTAAAAAAACCCAAACCGAAAATCTTGCAAAATAACCACCCTGTAAAACAGAAACTAAGACATTTTGAGACACTCCTCTGGTATATTAAATACAGTTTTATCTCCTTTTAGCAGCTAACACCACACAGCAGTAAACGTGAAAAGAGGTTGTAGTCAGGTGAAGTCAGTCTCTTCTCCCAGCAATTAGCAATAGGAGAAGAGGACAGAGACTTAAACTGCGCCAGGGAAGGTTTAAGCTGGACATCAGGAAGAAGTTTTTCACTTCAGGAAGGGTGACTGAGCACTGGAATGGGCTGCCCATGGAGGTGGTGGAGTCACCACCATTGGAGGTATTTCAGGAAAGACCAGATGTGGTAGTCAATGCCACGGTCTAGGTGACAAGGTGGTGTTAAGTCATAGATTGGACTTGGTGATTTAAAAGGTCTCATCCAATCTAGCTGATTCTGTGATTCTGTTTTTCTTTCAATGAATATGGGGCTGGATGGGTTCCTATGAGATCACTTACTGTGAAGTTTGTAATTTTTCAGTATAGGTGCACATATCCCTGGAAAGTTCATATATTAGATTCCTACACCCTGCATAACTCCATACAGCACACACTCTAAGTCCTCTCTCAGTGTTGATCACTCTCAATACTTGCTGACTCAGACCTGAGAGAGGGTAAGGGAGTAGAAGCTCCTAGGAAGAGCTAATAAAATATTAATAGAGCAACAAAATTGCCCTTCCTTACAGCCAGGACCCAGTGTGGAGAGTCATTCTAGGCTGGCACCAGAGCACCCATACCAGCTACAAACTACAAAGAAAAAGAACATCTACTATTTTTAGTCCTGTCAGGGCTACAGTATCAATTTCAGTTTGTTTTGTTTTGCTTTTACTCTGTTGTTTTTCTCTTGTTACTGTTGCAAATCATTGCCAGTCCTTGCTCTCATGACCCACATAAAAATTATCACATGCTCTCTTTTAGCACTACAAACATGAATGAGGTAAGTCCAATGACATGCATGTGATTATACTTAACTCATCCCCTTCACAAGGTGCAAGCCCAATCTAAGCCTTTTGGACAGTCCATTCCAGAAGTGGATCATAAAAATCCAAAAAGTGAACAAGCTGCATTATATTCTATATGAAAATTTTTATAAAGCATTAAAATATCTCCTAAAGCTGACAACACACGTGTTACATACAAGAAATCCTGACAATATAAAATTAACTTCCATGGTAGTCAGACTCCAGGCAATAGAGCATCAAAAACAGAGAAAGTATGTCTTTATTTTTGAGTCTCATAAAACTTAAATGCAGTACAGACACGACTGAACAAGGCATGCATAGTTCATGCTGCTCCATTTAACTTCTCCTGTCCACAAGTTAGTTCTGTTAGTTCACCAGAAATATTTAAGTATTTCCCAGTAAGATTACAATTACATTTTACTGGATTTTTTTCCACCACTCTCCTGCAGTTTGCACAGACCACTGCCAGCATTTTGAAGAAGTCCAGGAACATATGTTCTGCATGAAATCAAGTAATCTTGTACCCAAGTGGCCTGGTTGTAAAAGCTGAAGCAATACTGCTGCCCATCAATAGCATGGAGACAGCTTACGGACCATGGAGTACTTTCAAAGACCTGTGGTATTGAAATAAAATTCAAATTTCAGGTGAAATTCCAGCAGTAATAAACCTCCTGGTGAAGAACCACACCAAGAAGAACCAGCTACCAACAAATTGCCACCAAAAGCACAGCCCTCAAAAGCAATCACAAATAACAGATAAACTTCAGAGATGGGCAATCAAAGGAGGTGAGTGCTCTGCAGTGAAAAGCAGTCGTGGCAAGGCATAAAACAACATTTGTAACACTTCACTCCAGCAGTTATCTGCTCAAGATAATGGAGTCAAAAGAACTGCTAGCAATTTGCAGAATAAGGCCCCTGGCCTCAGTCTCTCCCATTCATTTCAGTGGGAGCCAAACTATGGGTTTATCTAATAATTCATATAAATCCCTCACAAAAATACCATATAACTTCTGGAGTAGTAGATGTGTAATTTTCTTCAATGAGTGGACACAATTATCACTCAGGGCAAAAGGACTGATACTGCTACAACAGGAGGCATTTCTACTCTGCCACATGCATCATAAACATCACGCTGACAGCTTCATTTTCTATAAAACAATTCACTAGGAACTCCTGTTTCCTACTTTAAAGCCATAACCACTGTAGTGGTTGTACTAGATAGTAAAATGGCAACTTAATTTTTGTTTTGCTGCTATTTAATAACTCAAGCTACATTCCTATGTTTTACTTAATCAGCACAATTCTTGCCCAGTATCACATCCAATATTCTAACCAAGACGTTGTAGCATATATATACTTTTCCTAGTAGACCTGCTCAGGTGTGTTTTTTCACATATACACACATCTCTTCCCATAAAGTTGTGGTTTACTGCATGCATAAAAAAAGTTAATGCCTTGCAGAGGTATTTCTCAGATTTCAAAGAGTTTCAAAGCAATCTGTTTAAGTAACACTCTTCCAAGTATTTGTAAGTTTTTCTAAGCACATATTCTAGTATGCAATGCTGGAATAAAAATTGCTTCGTTTCACATGTTAGAACTTGTTAGCCCCTGGGCTAATATAAAACCTTCACGATCTTTACTGGTTGTGATTGGCTTGTTTTATAAAATGACACATAGATACAACATATTTGCAGAATGATACCATAGCTCTATTGACTTGGCTTGCTCCCTTGGACTTGGCTAGCATGAAATGCCTCTGAGCAAGTTTTTCACAACTCTCCTATGTTTTCCCTCTAATCAGTTGTTATGGATTATTGGCAGCAGTTAACAGAAATACAAGACATGCAGTCATGGAGATAAAAGGACACTTCCTTCCAAATAAACTAGAAAGAGTAGAATCTCAGATTATGCCAAGCTGGAAGGGACCCACAAAGATCATCAAATCCAACTCTCAGCCCCACACAGGACCATCCCCAAGAGTGCCTGAGAGCACTGTCCAAATGCACAGAATAATTAGTTTTCTGGACTAAACGCATCGAAGTACCTACTAAACACAGATACACAAGAGTTACAGCAAGTTGGTTTTGTATTGATATCAGAAGAGTCAATAATTCACCATGAAGAGTCATTAATTCACCATGACTTCAGTGCAGTCCAGTCACAGACATTCATTATTGTCATCACTACAGATGAAGATGCTACATATGTAAACATGTGAGAGCCATTAGGGTCAGAAGACCTTCTGGCCACCAAGTTGGCCTCTGGTACAGCACAGGCCACTATACTTCAGCAAAATGCTCCTGTGTTGAGCTCAACAACTTGACAAAAACAATTGTCTAAAAAGACATCTCAATGAGAAGACAGATGAAAAGGATCCTCCATCTTCGCTCCTTTCATTTGTAGTCTGTGCCAAGTGTTACTCATCCTCACTCCCAATAATTTGTGCTTTTCTTTCCATTCTAATTTTTCTGGCTACAGATTCCAAGCACTAGTTTCTGCAATAACTTTATGCACTAGATTAAACTATCCCATAATTTTCTCCATATGAAAATGCAATGTTTGTACATAAGGTCTTACTTTTTAATTCTCTAAGGTTGTTGACAGAAAAGTTCTGCCAAAGCTTGTCAGAGTTATTTAAGGCATCACCACTTGCCTCTCCACTGCCTTTCCAGAAAACCTTCAAGAGAAAGTGCCCATACCAAGCTGTTCCCATAACCTGTCTGGTTTAGTTTAAGTTGCAAATTATAACCAGTCCAAAGAAAAATAAACAAATTTGTGATGGAAGGCACTTGCTCCCCTTCTGTCAGCTCACCCTGATGGATGACATTCATCACCCCCTCTTGACACCCCCACTCTCACCAACTTTCCACTTGGTGTTTTGCAGATTCCCTTGGGCTGCTCTTACAGTTCATTGACACTCTTAAACAGAACAGAACCACATACAGGTGTAACTCCTTCAGAAACACGCGTGTTCAATAAAGGTATTTCACTGACCCTGACTGAGATCTGCCAGCCAGGTTATTTTTAAGGAGCACATTACTGATACTGCATAGCTCAAATTTTACTTTTCATTTATCTTTCGATATTAACAAATAGTAGAAATAAAGAGAACAGCGCAAACTGACATTGGACAGAATGTATAAATCTTCCATTGTCCTATAAAAATCTTGAGATCCTTTTACATTATTTTAGACAGCAACATGCTTAATCATGATCAAACATGCTTATTACATCACTAAGCACGACACAATCATGGCAGCTCAGCTGCTGCTGCAGTGGATGAACTTTGGTGTCTGATTACTTACTAAGTCTATTATGCCTAGCCCTGCTCTGCTGTCCTCCAGCTTGTAACTGTCTTCCTACAACAGCCTGAGGAGATTGTATACAAGTTACATATAGCCATGAAGGAACAACAGCCCAGTAACTCTGCTGTCCATCACTACACCGGGCTGTAGTGATGCTCCATCGCTGGTGCTGACAGCAGGCAGACTGGAGCACTGTGAGGACAACATACACCACATCTCTGCTGAAACTGTACAAACCTGAGGGGTCAAAAGGACTTTTAGGCAAATTTAAAAAGCTTTGGGAAAAAAAAAAAACAAACAACAAACCAACCTTAGCTGGTAAAGGTGCCCTTAGCTAATTCTGCCTTTTCCCCCAGGATTGCCAAGGACTCATCCTCCTTTCCAGGTCACAAGATGCCCCAAGGGAAGGAGACTGGCAGAACAGTGAGGGTTAAAACTATCTCATTGCAAAACCAAGCTATGACTATGTGGCTATGACTAACTAGAAGTTAGTGGAACCCTAGATCAAAATCTTCATCAGGCAAGGAAGAGACAACTCTAAGTCTGTAGTGAACACAGAGATGTGAACCACAGAGCAGACGTCAAGAGGACAAAATGGAATCAAGTAATGATAGGGACTCTACCTCTTCCTATCTAGCAACATGCTGGTAGTATCAACAGGAAATTAGTAGCTCCACAGGTGCAACAAGCTCTCCTCAGGGCCAGGTAGAGCAGAATTGCAAAACAAAAAAAGTGGGAAACAAGAGTGAAAGGTTAAACAACAGTGCTTTGAATCAGCCCCCTGGCTTGGACAGCTCATTATGTCCTTACTGTAACATCATCGCTTACAGAGTTTTGTAATTAAACAAACAAAAACCCCAAAGTAGTTTGCCTGCATTACCTAGAGGATCGAAAACACTAGAAAAGAATTTCTGTTGTTACCACAGCAGACAAAGTGAATGAAAAGTAAACTTTTACCTCTTTTTCTATTTTGAGCAGCTTCTTTACTGCCACCTCCTTGTCCTGAGAAATCCATCGGGCTCGGTAGACACTCCCAAAACTCCCTCCACCGCAGTTCTCAAAAAACTGCAAGTCATCAAATTTAATTTGCACAAATGAAGCACTGGTAGACGACATCTCATAATGACAAAATATACCACAGCAAAACCTGTGAAGAGAAAAGTTTTTATTAATGCCCATGCTTCAAGGATTTACGAACTTTCTTACCATGCTCAGTCACCCCAAAATCAGAATCATAAGCACACTACAGTAAAATCCACAGGCCACAGGAGGAAAAGAGACTGAGAACATGCGTTCGAACAGGGAGTGCTAAAGTTCGCATAATTTGCACAATCTGTTAGGAGGAGCTGGGGGACAGAAACAACTAACAGTATTCCTCAGAGCAATCCTGACATTTCCCGAGCACCTTGGAAGCAGCTCTGCAAAAGGCAGGCACGTGGCTGCCTTCTCTGCGGACAGACACTAGCGTGCTCTCGGCCCCGGGTTGCCTGCCCGCTCCGGCACACCGGGCATACCGTCCTGCGGCCGCGATGGCCACGCACGGGCACAGGCACGGGCACAGGCACAGGGCAGCCCGGCCGGGCAGCGGCGCTGGGCAGCGAGCAGCGGCACCTCGGCACACACCGCGCGCCCCAACAGCGCTCCGGGCCAGGCAGGAGGACTTCGTGCAAGGATATGGAAAAACCTGGCCATGGTAAATCTCTCTTCCTGAGTGACTCAGATCTGTTTGCACGTTGTAACAAAGCGCAAGTACAGGGTAATTCATCTGGGTTACAATATGTGAAATTCTGCAGCCTGTGCCAAGACTGGTGTCGGCAGTTTCAGGAGATGATCCCAAATCTGCTGACGGAGGAACAGAATGTCCTCCCCGGAGATTTCATGGTGATAAAGCTTATGGCTGTAGCGAATTTCAAGAAACATAATCACCTAAATGCATGAACAATGACTAATTTTAGGTTTCTTTTTTTAATGATATAAGATCAGAAAGCCCAGGTCTTCAGTGGGACTGCACGACACGGCATACTCCAGAACCATCTGCAAGTCTGTGGCGGGTTCAGTTCAGACGCATCAGCCTAGACAAAAGTTACTATACTTAAAAGCAGAAGTTACTATACTTGCAATTAATGACAGTAAATTTATCAGCATAAAATGAGAGATTAGTTTTAATGAAACAAGCAAAAAAAGAACCAGAGATTTTGGGGTGATGGTGAAAACAACACATCCAATTTCACGGGTAAATTACAATATAAAAATATACTATGTCTTCTGGAAACTTCCATTCCGTAGGGCTTTTTGAGATAAAATGTTATGTGCTGTCCAGAGCTGTGAAACACAACTGTGTTAACTCCTTGTACCGCTGACTGCCACAATCTCTTTATGCCAGTCTCTTCTGTAACAAACACAAAGGCATTATGTGCCCTCTGTCATTCCTGATTGTGTAGCTACTCTGATTAAAATTTTGAGATATCATTAGATCAGGAATTTCTGGCACTATTTGATTGCAGCTATTCTCCAAATGAGAGATGATGATATCAATACTTTTCTACACACAACATAACAGTGCCTTCTCTGAAACTGCCTGATTCATTCTATACCTCTTGACCACCCATAAAGATAAATGCTGACCAGACCATGACAACTTTACTATGTGTACTGAAGGCTTTTTAGCAAGGAGCCAGCTTCAAGCCTTTCACTGACAGCCAGCCTGCAGAGC
The DNA here is from genome assembly GCF_000277835.1 of Geospiza fortis. NCBI lineage: Eukaryota > Metazoa > Chordata > Aves > Passeriformes > Thraupidae > Geospiza > Geospiza fortis. The sequence goes on along the minus strand of NW_005054298.1, from coordinate 19,004,021 downwards.
TCCCAAAGAGGGAACATGAATGCTCTCTCCCCAGAGCTGCAAGTCAGAGCAGGGGTTACCAGCAGGATATGAAATAAAGTCCCTTCTTCCAATGCTCTGCAGCCTCTTCCCTAATACAAGTGCCTGAACTGTCCTGCTGACCTTCTGTTCTTGTTTTAACCTTGTTGCTGTTGTAATTTCCTGTCATCCCATAGTCATCTTCTGCACAGCCTGCACACATTTTCTTTAGAGAAAGCTCAAAGGAAATTGGTCAATCCTACAAACCAAGAGATGTTTTAATGTTTTGCTCCTTGCCTTTGCTGCTTAATTAGCAGATCTTCAGAAACAAAAGTTCATTTGCATTGTTTACTCCAGCAGTTACTCCAATTTCATGCTCTGTACATGGTGTCTCAAGCATACAGGACACTTTACAGACAAATAAAACAGATTGACTTTCCAACTCAAAAACCTCACAATTTAAGGCCACAGCCCTGCACATATTTATGCACACAGGTAATCACACTGGAGTGAACAATTTCCTTACTGACAACAGATTTAGCTAGAAGAGTGATGTTACTCACAGGCAAAAGTATATGCACCGACTAGACCATAAATTTAACAGGAAGGTGGGAATAGCTGAAAACAGACCATTTCATTTGGGATGGCAGAAGGAAAAGGAAACCAAGTGAAAAGAAAAACACATCCCAGGAAAGAAATTTCTGAGCTTCACTATCTGAATTCAATAGCTTTGAAGAGCCGTCAAATTATTTAACATTATTGTTCACCCAGAACCATCAAATCAACTGTACAAACTAGTAAATTATTTGATTTCTGAAAATTACCCTAGCAGGGAATAACATGCACATCAGACACTTGACAAATACAAATGAGTACTTTTCTGATGGGTCTTCCTTACTGCTTTAAACTTTATCTCAATTTCCATGCACTCACAATGCAGTGCCTGACACACAAGCACTTGCAGAAGCTACCACTCGTTCTTTAAACACCTTCTCAGTTTCAAATTTACCTACAGCAGTCAATCAGCTGCAGATCACAGGATCATACAATGAATCAGGTGGCAAGACCTGAGATACTGAGTCCAATGTATGACCAAATACTACCATGTCAACTAGACCATGGCACTGAGTGCCACATGAAGTCTTCCCTTAAACACCTCCAGGGACAGAGACTCCACCACCTCCCTGGGCAGCCCATTCCAACGTTTAATCAGCCTTTCTGTGAAGAAATTTCTCCTTATGTCCAGCCTAAACCTCCCCTGATCCATCTTAAGACCATGTCCTCTTGTCCTGTCACTGGTTGTCAGGGAGAAGGGGCTCACCATTGCCTGACCACAACCTCTTTTTAGGTAGTTGTAGAAACACTATAGGGCACCAGCATACAGTAAGTTAATGTTATTTAAAGAATGATTCATTGGTTGGCATCAGGTTGTTCCAGATGCTTTTTTTTCCAGAGAAAGTAGAGGAGATTTACAAGAGACACTCTTTATTTAGAGATCTGTAATTAAAACCAGGCTGCATTAGTTTTCTTTTTCTAGAAAACAGGCCTGTTTAAACATTACTCCACGTTTTTGGATTCAAGGTAGGCAATCCTCAATTCGAAAGATCAATCTCTGTGTTATGTTTGAGAAAACAACTGTTTAGATTAAAAAATGTATGTGACAAATCCACACACAGTTATTAACTTGTCATCCTGTTTTAAAGATATTTAACAATCTGAGTTTATAAAACTGGTTAAAAGAAAAAAAAATCAGGTATTTCATTAAACTCTGTAGTCTTCCACTTGCATCTGAAACAAGCACAGCATTCCAACAATGTGTGGCACTTTTTTGCATCTTACACTTCTGCAGACAGGAGAGCAGCCTCCAGGCCTGGGGCCTTACAGCAACTGTCTGCACACAGCGCAGGAGGGTTCGGCACCTGCACCCTCCTTCCCCACTCACAGTTTGGGGTGTTGAAGTACCATTACTGTGCAGCAGGGAAACACTGCATTGACTGACTTTGTTCCTTGCTCTCAATTAAATGAAAACATGACAATTCAGAAACAGTGAATGACAGGTATTTCAGGAAATAATGAAACTGCTGGTTATTTCAGTTACCCCTATGGGATCTTCCTGGGAGTAAAAGAATTTTCTCCTTTTTCTGTTTTATTTCTAATAGTTAGCACAAGCTTGTAAACTTGCAGCAACATCTGCATCTTCTCCTGGCCCTTTGTTTTCCACACAGTAATTTATATTTGAGCATGCTGTTGGAAGCTGTTCATTTCATACCAAAAAGTAAGACATGTGAGTTGCATTTGGCAGTGTTTAACATTTGAAATTATTAGTTAACAATAGTATGCAACATGTCAGGACTATTACACAGAGTCACTTCACAGCAAGCAAAGTCACCACATTATGTCATCACAAGCTCAGTTCAGTACACCAGTGATGCAGGTGTAGGAAACCATCCACCATCACTAGCTGCTTGTGATTACAGCACTTAAGGGGATTAACCCATGTGAGGGTCCTGACCCTGCAAAGGTCCCACATTTGCTGCTTCCTCTAGACCCCCGCAAGGTGAGGGACCCCTAAGGACCCTGCTGCAGGCTGCCCTGCATCTTGGCACAGCAACACTGGAAGAACTCAACACATTCCCTTCTACCTCGCAGCTCCCTACAAACTGCAATGTAGGGGAAGTGCTGCCATGCCCAACACTCTGCTTTATTCCACATACAATACAGAAGACCCTTCTGTTTGTCATTCAGCTACTGCTCCCAGAGTACAGACAGCTTCCACTTGAGGGACTTGGAGACAGGAGAGAGGAAATAATTCACAAATTGCACAGTAACTGCAACTCATACTTTGTTTAGTGCGTGGCTGCGAAACCGAAAATTGCATCTCTCATCTTGCACGTGCACCTGACGCTGCTCAAGCATTCAATTACTGCAGGAACAGCCTTTGTAATTTATTATGGGAAACAACCATGCAACTCCCTGCCCCTCGCTTTACTGTGTGGTTCCACAAAGTAGGATTCAGTGCTTCTTGCAAGAAGGCATACTGCCAACATATTGCCAATAAAGTAGTAGCACACCACACTTGTGCTATCTTAAAATACACAGCTGAATGTGCCAAGTTTCCTTATTTGGCAAAACAGCCCATTTGCTTTCAGGATCTTTGACCATCCATTTTTAGACCCAAATCATCCTTTGTATCCAACAAGGCCTGCAGTCCTTGAGCATACCAACCTGGATTTTTTCAGCAGTATATTTATACAGAGTTTAAAAAAATATATATTAAAAAAACAAATAAAAATGTCCAACAAAAAAAACCCATCCTCAAACACCAAAGCATGGTTAACCATTGTCTTGTCCAAACAGAAAACAGAAAAGGAGATAGTGACATTGAGCTACAAAAGATGCTGCAGAAAAGTTTTTATAAATAAAAACCCCTTAATCATATCATGAACTGTTGATCGATAAGATGTAAACAAACTCCAAGCACAAATCCAAATTAAATATATTGTAATCTTCTAATCTCCCAATGACTTAAAATAAAGCCAACAACCCCTACAACTCCTAAACTTTCTTAATCAAACTGAGTAGCAGTCCTGCAGATGGTGAGACTGGAGGCATGGCTCTACCTACCTTAGTTACAGACCCAACAACATTTGAGCCTGTCCTTTGTCAGAACCTAAGAATTCTGCATAACTTCCATTAATAACATTTCTAATTTTATTTTAATTTATATAACCATTGCTACAAAAAAAATGGCTCAACTCCACCTAAACAGTTTGAGGACTGAGGAAAAGAATAATTTTCAAGCCAAGCTGCGTCAATGGCAGAGACTGAAGGCTATAAAGACTTCACATTAAATAAAAAACATTTTCTCTCAGAAAACCTCTAAACTGGTCACTTCACTTTCATTACACCTTGTAAGTGATGCCTGCCAGTAGTACACACACAACAGCTCGCAAGAAAGACAAGGCAGCTAAGCCTGCATCCAGGCCCATCGTGCAGCTTGGTCCTGGCACAGGCCACACTGCAGGACCTGGGCCTCAGTTTTGTCCATGTTTCTGTTTTCCCCTCACAGAGAGCCAGGTTCTCCAGGGTTACCATTATTAACACAATGCCACCGGTATGCAAAGCACATTACGGATAGATAAAATAAATAGGTTTCAGAGGACTTACAATTCCAGGACAAAGTCCTGAAAACATCTAACCACATGCCTCCTGCAGAAAGCTATGATGTTTTCGGGTAGTGACCCAGTTAATCCAGTGCTTTCAAATTATTTCTGCTTCTGGAACTTAGAAAAAGTAATGATCCATGGCTTTCCCGATGGCTCTGTCGCTAAAACTCCCAGCAGAGCATGCTGGATAGAGGGTAATAGATAGCTCACACACGCGAGCTTAATAAAAGATCATACGGCTGGAAATGAGCTAACTTAAGCAAACACAGCAAAACCAAACGACAGCTTACTTTAAAAAAGGAAAAAAACTGGAGCGAATGAAAGTCACACCTCAAATCCCAACCCGACGGATTTTGTGCCCAAAACAACAGCAAAATGCAGCAGGTGCGCTGCATTTGAAAGACATTCTAAGGAGGCAGGGGTGGCCAAGCGCAGCAGCCCCCGGCCGGCCGCCGGCTGCCCGTGTCCCGCTG
>NW_005054298.1:18984885-18998738 GCF_000277835.1 Geospiza fortis | reverse complement strand
GGCCCCCCGGCCCGGCACAGGAGCGTTGTCGTACGGCGCGCGTGGCCCCTCGCGGCCTACGCACCCTGCACCCACGCCGTGAGCGCTGTGGTGGGGCTGGCGTGAGGCGAGCGGGACGGAGCGTCAGCTTCTCAGAATCACACCACCGCAGGCTATCCTAAGTTGGAAGGGACCCACAAAGACCATGAAGTCTTAACTCCTCGCCTTGGACAGGACATCTCCAAGAACCACACCATGTGCCTGAGAGTGGTGTCCAAACGCTTGTTGGACTCTGTCAGGCTTGGTGCTGTGACCACTTCCCTGGGGAGCCTGCTCCAGTGCCCAACTCCACACTTTATGAAGAGCCTTTTAATAATATCCAATGTAAATCTTCCCTGACACAACTTCAGGCCATTCCCTTGGGTCCTGTCGCTGGTCAGCACAGAGTGGTGATTGTCTGTCCCTCTGCTTCTCCTCATGAGGAAGTTGTATCTTCAATGAGGTCTCCTCTCTGTCTCCTCTCCAGGACGAACAGACCCAGTGCCTTCAGCCTCTCCTCACACAGCTTCCCCTCAAGGCCCTTCACCATCGCTGTTGGCTTACTTTGGACGCCCTCTAAGAGCTTTATATCTTTCTCATATTGTGGTGCCCAAAACTGCCCCCAGAACTAGAGGTGAGGCTGCACAAGTGCAGAGCAGAGCAGGACAATCACATTCCTTGCCTGGCTGGCAATGCTGTGCTTGATGTATCCCAAGACAGGGTTGGCTCTCCTGGCTTGGACTGCTCAGGGAGGTCAGCGTCTGGCAGAGTGGCTGTTTGCTTGTTGGTCAGCTGTGCCAAACTTGGGAAGAGCCTCTGGACTGAGCAGGGCCTGTTCTCTTGAGTGTTTCCACTGGACAAGTGCAGCCCAACTACTGCAGGTGGAGGGAGTCCAGGCATGGGGATGTGTTGCCATGGCCACAGCTTTGGAAGCACAAGCTTCTTCCTTCCAGGGTTCCTGCTTCTGTGACAAGTAGTATGGCTAAATTTTTTACCAAAATGACCAGATGAAGGTACCAAAAAAAACCCTGCTCGTTTTCTTGTGCCATGGGGGCTGGGATGGTGTTTTCCCAAGAAGCAGCATATTTAAGTCCTGGGAATCACTTGGGATTGCCATGATGCTGTGGGTGAGGATTTGGAGGTCCCAAGGAATAGGAAGGGAGCAGGTTTGCTCCTACAGCCAGTCCTCCTTTCAGGAATATGGAAGAAGAGGAGGACTTGACTGGCAATTGTAACCACCCCCCCCAATCCCTCGTACATATTCCCTGGCTGCCCAGGTCAGAAATGAAACAGCCATACAGACTGCTTCTTATCCAAACATTTTAATGGCATTGAGGTATTCTGCTGTTGCAGAAAACTTTTTGCAAATAGAATCATCTTATTACTGTTTCAATAAGTCAACTTACTGCTGTCACACTTAAAGGACAAGACTCAAAAAACTTGGGGAGCAAACAATTTTTCTATTGAGGTAAGCAGATCGCATGGCTGTGACAGCACATTTTCTGTATGATACAATTTATCCTGCAAGACTCAGTGCCTAGCGCTGCTTTACTCTGCACCCCAGGTCATCTGCTGCTGACTGTACACTGAGATTTTATATTCTTTGGAGAACTGCAGCTCCTTGCTCTCTCTCATATTTGACTGTTGTTACATGCATGTGTAGAACTGCCATATAAAACCAGTTGTGTAGCACGATTCACAAAGAGCTGTGCAGCATCCCACTGAACCATATCCATTAATTGTACATCTCAAAGATGTATGGTATCAAGGTGAATCGTGGAAGAACACTTTACTGATTAATGAAATATAATTATTTAATGGATATCAGAGGTGTCCCCCATGTTGTATTAGTTCGGCACAACTAATACAACATGGGGGAAAGCCTCTGATACCCACTAAATTCTAATACCTGTTAGAAGTACTAATATTTTCTGTGCTTAAAATAAAACTTTTCACTGAACTATAAAAGTAGGAGTAAAGTTCAGCAAGATCTTAAGCACTCAGTGCAGAAAGCATGTGAAGACAGTAAGAAAATCAAAAAGCAGGCCCTGGTGACCCCCTTTTGCCCACCTGATAGGTTCAGTATTGCCAGGACAAGCAGTGAGGGAGGTCAGCATGCTTTGGCTTCCCCTGGATACTGCAGTTTCAGACACTTCTTGTCTGATCTCAGAGCACCTGTGCTTTCTTATGAACTGATATGTAGTGAGCCTGGAGAAGCATCCAGTCAAAGGTGCCACATTTAAAAGGAACACACAAATATCAAACAAGTCACATGTAACTAAGCTCTGGAGGAGGAGAGGTACACATACTTAGTCTTTTAAATGCTGTAACTAAAGTGTTTGTCCTTCCTGCCAGAGGCAATTGCCAATTAGTCAAATGATTAAAAAATCTCTTTGAATGTTAAATCACCTGTTTCATAGGCATTTTCCTTGAGCACATGCATTCAGAGGTCTCTTGCCTACTGTGCTTTGTCTGGGCATTTTTTCCATGGCTGTGTATCTGTAGAGCAGGGATTTACCATATCTGAATTTAAGCCCTGGTTGCAGGGCCTAAATAGACTATTCTGGAGCACATGAGAAATGAGGGGGTGGTTAATATTTCCTACTTCAAGAGTAGGAGTGCAGAGTCTGCACCAGGCAATGTGTTAACATGCCACTTGTTTAAATCCCGTAATTGCACCTGCTCTAGTAGAGGACAAGTAAGAGAAAGCAAAGAGGTCTGCACAAGGACTGTCCAACCCCAGTGGTGAAGCTGAAACTATTACAACAAGGTTTTGAGCATGCATTTTGGGCTTGTACTCTTTCTCCCCTCTGGCTAGTGAGACTGGATATTTTCAAGTTGTTTTTCAATCATCAATAAAATTAAATTAAAAATAGCTAGAAAAGATCAGAAACCAGTGTAATGGCAATTTCTTAAGTGTATTGGCTTACTGTGTAGAACAGTGAGCCAACACATTGGTGGTATGTTTTCCCTTCTTTTTGAGGCAGCAAACTCAAACAGAGAAACTCAAAAGTTACCTCTGGAGAGCTCAATCCTAATCTCAGGCTTCCTCAATTGATACAGGACAGGCAGAGAAAGAAAATATTTAAAAGCTAAAAAAAGTTATTGTAAAGCCACAAAAATTGACAAAGGATAAAGGCAGTTCTAGCAACTTTTAGAGTTGAAAAGATTCATATGAATTGTCTCTTTACATCTCATTACAGGTTGTGTAATGACATCTTACCACATTTCAACATGGAAAATACAGTGTCATGCATATGTCCAGGTGGTTTAAATCATCCTGCCTGCCAAAAGCACAAGGCACAGCCCTGCCCTGCCTGTTGAGCCCTGTTCCTGCTGCTGTGCTGCCCACCTTGCCTTCTGCCAGCATGGTGTTTGCATGGCTGCACAGGGAGTTGGGCTGTGCAGGAGAAGCTACTGCAGAGGAAACAAATCAGTTTTCCCTCAGAGCAGAATGCAGGTCATCAGGCAATTGCACAAAGATTTGTGCCAGCACAAAGGCAGGAAAGGAGCAAGGGCTGATAAAAGCAGCTGAGAGGGGATGGAGCCTGGAAGTGCTTATTTAGCAGTGTTGTGGTTTATGCCAGCTTAGACTGTATGTGAAACTCTAGACACAGATAATTTGGAGGAGGATGCCTGCTCTGTATTTTTCAGTTCTCCTTCAAGACTGGCCCAGAGTTCATCTCAGGCTTAACACAGAAGTTTCTTTGAAGCACGACTGCTTCTTTGGTTGCTATGGCTTGCTTCCATTTCTAGCTTAAAAAATTGGCTGTAAAACATGGTGGAAGTCATGCCCAGGATATACTGGGAAGGTTGTACACCCTGCTGTACAACATGTAGCACTAGTGTATGCTAGTGTTAATCTAGCTAGTTTGAGCAATGTTAGCTCTAACTACATGATGTCACTAGGTTATGTCATTTGTTCCATCAGGTTTGTGATCTGGAAGAGGTGAAAAATGGCTCACCTGAAAGCCCTCTCTACATTATTTTTGCTTGCTTTCCAGACTGAAATACGTGCAGGTATGTCTACACATGCTGCAACTACACACCTCTGCAGTTACACCCCAAAACATAACTAGCAGGATTGGTTTCATGACTAAAAGACAACTTGCATGCCAAAAGACAACTTGCATGCCAACTGCAAGCCAAAATAAGCTACCTTTTCTCTTTCTGGGTAATAGCAAATGGAAAATCTAAGGAATTGTCTTTGGAATTGGCTCAGAGGAAGTCTTGCCATTCCTGGTGTACATGAGGTGGTGAGTGTACACCCACAAACACCAGCATGATGCTACATGCAGTCCCCATGCTTACACAGCCAAGACCGTGATTCCTGTTTGCTTCAGCAGCCCAGTCTTTGGTGTCCTGTGGGAAATGGCTTCTTCTTGTTCCTTCATGGAAAATGAAGAAAGAGCTTGTACCAACCATCATCCATTTACGAGACCCATCTTAGTTGTTGTTTTCTTACCTTTTTTTTTTCTTTCTTAATTTTTAAATAAGGATTTTACGAAAGTGCCTATATGATATATTTAACATGAAATTATAAATATACTATTAAATATTACTTAATTGTAAAAGTATTAAGCACAAAATTATTTAACATAGAACAGAATGATTAAATAGAGACAGACATGGGGCAGAATATGCTTGTGTGCAATGGGTGTGGATCAAGTACCTGCTTTGTGCACAATGGTTTTCAGAACTGGCATGTTACAGCTTGTACACTGTCTTTTGATCAGGCATGTGTTCAGTGTAAAAAGAACATGTAACTTCTACAAAAATGTAAATATAATTAGTAATGAGATAGCCATGAGATGGCAAAATATTAACAAGAAATCCAATTCTTGATTGTTTTACAAAAGTGATTTTCTTATCTTTTTCTGGCACCACAGTTTTTAGTTGATCATTATACTCAGCTGTAATCCACTCACTAGTACTCTGCTAAGCTACCATTTCATGACATACTTTTAATTGTATATATAGATATAGCTCATACTCCTTCTTATATTAAATTTTCTGGTCCAATGGACTTAATTTGTTGTTCTAATTTTGGCAGATTTTTTCTCAAAAATGTAATACAGTTTAACACTGTTTTCTTTATTTTAGAGCTGTACCGAATTTATTGAAGCTGTGCCCATTTGTGTTTTCTAATCCACATCACTCCAAGCTCCACTGAAGCAACAATCCCTTCATTTCTCTCTAAATTCTTTCCCAATAGATTGCTCGATCACAGAGAGTTTGGGGAGAGGCTGGCACAATTCCACCACCTCTGGGGACCACCAAGGTAAGATAAGAACTTTCAACAAATGATTTAAAGCATACTATAATATTTTCCTTATGAAAACAAATTATTACCAAACTATTTATGTCATTTACCTTTCTTCTAAAGTAAATGCAGGTACCGGAATAATGAATATTTTGGCCACCATTGGCAGAGAATTGGTTTGAATTACAAAGAAAATATTAACTCCTTTTAATGATGTACTGTAGTGTACAGTAGCTTACATTTTTTGCTACTTACTTAATCCACTGGACATTAATTAGAAACAAATCTGTCTATTGGAGATCTCATATTTTTTCTCTTTGTATTCAGAGATTAAATAAGACTAGAAAATGTCTGTAATATTAGACTGCCTCAGAAAAGCCATTACTGCAGACAAATCTGCTTAGCTGTATCATCTCAGTCCCTTTTCCTGTGATTCCAAATAAAGATAATCAACTCCCCCAAAACACAAGCACACTATTAACAGTCTTTAGTTATGACAGGAAGGAAACAAAAATCCCTGTAAACCTATAACTAGTTTTTGGCAACAGTGCTGACTGATCAGGAGCACCACAAAGGAGTTACATGCCAGACAAGAGGAACAGGAGAAACACTAGGGCAGGAATTACAAATGGAAGGAAATGTTGTATTTCAAACAGACACTAGACAGCAACCTGCCAGTACTGCAGCCCTCAAGGGTCAGTCCTACAGAGAATGAGGACATCTAAAGAAAACCCAAGGCAAAACTGTCTCTCTGTTATCTGAGAACATCCACAATGCTGCCGACAGTAGTCCTGTGCAGAAATAATGTACACCTGTGAAAAAACACAAAGAGTCGGCAAATACAGATAGCAGGTTCACTTGCTGGCTCGGACAGCATCTGAAGAAAGAACTATTTAAAAACACAAGAGGTGGTGTTATAATGAGGAAACCATGGAGAGCAGAAAGCTTATGATTATTGACAGAAGTTGATTAAGAAATGGATTATTGTCTGTTAGGATGTTGGAATATCTACTGCTACCATTATCCTACGTATCTTTATGTAAATTTCCTTTAATTGAGGTATTCATTTACAATCATTATTTTCATTGGTAATGTGCTTTATTTGCATTTGAAAGCAAAAAGAGGAAAAAAATTAAACACAACTGGCTGACCCCTACCATGTGAGAAAGGGTTTGCTTTTTGTCACTCTGACCCAAATGGATTAGGGCCAGGAAATAAAGGTCAAGCTCTTACCAGTACCCCCATGTGTCACATTTTTATTACATGGAGTTTCCAAGAAAAATATTCCAATTTGCGTCAGTAATTATTCGTTCTTTATGCATTATCATGTCAGTTTCTGAGTTTATTTTGAATTCAGAAATTACCTTTGAGTGTCAGCCCTATTAAAAAGCAACCCTTTGTGAAATACCCTTCAGCAGTTAGATGTGATAGATTTTGTAGCTGTGCTACAAAATCAAATTTTACATGCTCTTTTTTCCCTTTTAAGAATTTCCCCCACTACAGCAGTCCCCCCATCACTCGAGTCATAAAACACCAAGACTGTGGTTGGATTATGCTCCTTTGTGGATTTGCAAGTTGCTGCCTTAGTTAGAAGATGTCTGAGGGCTGTAATTGCTAAAGAAGTGCACAGGGCAGGTGGGGCTGGAGCCACTCTGTACTATTGGACAGCATGAGGTACAAGCATGCAGCACTGCGCCCTGCGTGCTCCTCTAACACTGACCACAGCGAGAAGCCTGACGTCAGGTTTTAGCCACCAGCCACATCAGAGAGCTCTCTGTCCTGTGGGAATTAGTCTGGGGCAGTGCTGCACCTTTCCAGGAGAGGAGGCACAAAGGTGAGGGTCCCCTCCAGCCCAGGGCTGCCCAGCCCCACCACACTGCAATGGGGAGACATCTGGGGGTGCCAGGGGTTCCATGGGCACAGCTACAGCTCTGGATGCAGGGCTCCAAAGATAAGCTGCTAAAGAAGTTTCTGGTTTCGCAATTTTAATGATAACTTTTAAATCTGGTCATTATTTTCTTTGATTGCTAATACCTTGACCTCTGGTGACAGCTGCTGCTTATGCCTGCTAAACTTTAATGCAGGCTACAGTAAAGAACATTATGATTATTTGAAAAGGCAGAGTGTAATGCATTTCAGATTAACAGTGAAAGAAAAGCTATTGAAGTTAGGGGTTCACTTTGCCATATCACTCTATGCTGCTTTCCTTATTATCAGTACAAAAAATGAAATGAGAATAGCACATCTTTTAATTTCCTTCTACTATTACCTCTTGATTTGCATTCAGAGCTCCCAGAAGAAATACTGCTGAATTCAGAAGTAGTCTATTTAAGCTGCATGGTGTTTAAAATTTGCTGGAAGAGGTTAAGGTGCTCTATATTATGCAGTTGACCTTACTAAGAAGCTGTGTTAACAATTTAGATTTATAATTTTGTTAATTTTTTTCCCAAGCAAAATTCATTATCTCTTTTTATACCCCTGAAGGTTAAATCTTTTGATTTCACTCTAACTTATTTTGTAAGATTTCTAAATTATATTTAAACTTCTTGTACTTAAAAGGTTGCTTTGCCAGTGTCTCTGAAAAGAAGCATTTTGTTTCTGTCTCTCATTGTACCTGGTCTAAAGAGACTGTGTGCCCTCACAATATTTTACCTAGTAAGAAAGAACCCAAACCCTCCATCTGCAGAGCCCTGCAAATACATTTGAATTCTTTTATCTGTCACTATTATATCTTTTTGGCCGACTGGGTTTGAACAAGATGTCCATGGAAAATATTTTTAATCCTGCCTTTACCAAACAGTTGCAGCCTCCTGGTGTACAGGATTCAAGCTTCCCTGGATTTAACCTTTCTTCCCTGCTTTTGTCAGCACTGTGCCTGGTCATTGAGAAAAAGAAGAAACCCTAACAAATTAACAATAGCGAAACGTGCCAGGGTAGGGAGAGCTGTACCCTGTGACTCTTTAGGCTCTGCAGCCCTAAACAGAGTTTGTGTTCTCTACTGCTGCCTGAGCAAAACAAGGCCAATGGTGGAGCCCTGTAATGCAGAACATTTTCCTAAATGCCCAAGGTGTCGCCACCCTGGCTCAATGGTCCCCAGAAGTGGATATTTATTATGGACACTGCCTCCTGGTCATATGTCATCTGAAAACTCATACTACAGTTATGACTCTGCCAGTAAATAAAACAGGACCAAGAGCTCTGGGCCCTGAGGCCAAGCAGCAGGGACCAGCCATATCAGCACTGTATGGTCTGTGACCGTCAGGCATAATCATCCTGATTAGGATTTAGAACAGGTTTATGTTTGTTCAGCCTGTAGTGTTGCAGTGAGGAGGGGGCTGTGCTGTAGTGTTTGTGCTGTTTATGCAAGTGGGTGTGATGGAGGTGCAGAGCACCTTGGGTCCCACTGGAGGACTGTGGGGCTGGGACAGAGGCAGGACAGACAGCTCTGTAGTTTCCCCTGGAAATGGCCTGGCTGCATGATCCCCCAGAAGTAATGGCTGGACACTCTCCTGCAGAGGTAGCTGGCATGGGCCAAAACCAGACCAAGTGGTGCACCTAAACCAGGATGGCCCATGAGCAGAGCGGTGCTGGGGATTGCCCAGCTCCCTGCAACCAGGCCTGCAGACCCGTCGGAAAGTCAGTAGCAAGGCAGTGCCCTCAGTGAAGCAGGAACAAGCTGTAACTCGCAGCTGTGAGCACAGAGTGAAGTCAGGATGGATGTTTTGACATTTCAGTGTTTCTTGAGTCCCTATTCATTCTCCACTTTAGTGCAACAGCCGCTTAGACTTCCTACAGCCAGAGCAATATATTGGCAGCTGCCTTCCTGTTGTAAAGTCAACACAGGGAGCAAGGGAAGCCCAGGACAGATCCTAGAGCCAGAAGGTAGTTTTATTCATCTAATCTCTAGGTATTTAGACAGTGATTAGAACCATAGCAACTATCTGAGCCACTTGAATTAGTTAGATACAGAGATAGCAACACTTGTTATTTATACAGCACCCTTTATTGGAAAATTAAAAAATGTCAGATACCTAGATACCTGTTTCATTGAGTAGGTAAACTGCATTCATTTGTTGACATGGAGGTGCCATGAAACCTCTCTTTGTATCACTGGGATACAACTACACGATAGAGACTGTTGGCAACAAATAAGTAAAACAGTTAGAAGTTCTAAAGAAAAAAAAAGAATAAACCAAGAGGATAAAAACATATTAAATAGATGAAGAATTAGGCTATACACAGAGCCAAGCCAAAACTTGGCAGCTTTATAAACCAGCTAACAGAAATAAATGAAAGTCCAAACAATAGGAACAAACCTGGAACAAATAAAATCATGAACTCAGAAATGTTACCAATTGATTGCAAATATAAAAATGCCTGTTGAATTCATTGTGTTCCTGTAGTTTATTCTACTGAATACTTTGCTTCTGGCAAGATTCAGTATCTGCAAAAGCCATATGAAGTACATTCATCGAACAGCAGAAAAGGAAATAAATATTTCTCACTTGAAATGATAAGATGCAAATTTGTCTCTATATTATTAGCTGGTTTTCCTCTGAATCATCTTGAACTTCTAGTCAGACAGCAAAGTTAAAATAAATTATTTCATCATGCTGCAGAATATTTCTTAACTGTGTAATTCTTTCCTTTGCAGAATGCAGGTACCAAGCAGATTGTAGTTCTGTGTCAGCATTTCCCCACTGACTCTCAACTTTTGCAGAATTTGTTTTGACTAAAAGAATTTAATTATTTTTATAGATAAAAAATTGTATATGTGTATACTGATTCCACACAGTCCTGCTCAATGCCAAAAAAAATTTGCTCTGCATTCAAAGCAAAATGTAGACTATATCAATGAGGTCATCTCTGAAACTTAATTATGAGATAATAGTTGCAACTTCTAATTTCAGGCTTAATAATTTTTATGACATCCAGCTTCACAACACAGAACCAGTGTGAATGCAATAGGAAAGACTTTTACCATTTGAACATCGTCATTCCCTTGGCATGCACTTGGCTGCCATCTGGGCTTGCCCAGCAGCAGTACAGCCATCCCCAGGAGCATTCAGGAGGGGAAAGGGCACATGCCAGACCAACTCTCCCCTCATGGCTGCAGGCTCTGAGAGACCTCCCTGTGGTCATTGAACCCAGAGGTCTCTCAAGTGCCCTATTAGCCAAGGTCTTGAGTTTGCCAACCTGAGGTAAAATCCTGCCTAAGATAAGATAACTTGTAGTGCTCACATTAGTGACTGAGCAGGACAAATTAGTTAGATAGCTAAAATAAAGAATATATCCCTTCTGTATTTAAACCCTTCCAATTTAAATGTTTTCTCCTGAGAAACAAATGAGGCAACGAGACAGTGGTGTTGCGTCACTGCCTGACTGTCATCCCGTGGCAGGGATGGATCTGACTGGCTTTAATCTCATCGTCCATCTCTCAGTGCACGAAGGCCAACTGTGGGTTTGAGGCCCAGCAAATGACAAGCCAACTCTGATATATCAGCCAATTAGTAGCATTGGTATTTATGCAGGAATGAAGCTGAAAGTGCAAATAAGGCCAGTGACTAAACCTTTCCAGCAATTACATTTAATAAGGTACTGCATGTTATTTACAGAAAAGATAGATCACACAACTTCTACATGTAAATGCACAGTGTGAAGACAAAAGCTGTACTCTCATAACATGCTAAACAAAATAAATAAACCAGAATTATTTTGGCACAATAACTATTACATAAATAAATATTCTAGAACATAATGAATTGACATTTATTTACAGTCTATTGAAAGTGCAAACAATTGGCTGAAAATTAAGATATTTGTAAATGTATAAGATCAGAAGATGTGTTAACCAGCCAAGATTAATTCTAGCTGAAGTTTAAGGTTTTAATGTCCAGGAAAATATTCTCTTGAAATCCATTTGTGCATATTGTGCTCTTTTTGAACCAGTCCTTTGCTACCTTTAATGATATTGATTTTGATGACCTTACTTTTTAACTGAATTTTGTAAAAACCTGATTGGTAATTTAAAAAGAAGAAAGTCAAATGTAAACACTGATTAATCTATTTATCATTCAAATATTTTCAGTCCTGTCAGTTTTCTGAAATGGCCAAACTGCTTGTAGTAATAGACAGTATGATTAAGACTAGGAATTTTTCTTAGTATTTGTTGTATTTAAAATGGAAATATTTGTAAGTCTTCTCTGAATGGAACTGTACCTTGGACTGCTCTTGAACCTACATTATTTCATCAGATCCTTACATCCATCTTCTGCTGAGGTCAAGAGCAGCTGAGCAAGCTAAACTGACGATCAGTTTTGGTCCTGACCTGAAGCATAAATCATAAAATACAGGTTCTTAATTAAGGAGAAGAACCCACTACCTACCTTAGAACTGTTATAAGTTTTTGTGCATTTCCCACTAACTATTCTATCTTTTGCCTTTTTTTTAATCTGTATGAGATATCACTTACTACACTTTAAGATGAATTAACAGTTCACAACATGGCCACCCATACACCTACAGTGCATAAATTCTTCCTCAGCCAAAGTTCTCCAGCAGGCTGGTACATTGTGCGTTGCCTAAGACGTTATGGTATGTTTTTGCTTATTTTTGTAGTGGCAGTGCAGTAGCAGAGAAAGTGAAGTTCTTAACAAGTGACCTTGAGAGGATAAAAGATCGTTTCTCATCATTGCTTCAAATGTTTATGCTCGGCGCGGTTCCAGTCGGTGAGACATCTGTGATAAAGTTCTCTGGTTGTCAATCACATTTAATTGCCGCACGTAGCTCCGAACATCCTGATGGTTTTTATTAGTTAGGGCTGCATCAGGATCTGGTGAAAGAGAAATGATGTAGGATTGATACACGTAAATGGACAAATGCCTGAACAAAATGCACAACTCCTTACCAGCTGTCACAGGAAAGACTAGATCCTGGTGAGTTAAAAAGGAAATATTTAGAAATGGCTCTCTTGGAAACCTTTTCTCCGTATCTGATGGTCTTTCTGGTTACTACCCCCACAAATTAACTTTTCTTTTGGACATGCTTGGCTACATTTACTAAAATTGATGGCCCTTGGTTACAGTTTGACACATCACCTTATCAGTCATTAGCTGTACATTATACAGCTAACAAGTACAATTTAAAGCTGCTCATTTGCTTATGAACCAGGAGCTTTCACAGATTCAAAATTTTGTAATTGATTTTAGCTTCTTTTCATGCAATATTCTCATTTTAGATATTTGTATCAATGTAGTGCTTAGTGGCTGTCCCATTCAAGCCTCAGAATTTACTACCTGTTCACATTTCTTAACCACATTATACCTACTCCAGCAGCAGTTATGGAATACTACTGAGTTAAATTCTAAGTATCTTCAACCCCATAGGAACAGCTTACAGTGTAATGTAATATGTGTTAGGTAACTTAAATTCAACTAAAAAATTATACTGAGGCATCTGCATTACATTACACATACACACACACACAAACCATGGAATTTAGATCCAGTAGATCTATATACTGACATTTTGTTATATCATGTATAATGAAAATCTGCTTCCATTTCTAAGTATGTGGAGGTCTCACTCATGCTTAATACATCAAAATTAAAGACACAAAGCCAGGAAAACCTGGATTGTGGATGAAAAAAAATCTTTCTTAATTTCTACTGTTCTACAGATCTTCTACAGTTAAGCTTTGACTCATATGGAAAGAAACTATTTTTACAAAAATATAGTTTTATATTACTTATACTGTTGTTTGACAAAGAGGAAGGGTACTGTGAGTCCAAATGGATGTAGTGCTGAGGAAATGCCCATGTGACTGAGACTGACAGTGCAGCTCGAACAGAGAAGCCTGTTTGACCATACAGCTCTGTCATCTTACATGGACTCAAGGAAGTTCTGGTAATTATACTGACAAACAGGTTTTAAATTCACCGCCTTATGCAGTTATGTCATTTATAAAGGCCATGTCTCCAGACTGGTTTCATATTAAAACAGCATTTATCCAAGCAACTATTTGTGTGCTGCTGCCTGCTAGACTTATTTCAACCACTTCTGAATCCAGTGTCTAATTTCAACTGGCTCTAATCTGACAGATGGGTAGAGAGATAGATTTAGCTCTTTCACATGCATGGAAAAGAGATAGAGGAGAAGGGGTTTATTAGAGCTTCCTGAAGGATATTTCGCCCTGTGAAACATCACAGGATCCAAACATGGAAGAATCACTGGAAAACAGGCTCTTTAGTTCTGGTACATACAGAATTAGTTGTAATTACTGTAGCTACTGATAATAATGCTGACAATACAGATGTTGTAACACACTTACTGAAAGATTGGCTTCGGCAGAATTTCACTGTCCTGACAGTGTTGGCAATCATGCGCTGGAAGGAAAAGATGGGATGCAATCAGAGAACAAGCACTGTATTTCATCAGCATTCAAACGAAGCACCTCTGTGCCTGAGTGTGAAGACACATGCCAATAAAAGCAGTCATACGAATGAAAATATAATTTTAATGCTGCTACTTTAATGTATAGGGTGTGATTTGCATTTACACAGGCTTTAAATAA
>NW_005054298.1:18942507-18984867 GCF_000277835.1 Geospiza fortis | reverse complement strand
TTTAATGCTGTAAAAGGCCCTAAGTAAGAATGAAAATCAGCCCCTTCAATGTGCATTTCTTTGATAACATCTTACCATATTAAAAAGTAAAAGGAATACCATGGAGTATATACACGTTAATTTAAAGACTATCAGCTCCTAACAGCAAAGCCATTTCTAGAATATATTCAGTAATTAAAGAGCATTCACCTTTTATACAGACATGAGTTTAAAATACAGTCCTTCTGGAAGCTGACAGTGTAAATAAGCACATGAGGGTGATTCCACTGGCAGAATGCTCGGTTCACAGGTGAGAAGGCCACTGTCAGTACTGTGGCCTGCAGCCAAATTTCATAAACAGACCAGTTACACAGTGTTACTTTGCACAAGTGTATCTAACTCAACCTGAAAAGTGGATTCACTTTTGGGGGACCCTTCTACTGACAGTTCACCAAAAAAAAGCAGAAGTCACTGTTATCCTTCTTGGCTGTGCTTTCTCTTCAGCAAAAAACCTCAAAATTTCATTCAATTCAGTTTCAATCAATACACTTGCTGTGATAAATCAGATGTTATTTTACAATAGATTTAAAAAATAAATTAAGATTAGTCATAGAGCAAAACATTAGTTCTGGACTGTAGAATTTTAACTGGTTTCTGTGATTAGCACCACAGAAATAATATACTATTATACTAATATAATATAATATAGCGACATCTTCTAACACAGCGCACTCTCACCAGGCTGCTTCATACATTATGGAAATTTTGTGTGAGATTAACAAGCTAGTTAGTCATAAGCTCTCACAAAATGGAATTATATATCTCTTACTAGTGAACAAGAAAGCCTGGGGCATATGCTCCTCTAAATTCATTATAATCTTAAATGAAACAGCAATTATAATCTTAAATGAAAATGTTACAAATGAACTAAGCTTGTGAAATCTCTCATTCCAGAATGGGAAGCACCAATGTAAGACACTGCTTACGCACACAATGGATAATCTGACAGTTTAATGTACTATCAAGCATACAAAAATGAGCTGTTGGTCAGCGTAAGAAACACTACTGATATATGATGTCCTATGTTTGTGGATTTCACCTTGTATTAGCAAATGAAACTGTTTTAAAATGTGTTATTTCTAAAACACACTTTCCCAAAAGATCTGGGGAATCCAGATGTGGATCTGCTTATGTTGTTCTTAAAGTTATATGTATCTACATGTATAATTCAAGTAAAGGTAAATTTTATCCTAATGTAATTTTCATACCTCTCAAGCCACTATTACTATGCAGATTCTCTAGGGCACTTACCTTGCAAACATCCTCACAGGTGCTTAGCATTAAGCATGTGAATAAACTCCACTGACTTCAATGGAACCTCTTAAATACTCAAGGTAACTGGGCTGAGACAGAACACGCTGCATGGAACAGTGTCCGTTTTTCAGTCTAACCCAGTCAAATATAAGTCAAAACAATACAAGCATATAAACATGACTGTTTCACACTTCTGTGGCTTCATATTTGGCTCTGTTGTGTGATACTGCTATTTTGATTTATACCAGTTCAAAAAATACTCATCTACAATAACTGTTTCAAGGAGAGATCATAAAGCTGAACTGCACCAGCCAACACAATGAAATTTCAAGACTATCTGCCTTCAAGGGAAGCTTTGCTAAGAACACTTCATTTTCAGGAAGACAGCTAGTTTTGCTTGATGTGCTTTCGAGATGGATTGTTAATACATACCCTAATTTTTCATACCCGTAAGTATTTAGGTTTTGAAGCCTCATCTCATAATAATCTTTGGAGTTATTATTATTTAGTTTCATATGTGAAGACTTAGATTTATCAAAAAAAAAGTGTTCTTTGGAATAATTTTACTCTTTTTTCTCTTGAGGGGAGTTTGTTCTCAAAAAAAGCAGAACATCCAGAATAAATACTGTAATGCAGTACTGTACTGAAAGAAAAAATATGGGTATGTAGTGAAGGCTTTTTAAAAAGTTTTTGCTACTTTCAAATTTGCCATTATGTGGGCTCTTCTAGGCAAGGGAAAATATAAGTGCCAATGGACTTGTCTGACTTCTGGTTAAAGGCTGAACTGCCTGGCTTCCTTCAGTTGGCTGAAAGACTTCCTTTCAGAGGGTTCCTTTGCCTTTTCCTGAGGATGATGTGATTCTATCTGTGCATTCAGAATTATCCTGGCAATGATGAAATACAAACCAATGAGGAACTGAGTGTTAAGGCTGAATAAATGTGGCCCAAAGACAGCATCACAAGCCAATGGGGAGATTCTGAAGCATTATGTATCTTTGAAGAGCTCTTTTGACACTACTTTTTTTCCAAGTGTCATTCTACTGTCTCATAATGTCTAAGCTCCCAACAGTTCCTTTTTGTAAGGAACAAAGTGAACAGAAAAACAGGTTGTGAAACAAAGTGAAATTTCCATTCCCAAATCTCGCAGATAAGTTAGATTGTCTTCTTTTGATGCAAGAAAACTAGAAACATGGACAGGAAAAATGTTCAGATGGAAGTTTAATTGCCTGCTCCTTACAGTTTTTCTTCAAATACAGGATTACCTCTAGTCAATGCCTGCAAAGATTAACCTCTGTTTACTCACAGTGCTAAGCAAGACCACTATCAAAAAGCCATACAAACCTAAATTTGGATCTTTCTGAAATAGAACCAACTGCATAATATAACAAATAATGGCTACTACCAACATGCTGTGTATACACAACAATACCCTTTCAAGTTTTACAGTCTGGAATTGTGGCAGCAGGCCAGCACATTATCTTCTAATCCATTCCAAACCCAGGTTGCTAAATATTATAAATATTCATATATGCTATTGAAAACTACTAAGGGCTTTAGTCACACACTTTTTGCATAATCTTTATGTTCCAAAAATTAAAGAATGTTTGCCCCCTTTTTTTGCATATAGATAAGAGTGTGAATTCCCTTTTGTTCATCTCCACAAAACCTGAAAACAAATATGCACAAATTCTCTAATCCTCTTTTCTCACCTGAAGGGTGAAGAGGCTCGACAAAAAGAAGCATCAGTGGTCAGCACCATGGCACTATCTTGTGCTGCCATGGCAGGTCAGCACTTCCAGAGCTTTTTCCTGACTTCTGCTCCCTCTACAGGTGTTATTCCTGAGATAATGCTGGGTAATGTCATATGGACGAGATGCCACAGAAAGTAATCTTTGTTCAGGCTCTCTGATGATTTGAGAAATGTCACTGATAAAGTTCCCAATTAATTGAATCTTCCCTTTGTCTATGAATACAAAATTCTGTACTGGCAGTCAGAGTGCAATTAGGCAGCTGAGGTTTAAAAGAAAAAAATCAGTAAGTGGTCAAGAGTAGGAAATATTGCCTGTTCCTAAGGAGAGTCATGCTCAGTACTTTCCTCGCTTTCCTCTCTCTTCTTTCCCTGCCAAGACCTAATTCTAGGAAAGCACTTATAAATTTTTTCTAAATATTTAGTTATAAAAGCAGTGTCACTTAAATGGTGTACATTGCCATGTACCTTCCAAACTAAAACTACAGTATTTAAAAAGCTTTAAAAGTTTTGCTCCTCTGTAATAAATATGTCTTCAGTTATTGCATAGATGAGTCTTCTGAAGGCTCATTTACAACTAACGTGTACTATCAAGTCACCAAGGGAGAAGAGATGTAGGTGGTTTGGTATCATGTCATATATGCCAACCTAGAATGTACATTTGAGCAACACCATGGTGGAAACAGCTTCTTGCAGTGAGATAAGTAAAAGACATTCAATACTTCTCTTAAACCATGTCTTGTTTGCTATTGAAGACAAAGCCTTACACTACAATGACCAGTAATTTAGTAATTTTGCCTACTTATTGACAAATACATAAATAACATTTTCCAGGCTGGATTTTAAGGCTTCATGCAATGGCATGAGTAAAGAGCACAAACACAGTGCAAATACAAAGACTAAGAGCATACCTATTTCTGACATGTTCAGTACTGTTTACCCACAATTTGTACAAACCAAATGAGTCTGTTTACAAACTTCCCTCTTTACCCATAGCTGTGACTTTGCCATATGTGGTTACTCTCTTCCCTGGCTAGGTGTCCCTGTCCTCCCACTCCTCACAGCCTCCTCCAGATAAGGCATCTGTGGGGATCAGGAGATGGGGAAGGGGAAGAAAGAGCAGACAGTCACGAAGGCAGCAGCAGGTAAAGCTCAGCAATGCTCTGCAGAGTGATGTCCCCTTACTGCTGCCAATACCACAGTTCTGTCACTCCACCACTGAAAAGATCAATATATAGGAAAACATAGCAGGAAAAAATTGACTCCGTCTTTTTCTTTGTTAGCTTGAGTTGCTAAAAAAGACTAGGCTAATGTGGCTCAACACCATCTGTCTGTTTTTCCCTTCTTCTCTAGATAATTTTGTTCAATTTGAAAAAAGAACCCAGAGTTTTCAAACACAAGAAAGCTCCTACCAATTTTCTGTGAAAACAGATGGCTGTGGACAAGAGAAAGATTGTGTAAGTGCCCTCCTGTCTCCTTCAGGAAAAAGGCTGTAGTGCAAGTTCCTATGTTATGACAAAAGCCTATTCACACAGAATTCCCCAGCCATGAAGAAACAACACATGCCCCAGCCACGAGGAGAGATCTGAGCAGAGTTCAAGCAGCCATGAAACACAAATGTTTAGGAAACCAGGCCTTGCTGTTTCTGGCACTCAGGGAGCTCCTGGCTCAGACACTGCCTGACAGCTTCTTCATGTTTTAAGATGCATCATTTAATATAAATAATAACAGAAACATTGCAAAACAGTAAAGATTTAAAGGAAGCTGTTTCAGCTGAAGAGATGCCACTAGATCAAACTTCTACTTTTGGCTGCCAGTTACAGGAATAAAGTTGTCAGCAGCACATCAGCTGTCGGGATCAGGGCTCTGTGGCGAGAATGCAGACGTGATGCCAGAGGCTGTTCTCAGTTTCATCACTGCACTTACATGGGAGTCGGAGGGACCCATCTCCTCCAGTGGCAAGTGGCACCACCAGTGGCAACTACCCAGATATTTTTATTCATAAACTTCAGTAAACATAAAAAGAAACAATCTTCCAAAGAACCAAGATGTTTCAGAAACATCAGTAAGAGTGGCTCCCAGCAATACTCTAAGGAAGCTCCATCTGCTTATAACAGAACATCATGCAGCAGAACAAACAGACAGAAACAACAAATGGCAGGACACGATTCCTGTGAAAAAATCTGGTTCCTACTTTTCTCCTGAAAATAGCAGAGTAACATCACAAAAACACCTTGGGCTTTTACTTATTTAAAAGAGAGGAGAATTTACCTGAGAGTATCTGGCTGAGTGGTCTTGTCTTCACAGTTAAATATCTGGCAATAATGTGTGGATATGACAGTTTTAAGCTTAATGCAAGTAGGCGGCAGCGACTGAGGTTTAACAGTAGGCTTTTCTTCTTTGCTTGACCTGATGACACATGCAAAAAGCTAAAAACTGCCAGGTCCACAGTAGGATTTGAATGAATTATGTGGGTGGAATTTGAATACAGGTTGATCTGAACAGCTACAAGTTGAGAAAGCCAGTAAAAGCACCATAGAAGCATGCAGGAGAGCTAGTGAAGAACAATAAAGAGACGAAAGATATACTTGCAGTAAGGCCTGGAGAAAAAGCAGAGTGAGCTTTTAGGTAGAATACCAACCAAAGAAAGGCTTAGAATACTATAAAAGGAGAATGTTTCCCTTTCTGGTGAGCTGAGGAACATGAGACATAATACTGATTCCGTAAAAAATATGCAGCATCAAAAATGCACTAACTGATCTTCACATTCCTCTCCTAAAGAAAATTATCAAAACTCACATTACTGGTACTACATTCTTGCAGTGTAAAATATCATTTAAAACTTTTGGGTGCTACTAGTAAACTTTTTTTCTGGGGGTAACATTCTTTTGAAGATAAGACAACGAGCAGACTAAGGTAAAGAGGGCAGACTTGCAGTAACTTAGACATAGATCAGTTTAAGCTGCTATAAAATTCACTCTTGGCCTTGGGAGTGCCAAAATGTGGTACAGAGTGGTGCAGAACTATTCTTAAATGACAAGCCTGTGTTGAACTTCTGTCTACGGGAAGTGCTTACAGGAGAGCTCCTCCCTCCTGTAGTGGCTTTCACACAAAATGAGGTATAAAGAGGTTGAAGCATGGAGCTCTGAGGCCAGTGGATGTACTGGCTCTTCTGGCTCAGGAAGTGTAAACAGGCCAAGTGAGGTGGAGATGATGGAACCAGCCACAGAACCATGGCTATAGCATTGCAGCTGCCATCCTTTCTAGTTTGGAGGTGCTCCAACCAAGTCTGAGATCCCTTTTGTGTTCCCCAAAGTATTTACCATCTATACTGTTATATGTATACCTAATTACAACAGGCAGTGCAGAAAAAAAAGCATGCTACCTCCTTTTCTGCAGGTAGCATGCTCAAGGCCTTTGGAAGGAGATGGCAACACAGTCTGCATATGCAATTACAGAATGCCATTATTGCAAAGTGAGGTCAGGCCCTTACTCAGGCATTAGCACTGCCATTTATTTACAAAATGTCTCATCTTAGTAAAGGAGTATTTTCAACCAAGGACAGAGGCTGTCCTGGAGCTACAGATTAAAATCTAAGAGAATTCACTCCGAGTGATGATCACTTTTCTGTGAAGTTTTTTAAAGAGCTTAAAGTACTCCTTTTTTCCCCTCTGCAGTTATCAGTGCTCAGAGGGTCAGACAAACGCCTCCACAGTGCAGTGGAAATAACTGGAGTTATGTAACTCCAGTGGAATGGAGTGGTTCTGATTACTGTACTACTAAGAACAAGCACATGTAGGTGCCAGAGGAAATATGCTCCAGCATGGCTGCTGAATGGCTGAGAGGAAACAGCCTCAAGCTGTGCCAGGAGAGGTTTAGATTGGATGTGAGAAAAAATTTCTTCACTTTAAGGGTGGTCAGGCATTGGAACAGGCTGCCCAGGAAGGTGGTGGAATCACTATGCCTGGAAGTGTTCAAAGAGCACGTGGATGTGGTACGCAGGGACAAAGTTTACTGGGGAGACCAGTGGTGCTGGGCTAAGAGCTGGATTCAGAGATCTTGGAGATCTTTTCCAACCTTAGTGATTCTGTGATTCTACTATTGACTGCCAGAGCAGTCAGTCAGGTTTGGTTTTCCTATGCAGATGCCATAGCTGGATTTGGCTAATGCAGGTTCTCAGATACAGGTGTCATTAACCACACTAATGAAGAACATGACCTTAGCAACCAAGAAAATGTCTTCTCACTGCTGTCAGTTGAGACTTCTGCAATGGAAAGTTGCCTGCCTGCAGTTTTTGACAATGGTGTTTCAAATTATAGCAGCTTAGGTGCAGGACTTATATCAAATTTGAGCATACTCGAGCCTTTTATCGTTGATTCTCCTTTCCAGTAAGAAAGCAATCAGGCCACAGAAACCTCCTTTCATTTGTGAAGGGAAAGAAGAAATATATGTTGTGCAAGTTCTTTTCAATGCTTTTTTCATTCTCCAAGGAGCAATGCAGAACTATCCCAGCCTGAGGCAGTTCAGGCCTGTTTGAAGGAACAGCAGTTAAAATCACAGGTTGATCCCAAACTGTTAAAAAGTGTCTCTAACAGCTCTGCTTCCTGTCCCTGATGCTCCCTTTCCTAGGAAACATTTTGGCTGTGCATGGCTCAGTGGGCAGTTTATTCTCCACCTCTGTGAAGTTTTCCAGAAAACCAGAGGCCCCAGGCTCTGTGTACAATGCAGGCTATTTTTGCCAAGTCTTGGTCCTGCCTTCATTCTCCCTAGCCCTGAAAGTCACTGTTGAGAAGTTCACTCTTGAAGAGGTGAATAGGGAAATATTTTAAAGTTTCCTTTCAAATATGTCATACATACCATTTTTTCGAAGTTTACTAGATTGTCAGTGAATGTCTTGTTTCCCTCATGAGTAAACGTCATGTCTGTATAGAAATAAAAAACACATAAAAGCCCATTTCTGAATCATGACCACACAAAATAGCAGAATGTTTTATCTACCCTTACAAAAATTGTAGCAGCTGTAAAGTAAAAAATGTAGGTTTTAATTTGCAGCATTTCTAAGACTAATAAAATTGAGGTATGATATTCAGATGTACAAAAGCAGTTTGTCTTGCCTCTGTATCGTGCTTTTCATAATGGAAAAAGATCATACCTCACATTGAGATTGATTTTTGCTTTTTCTTGCTGCTACTCTTATCCTTCAGATATTTGACAAATAGCTTTCAAGTTAATAATTCTGGTAACATCCAAGCTTACCTTTTATAAGCAGTGGCATGAAAGGAATTATTGGAGGGTCCAATTTAGCTACAGTCAGTCTGTAGGCCCTATGGTTTCTTGATGGATCCTTACAAAAAAAGAGAAATCAAATAATTACTAATATGTATTATTATATGTATCAAGACACTATATACATTAATTTAGATGTCATGGCATTTATTAAAAACATTATTTTTTCCTGTGACTTTAAAAGTGCATCTGCAAATTCAGACACCTTTTATCATTCTCCCTGACTGGTTACACAATGAGAATGCAACCACTAAACACAAACATTTTTTCATGCTAAATAGCTAGGTTAGATATGATTACAAAAACATTCTTCATAAAAGAAACCACATATTTTTTCCTCCCTCCTTACAGCTGCAGATCTAATTTTTCATACGTTGTAGCAGTAAAATGTATTGCTGGAAAAATCCAGGTTGAAAAATAGAATTTCCCATAGGTACTATTGGAAAACAAATGATAAAGCTTTTCTGAGTTCCCAGATTAACTTTGAGTGGTACATAAGTTCTCTCAGAGTAGGTTCCTAAGAGTATAATTTATTAGTCATACATACTTGTTTTAGCAGCTCTAAAATGGGATCATAAACTTCTTAAAGTCAAACAAGGACATATAAAATGTTCTGAATCAAGGAATTCAAATCAGAAACTGAATTATCTTAGATTGTGCATAGAATAAGGGATCTATTGCTATTCACCATTAAGCTTTCAAACTCTGCATAGATCTTCTTGAACTTGCTTGGGAGTTTCTGTTAATAAAAACAAAAATAGCAAACCTTAATTAAATCCGATCAGTGCAGTAATTTTACTGTAAATGCTAGTTCCTTCTACAACGCCCTAAGTCAGGAAAGTGCCCTTTTTTTGCCAGATATTTCTAACAATGTGCTAATCTAAAATACAACATGTTTCCTAGCAACCAGATTAAAAATAGAGACGGGACCAGCCATGAAACCTGGATCCTGATTTAAACCCTGACTTGAATTTAGTCCATTGGGATATTTAGATTCGGATTTTTGTTTGGCTCACATAGCAATCACTGAATTTAGAATGTAAGGGGAAATTCATGTGGATGCTTTCAGGACATCCCTGATTATAGCCTATCTGAAAATATAATTTACACCCAGCTTGTATAGGGTCTGATCAGTTTAATTATTCATACCTATGATGAACTGCCCTTGCAAACATTCGTATTCAGGCCTAGGCATTTCCAGGAGGTTTTTTTGCTCATGCTGATGCATTTATTAGTAAAATTCTTGACATGCTCAGCAGCAAAGGTCCTCCATCACTTTCTGGGGTACCAATTAATGAATATTTTTTTCATTCCACAATACCTACACAAACAAATAATGGTCAGTTGATCATGCAATGATTGAGATGAGATGGACTTTACTAAATACTTTCTTTCCCCCTCATGCATAGTATGTTACACAGATTAAATAACTTTACTCTAAAGACTATAAGATATGTTATAAATTGGTTTCAAAGATCACTGTAATTTTTTATATACCATCAGAACATGTCAGTTATTTTTAGTAAGAAATTTCTCTGTTATTTGCTGAATTTTTCAGACTACTCTTAGCAGTGGATAACATTAAAAATTAATAGAGACTTTATAGTGCAGAAATGATTTTTTGCAATACTTCCTACATTTGAAGTGTGTACCCTAGCAAGCTATTTACACTGTGCCACAGCAAGGGCCTAATTTTTAATGATGTGTGTCAACAACTGTGTGCCTAGTTTGCATATGCATGCAGATTAGGTATTTGTGAAGTAAGTGGTATAATTGGACATTTGCACCTGCAAATATCTAATTTCTGCATGCAACTAATGTAAATGCATGAAATATAGAAAAAAAATCAGGTCTTGGTATGTTTGTCTTTAAGTATTTTCTGTATATATCTGGCTAAAAATCAAATTGCAGAAATTCTCTTGTTAAAGCAACTGCTCTACAGAACCAGAGTGTGATAATATTTCCATGATCTCAAGTTAATACTCCACATGTACAAATGATCTGTGCCCCCCCACCAGCTCAGACTTAATGCTGATTTCAGAGTGGTGTACGTAGTATATACATTAAATTCCTTCTTCTCTAGTCCTGTACTGTCTCAGCTCTCCCAGCTCCTCTCAGTAACCACAAATAAAGGGTCATTATTGTGAGAAACTGAAAATCTTTGCCTGTAGCACTGATTTGATATGATAAATGTACTTTTGAAAATGAGACTGGCGTACCCTCCAACATGTTAGTCTGATCTCCTGTGTAAGAGCACATTTTTAAAGGTGTTCAAATTTTGCTTTCAGTTGCATCAATAACCTCAGTCATGATAATTATTTTGAATTTCTAATGAACAAAATGCATGCATATTTAAATCTGTACTGCTTTTGATATCCAGTATGTTCTCAGTGGTTACACTGTGCTGGACACTGCACACTTTTTATACCCTCATACAAAATAGCAAAGCCACAGAAAAAGGTGGAAGCTCTGAGAATGAAGACCAAACTGCCAGTAAGCGTGGAAATGCATGTCAGAGGGAAAACCAGAATTGGTTAGGACAAACCACATTATAACAGGGCAACAGAGTCCCACTGGAGATCAGAAAATAATATGTACAAACAGAGGATGAATGTAAGAGAATTATCAGTGGAGTGATCTCACTGAACCACCAGTAAAGTGAAGGCACACAGAGGATGGGCTGACCTAAGAGGTTAGCTGGCTAGCTTGCTCATCCTGTTGGGCAGTTTAGCTCTGCAACAGGAGCCACTGTTGTCACTCTTGTTAACTCCTGTGAGCATTCAGCACGTCCATGGGTGTACTATACTGCCTTACTAATAAATACTGTCAGCCTTAGCTAAGGCTTATGGTCAGGAGCTGAATTAGTAGATCTAGCTTTATCAATAATAAAGGCCCGATTCACGTTTTTGCTAACTACAAGCACAAGTCCCCCTCAAGCTTCCTGAAATAGGATTTTAGCCAAGACTTACCTCCCACGTTAATGAGAGACGGCTCACAGCAACATTACTCAGTCCCATAATAATAGCGAAAAAGGAATTCAGATTTTTGTATTCTTTACAGCTGAAACACAAAGGGCCAGGTTTTAAGTTGCATATATCAGTCAGAACAGTACTTATGACAACCTTAAGAGAGCTGAACCCAGGCATCTAGCTTAGAAGTGACTGAATTTAGGCAGTCCTGGCCAGCATGCCTGCAGACACCTCTTCACCAATGTGTTAGCACTTCACCACACTCTGGAGGCTTCTTTCCCTTCCCTCCTAAAATGACCTCCCTTCTTCTACTTCACTGGATGCCAGCTTCTGCAAAGACTTCCAGTTTTTGAACCAATTCTCCACCCAGAAACACAGTCCTGAAACTGGGCTCAATTCAGTCCCAAGGGATACCAGAAACAGTATGCACAACTGTTTATAACTTCATTTGCTGCAGAACTTGCTGACAGCTCCTGAACAGCTAATGAATGCTTGATGCTCTCTTTAGGCAATCTTCATTGCAGTTACAGGGCCACTGAGTCTTTTTAAAGGGAGAAGACCAGCTGTCTAGAGATGCCCCGTGCCAGTGACCTCTCCTGCAGTATAGGATTTCTATTACTGGGACTTCTAGTATGTTTCAGGAAAAGAGCAGCCATTTGTTACCAGCTTCATTAAAGAGGTCCTGGGCAAAAGGAGCTCCAAGTCCCACTCCATTTGGCTACCAGTCAGGAAAAGCTGGAACATGTAATTGAGTGCTATGGAAGATCCAACATGCCATATAGATAGAGTAGATACAATCTGATGGGCATAGTCAACACAACTGCTCAGCTGGGTCTGCATCAGTGGCTCACTGACTCAATAGGAAGGGAAGAGATAGAATAAAGCCTATCAGAAAAAACCCTCACAAAACTGAACCTCACTGGGTTTTTGCAAATAATCTCTTATTTTTCTCAACTGATGTACCAACATCCAATTTCAGCACCTCAGTCTCTGTTTCTTCAGCTGTGAGTGGCTTTCCTTAGGGGTTGGTATTGAGACTGTTGGGGCTTAACATCTCTGTCAGTGTCATGGACAGTGGTTTGAGTGCATCCTCAGCAGGTTTGCTGATGACACCGAGCTGTGTGGTGCAGTTGACAAGCTGGATAGAAGGGATACCATCCAGAGAGACTTTGACAGGCTTGAGAGTTGGGACTCTGTGAACCTCATGAAATTCAACAAGGTCAAGTGCAAGGTCCTGTACCTGAGTTGGGGCAATCCCAAGCACAAACACAGGCTGGGAGAAGAATGGATTGAGAGCAGTCCTGGGGTGAAGTACATGGGGGTGCTGGTGGACAAGAGCTGTTAATATGTGCTTGCAGCCTCAAAAGTCAACGATGTCCTGGGCTGCAGCAAAAGCACCATGGCC
The DNA here is from genome assembly GCF_000277835.1 of Geospiza fortis. NCBI lineage: Eukaryota > Metazoa > Chordata > Aves > Passeriformes > Thraupidae > Geospiza > Geospiza fortis. Next base: position 18,972,167 of record NW_005054298.1, on the reverse strand, counting down.
AGCAGGCCAAGGGAGGTGGCTCTCCCCTGCTGTTCTTGTGAGGCCCTACCTGCAGAGCTGGGTCCAGCTCTGGGACTCCCAACATATGAAGGACATGGATCTGCTGGAGTGAATGCAAAGGAAGGCACTGATGTGGTGAGACACTGAACAGCCTGCCCAGAGTAGTTGTGGCTGCCCCATTCCTGGAATAGATAAAGACCAGGTTGGATGGGGATTTAAGCAACCCCGTCTAGTGGAAGTGTGGGGTGTTCCTGCCCATGGCAAGGGGGTTGGAACTTGATGATCTTTATGGTCCTTTCCAACCCAAACTATTCTATGATTCTGTGATTTACCAAGAAAATTTTAACAAGATTCAATCTATGATTCTCATATTTTTAGTTCATCATTGAAGCTCTTAGCTCCTCTGAGGTATCCTTAGCTTCAGACAAAATTAGTACAATCATCTCATCCTACTGACTTCATAATTGCCACATCATCCTATTTCCATCATCCACACCATTCTATTCTTTCTGTACCTCCATTTTACCAGATTTGGATGTTTCGAGTGAGTGAGTCCTTGAGATCTTGGCCTCACTTGTGTCTGCACTGTGTGAACACTGAGCATGTGAATAAATGATCTCTCCCATATGCTGGTTTGTCTGTTGGGAGATTGATGCCCTCTCAGATCTTCTGGCAGAGCTCCTCATACAAATTCTGCCACATCAGATTAGTGACAGTGAGCAAGGGTAGAATGGATAAACTGAAATGCTAAAGCTACACCAACTTAATCTACTAGTCCAGGTCAAGGAGTGCCTCATTAGTGGATCTGAGGTGAGATAAAGATGAAAAGCAGGCAGGATAGGCTGTCAGTGATAACCTCTTCCCTAAGCACAAGTAAATCCATAAAGAGATATCTGTCCACAGCCCATGATAGGATTAGGAATAAATTATTGCAGGGTAAAATAATTAGTAACACACAGCACTAGTGTTCAAACAAAGTAGGCAGCTGCAACCGTATCTGCAATATTTAATTTAAATCTATCTTCATATTAAAAAGGAAATGTTTTGCCAAATACCCTGTTAAGGAATACAATTTGATAAAGTCCCAGTTAAAATCCATATAGATACATGATGTTCTACCTCAGTTACTCAGTAAATTCTACAGGGACTACTATAAATAGCTCAGTTCCAGATAAAGAACCCCTGTAAGGCACTATAAACAATGGTCCATCGCTGTACTGCATATAAACTACGTGTAAAATGTCAAAAAGTGGATCCTCTAAAGCACCCCAAAGCACCACCTCAGAGCAGAGATCCCTCTGCCTCACAGAATGGACTGTACCAGAAAAATCTTGTTAGGATGAATAGCAAACACACACATACAGTCTCTGGTCTCCAAAACAAACGTGTATGTGGTTAAAGTCTCTTTGTACTTACAGAAGCATACTCATCTTCCATTTTCTCTATAAACACACATTTCAGAGATTTCTCACAGGCTCCTTGGGCTTTTAACATATGCACATGTACACAAAGAATGATTTTCAAAAACTGAATGAAAATGTCTGAGTACACTGATACACAAGAAGGCTGCTAAATAGCCTGTAGATATATCTACAAAGAGGAAATACACACAAACTACATTTGCAGACATCCATAAGAGTATGTGCAAGCATATCCCAGAAGGACTTTCTTATACAATTAATATGGGAAGAACTCACTGTTGGAAATACAGTTAACTTCTCCCCTTTGTTTGAAAGTTTATTCCTACAATAGCTGGAGAAAAGGGATGAACCTGGTAACCTGTACATCCTTTTCCAGCAGATGCTGAGGCGACACTGGCTCCTGGAACTGAAAACACATGTGCACAGCACTTGGAGCCAGCACTTGGCCTTGTGCTTGCCTGCAGAGACTGGGAGCACACATCAAGGGTGCATGGGGTGGCAGACACAAAATGATGTGCCTTCTGCAATGATATCTGCACCTCAAGCCACAGAACTGAAAAAAAGCTTCTCAGTAGCAGTTATCTTTGAAAATGAGTACGTGCAAGGCATCTTGTTACCACCAGTCATGCCTAAGATTAATAGTGCAGCACTGAGCTGTTCTCCCTGAACACTTTTCTAATGAGTCTAGTACTTCTAGGTAGGGTAAAGTTCTCATTAGGTCTCAGAGATCTTCACAGGCAAAACTTCCTCAAAGATATTGCTTCAAGGTCTGGGCTTTTTCTCCTCTCTAACTTCGGTGCACTTTGTGTTTGTTTTAGTGCGTGTGTAGCAGCTGTTACCATGGCAGCACTGCACAGAGGGCAGCAGCCTGGCAAAACTTCCCAGCGCCTTTCCAGCGGCTGGAATTAAACCTGCCCTCTTGGTTTGTACAGAGGAAAATCTTGTGCTTTGGATTTCTCTGCTTTTAGGAGACAAAGAGGACCCAGCAGAGCAGACTGCTTTTAGCTATTTATTTTTAGCATTGTAGTGATACCAGAAACATGGAAGTAAACAGGAGGTTGTCAGGCTGTTGTAAATAGCACAAGATTAAACCCATGACTCGGAGGAACTCGCAGGCTAGGGCAGTTTATTAAGGAGATATTTAACTGTAATTTTTAGGATACTTGATTTCAAGTGTTTATGGAAATTATTATTGTATCTTAATGACCACATTTCAACATTTTCTCATTTCATGCCTGAAACTAGGAAAGACCTCGATGTCTATGTGGGTGCCACTGCCCTCTCCTGGGCACAGCCCGCCAGGCCGGCAGCTGCTTCCCACTCCTAGGCTGTGCAGTAAGATAATGGAATATATGGTGCGTGTATTTTTAGAAACTAAAGAGGTAAATTCTGTCCTCTGTTCTAAATATAAAACTGATCCTGCATGCCCACCATCAGATTTTTAAAATCTTCACCCTCAACCAATTGTAATCCAACTGCAGGGCCCAAAATAGATCCCAGAAGGAAGCTGGTACTTGCAGAGCAGGGTGTCCTGGAGCAAGGAGGCATGCTGATCCCCAGTTCTGATGTGAACACAGACTTCAGCTATGTGCATTACTAACTGGGAGGAGAGCAGCATCCCAGCAGCAACAGTAATCTCTTCCTTTACACAGCTCCATGTAATGATGCAAAAAAGTTAAAATCTTGGTTTAACTCCAAGTAACAACATCTCTGTTGGTAGAACTGCCTAAAGGCTTCTAGCTACAATGCTCAGAGCTGTAGACAAACACTACAAATCTCAGCAAACTGTTTTTCAGACATCAATAAATACACTATAAGCTGGAAAGGGAGAGAGAGTATAACAATAATAAAAATTTGTACCTATGCAGGGCATGGATATACCCCTGCTCCCTCTGAAGTCAGTCACTGCTCTGCTCTTGACTCTTTAGGGAGTCAAGGCTGACATCTCTGGCATGAGGGTTGCAAACAGTCTAAATTTGGATAGCAATACAGGAAGACAGAAAGAATGCCTGCTATCCAACCTCAGACCCAGCAGTTAGTAACAAACCAGGACATTCATATTTTGCATTTTAAAAGTATTAAAAAAAAAAAAATCACAGAATCACAGAATTGTTAGGGTTGCAGGGGACCTCTGGAGATCATTCAGTCTTACCCCCCTGCCAAGGTAGGGTCACCTGGACCAGGTGACACAGGAATGTGTCCAGCTATATTTTGAATGTCTCTATGGACAGGAAGACTCCATGAACTCCCTAGACAGCCTGTTCCAGTGCTCTGCCACCCTCAACAAGAAGTTATTCCTCATGCTGAGGTGAAAGTTCTTGTGTTTTAGTTTAAGACCCTTGCTCCTCATCCTGTCACTGGGCACCACTGAAAAGGGTCTGGAACTATTCTCTTGGCACCACCCTTCAAGATATTTGATCCATGAGATCTCAGTCTACTTTTCTCTAGACTAAACAGGCCCTGCTCTTGTGGGCTCTCCTCCTGTGAGGGATGCTCCAGACCCCATATCATCTCTGTGGCCTCCACTGGACACTCTCCAGTAGCTCCTTGTCTTGTGACGAGGAGCCCAGAACTGGGCACAGCATTCCAGATGTGGCCTCACCAGAGCTGAAGAGAGGAGGAGGAACACCTCCCTTGACTTGTTTGCCACACTCTTCCTGATGCACCCAAGATCCCACTGGCCCTCCTGGCCCCCAGGGGCCGCTACTGGCTCATGGTCACCTTGTCATCCACCAGCAGTTCCAGTCCCTCTCTGCAGAGCTACTCCTTAGTAGGTCAGCACCCAACCTGTGCTGCTGCTTGGGGTTACTCTTCCCGAGGTGCAGGACCCTACACTTTGTGTCATCAGCAAACTTGCTGCAGATCCCAAACAGAATGAAAGTAACACAAGTGTCATCATTTTCATGCTGCATCTCTTTACTCTCCCCTCTTGGTTTTCCCACTCAGAGCAATTCTGAGAATGGTTCTCCTGAGCAGAACCAGAAACATTACTGTTCTCAGGAAAACGGGGCTCAATTTTGTTACTATTTACTAATTCACACACTAATATTTGCTAATGTATGGAAGGGTAAATGAAAGATTCTCCTAATGAACTGAAATACATTTTCTCACAAATTTGATGTATAAACATGGCCCTAAGAGATCACAGATCAAGGAGCAATGGAGAGTAGCACAAGAGAGAAGAGTATGTATTAACAAGGTTCTATACAGCCCTATAAGAAAACAGACAGAATTACCAAATACAGAATGTTTTAACCTCTACTCTGTGTGGCTGTCTGAAAAGAGAAAATAAACCCACACTGACTATACTAACCTCACTTCCAGCTGCCACAGGATTGCATACTTACTGGGCTGCTATCTTAATGTATTTCTTTAACAGCTGAACACGCTTGCTGAGTTGAGAGCAAAGACAAATCTCGGTGACCACCCAGAACTGAATTTCATTGAATCTTCTTAAAAACAAGTCCAGATTTGCCGTGGTCTTTTTAAAATTGTGCCTTCCAAAAGTGTGATAGATCAATTCCAGCTAGGAAAGAGAAAACAGTTTGGAATTCTTTTTGAAGATGTGTTTCTTCAAGGAAAGAGACTAAGACTGACCAGGTAAGTATCTAGCCTGAAACTTGTTCTGCAGTTTAGTTTACATTTATAGCTGCACCGATGACAAGGACTCGGGTTACAAATCCAGCATACAATAGCTGAGGCATAGTAAAAGTGTCACTACAGATTATATATAAACAGCTTAATACCTTAAAACAAACAAAAGTAGTTCAACAAGCAGCACATGTCCAGAAGAAGTCTAATTTTATTTTTCTATTTTGCCTATAAAATTAAGAATGTCTTATACTTTCAAACTTGTAGGTGGCTTTATTGTAGAATTTTTGAAAATCAAGCTTAGAGAAGGTTTTGGAAATAATGCACAAAGCTACAATGTACACTTAAACACTTTTTAATAGATTCTAACCTGCTGAAGAGATAGCTCCTCATACCTCATGCACACAGTTGAAGAGCTCCCAGTCATAAATTGTCATCTGATGTGCTAAGTCTTTGGAACTCATCAGTTCAAATGTTCCTACTGTACCAGTAGATGGTCCTTCTTGTTCTGGCAATGGTGCCTACAAACAAGAAAATATTATAAAAATATTTTAGACATGCTAAATCATATGGTTGGTGATTTCATTCCATAATATTTCTAACTTTTTTTTCAGTGTGACCACTTTCCTAATCACGTTTCTAATCATAAAACTGAAATTGCAGTAAAACTGAAATTTGCTTTTAAACACAGGTATTGGGTAATAAGCAAAACCAGCATCCAGTATGCACAGGATAGTCAGGAAAATTCTGAAAGCTCTTCAGAGACGCTGTAAGAAAATAAACCAGACTGTTCTCAGTGTGTTATTTTTAACATTGTTCTAAAATTTGAATCTATAATACACGTTGTGCTAATAACTAAAGCATGTGTGTTTGTTTAGGAGCATAGGTCTTTCCAAAAAACTTTTATGTTTCCTTTTTCACATACACAAATAACTAGGCCACCAAGGACAAGCCAAATACTTTTATATATTCCTGATTCTAATGATGAGAATTGCTACATCTAGCATGCTTCAGAAAGCTGCAGTGATTGCAAGATCTTCTGATCACTTACAAAATAAACCTCATACTTTCTCTTTGACAGTACACAAATTTGATGCACAATTTGTGATTTCAAATTCCTGGCTAGGCCATTTAAAATGATATAAACACAGTCTTATTCGAAAGAACCAAGTACAAACCATTTCTAAAAGGCACTTCCAGGCCACCCACTAAATGAGACTGATTCTGCACACAGGTGAAGTATTAAACAGAGATTTAAAACATGGCTTGAGATCAAGTCAATGTGAAGCAGTCTGTTGTACATATCAGGGGGAAGTGTTTGAAGCAGCACTGCTAAGGCGCTGCCAAACCAACCCCCCGGCAAAGGGAGGGTGAAACAGCCGCAGAGGCGCCGTGAACGCGCGGGTCAGCGCCGCTGCTCCAGGAGAGGGCGGCAGAGCTCGCACAGCAGCATCCCAACCCCGAGCTCACCGCCTTTGTCAAACACGGAACGATGGAGCACGGAATTGTCAACAGGCTGCCTTCCCAGCACAAACTCAGTGGTGTCTGCCAGATTAACAGACCTTATTTAGATGCTGCAATATAAGAAATGAGCCTACTAAATGAATCCTATTTTATATAAGAGTAATGTACTAGCAACAGAAATATCTGACTGGATTAATATATCAAAACACTTTCTCAGTAGCACATAGTGTGTGGGGCTTTTACTGCTGTATGCATTCTTGCTTTGTACTCTAGGGAAAACTTTCCTTTCAATTATCATTGTCATACAAACTAACTAAAAAACTTAACTAAATCATGAACATTATCACCTTAAAAGCTTCATCTATAATTTTAAAAAATAGTAGAAAAGTATTCTCTAAAAAATCCAGAGCAGCCATTAATATTACAAAAAGCTGCAGATTGCTTTGAATTGGGATTTGCACAAACACAAAATTTCTTTAGTTTATGACAACATATGAAATAAAAGCACAGCAGCTTTGTGTAGAAAATTCTAACTTGTGGATATCTGTGGAAAGAGAACTGCCTACAGATTGAAAGACGTCTTTTTTTCCCCCGTTTGGACATGAACACAACATAGCTGTTACCATAACAAACACATATTTTCCAAGGCTAGGAAAGAAGCACTTAGATGCAAACTCACAGCATATTTGAAAACTCATCTACTCAGAACAATTTTCACATGGGAATTGCCAAATGTAATGTGGATAAATGTTCATGAACAGGAAGAAGCCAGAAACTGGAATGTGAAAGGATTAAACTGGGAGGCAGCTAAGGCTGTAACATTTTTTTGATTTGTTTATACCTCTTTGAAAAAATGCAGCTGATAAGGGGCTGTAATTTGCTATGCAATGCTGAGGACCATATTTAAGTTGCTGAATGTACTTCTGTAATTCTTACTGAATTCAGTCTAGTTGATGAAAAGTAGCACATTGCAGCCCTGTATCTTAGAGCTCCCTGCAGCACTTTGAGTACTTGATGCATAGTAAATAGCACAGGAAAAAGGTATAAGACAATTTGCTCCAGACCCCAGAAAAAAGCCAAGACAATTTGCTGCAAAAGCTATGTGTACATAAGACAATGCAGAGCCATAAATAAGTACCCAGCACAGTTTTACTGATGCAACACCCCTGCTTAAAAGTAGCATGCCCCATGAGGGTATCTACTTGGCAGGATTAATTAACCTTAAGGGAACACCAGAATTTAATAAGCTGAACAAGAGGTATCTCTGCATGGAACTACATATGCTGGATGTGCATTCCCTGGTTACTAAATTGAAAGCAGCAGCAAAGAATAGATTTTACCATATCCATAAAAGAAATCAGGCATACATACTAAGTGGCTTGTTAAAAGCATACAGGAGGCTGAAACAAGGCTAGGAGTAATAGAGTTCATGCTGACATGACTTGGCAATGACATTTGTTTTTAATGAAATAAAAGGAACAAAAAGTACAGTCAAATCAAACTCTATAAAAGCAGACCCCATGGAGATTGCTAGAATGACTGTATAAACTGTAAGTACTTATAAGCAATTCTACCTAAGAAAAAAACAGACTTTCTACCAGGAATATTTTCTGTGATTCTACTTAGAATTACCTCAGATTTTGACACACTATTTTGTGGAGATGAGAAATAAAACAAAATTAAGGAATTTACTGCTGGAATCAAATCTCCAGAATGCTTTAATTGATAACACTTATATTAGAAAATATATCTCTATGACTTTGAGGAGATAATTGTGTAATGAAGAATTACTGCATGTCTTGGTAACAATATTCAGGTCTTCCTAAATGCTTAGTGTGACAGAGAGAATACTGGGATCAAGTTCTGTTATGTGGAACAGATGGATGGATTTCTGGTCTGCTTTAGGGAATTAGAACATCTGCTTGTTTTGTTTTCGGGGCTCACCCTATTGCAGTGTGACACGCCCTTTCTTGTGAATGTTTTCACTAGTTTTTATCTGAAGCGTGGAAATGCAAAAAAGGCCAGGTGTCCAAATAAACCAAAGCCTTGATGTTCCTGAGCACTGCACACACACGTACCAGAGAGTCGAACTGATCCCGAGGGCAGGCAAACAGCCGGCCATTAACGCTCAGAGTGGTGAACACCGAAACATCGTGAGGCTTGAGCACAACCTTTTCTGTAAAAATGAAACAAATTATTACTTATTACAATTTAGAGCAGGATTGATCTACCAGCTGCACACATCACCCTTCTGGGAACAAATTTTGCCCAGTAACTCCAGTATTCCAGATATAGAATAGAAGACAGCAAGTTCCTCTTTACTGAAGAAATGTGGTAAGCTCAGCCCAAATCAGTCTCCTACAGAACCAGAATCCCAGTCCCAAACTGCACAGACAGGTCAAGAAGGCTGTGCTGCTATCACTAGAAACTACCTGCAAAAATTAAGCCTAATTAGGGAGTCCATTCATTCATTGCTGAGCTGTAAGCATTTGGAGAGCTGTTCTTAAAAGAAATTGCTCTGGAAGGCAGTAACTGCTCAAGGAGGTGATGGAAATGCATTACAACATTGCCAAAAGAGCATCACATCACAGGTAAAGAAAAGATAATGAAGTAACTTACAAAACAGCCTCTTCCAGCAGATGTTGGTGATCAGCAAATCTGACTAAAAATTGCTTCAACTGCAAAAAGTAAAGCTGCCTAGTGTTAGTTCTCAGGAAGTGAGGCATTTTTGGCAGGCTCCACTGTTTGCAAAAATGCCTTCTAACACAGCTCTCATTACCTCTGTGTGTCTCCACACAGTCATACTCAACCAAAGCACTTGAGCAACAGCAGTTCTCCAGCAGAATTCACCTGCCAGCGACTCTCGCACTTCCGCAGCCTAGAGCAGGGCCTGATCCCTGACCCTCTGCAAACACTAGGTCTGTGTGTTTGGCACTAAGTTGCTCTTCAATAGTTTGCACTGACAGAGCAGGCAAAATGGTAGTGACTGTGCTGGCTAGCTATATACAGACACGAACGGGACGGGACTTGCTTTGGAATGCGTCTAGAGCCGTTTATTCTTCAGCATCAGCCTCATACATGATTTTTTACATGTAGGATGTGAGCAGCTCTCACTCTAGCCAGCAAGCTAAAGAATTTTGCTGTTACAATCTACCAAATACCCGTCTTAGCCAATTACACAGAGCAAAAGCATACTGACAGACAGTTTAACTAATCAACATAAACAAACGTAGCTTGAGTTAAAACAATACTTGCTTGTTCATTTATAAGAAATCAATGCATAAAAGTCTATTCATAAAATTTAGCTTTGCTATGGATACTTTCTGCAACTTAGAAAGCTATTCTGAAACATTAACATAGGTCTATTGTTCTATTTACGTCTTCCTGCAGCTTAACAAGATGCATCAGCAATATTAACAATTCTGTCATAAATGAGGCCTGTCTGTTTTCCCACAAACCTGAAACCCTCTAACTTTATAAATTCCTACAGTGACCACTGCCAGAATGTTGGCACTGCAGTGTTTTGTGACATTACTGATTCCTGAGTCCAGCATGAATATATCCATGCTTGCCTCCTATTTCCATTGTTAAAAAACTCTTACAAGTCTAACAGTGAAGGAAAATCAGGGTAGCTGTGCTCTGGAACATGCAGATGCACAAGATTCTCCACTGGTCCTGTCTCCCCTGTGAGCTGTAGTCTGTGCCTGCAGTAGAGGAAGGACTTGCCTCTCATTAGGACTTGTGTGAGAGCTGAACATGCACATGGGTACAAAACCTTGACTGAATTTTGGGGTCTTTCAATCCCTCCAAAATTCTGCTCCACCGTAACTGAGGAGTGTTTAAGATGATGCAAGTACAGTACCTCCTCCTGAACTCATCTTTACTATGATGAGGCCTTCTCCAGAGCCCAGCTTGTCTGCTACTGCACTGATCACTTCCTTCACAGAAGAAGACACTGGCACACGGATAGTGGTGTAGGTTTGGTCTATGCAGTACACCTTAAACAGAACTAAAGAAAAAAACATTGCACAGTTTATTCCACGTGTAAAAACTACTCATTTACCATACAAATTACTTTCACTTACTAACCAAGCCTCGCAAAATGAAATAAAGAAACAATAAATCACTACATAGCTCCCCATTACACAGATGCTCTACAATTTCTAGTACAGAAATCTCTGATTTCCCAGAGTTTTGGATTTTGGATTTTCAGTGTTCAGGACAGTGCCTGTCCTGTGAATGAGAAAGGTTCAGCCATATGAACTGAGCAGTTACTGCCTGTCTGGACAGATCCAAGAGGTAGTATTTCCCTGGCAGCAGGAACTGTTTCCCTCTTTGTAGGCCTAGAAATACCACTATAGACAACAGAAGCTGCATGACTGGCAGGATGTCTGCCTTTCACATATAGTTAGTTCCAGCTTTAGCATGGTTCTTCAAATGGTCTGATTTCTGCTACCAGCTTTCTCAGCCACATGACCTCGAATTTTGTTACCTTGTATTTACTGCTGCTCATTAGCAAGAGCTATCCTTTAATATCAAACATGTTGAAGAAGCAGCTTTTTAAGTGATGAAGTTCCACAAAACAACCATTAAGAGTACCTCATCAGTAATCTGAAAATTACATTCTGATACACTGATGTAAATTTACCTTAATCTCTTCAGAGAATCAAACAACACCAATAGGGCAAACCAGCAGATTTTGGGTTTTAGGCTGTGTGCCTAGATTCTTGGATTCTAGATCCATGGTCCATGACATGATTATCTGCTCCACTCCTACCTTGCAAAGAACAGCTGTACGTGTTAGTTCATAGGGGAGACAGAGGCTCAAACTTGACCTTCATCTTCCTCTCTTTATTGCACTGCCATTACCTGCAGTACAGTGTCTTATTGGTTCTTCCCTGTTTTGTTCACTCCTTATTTTAAAGGTTTTTACATCTTCCTCCAAGGAAGCAGTGTTTGATAGCACAAGTAACTAAGGGAAAAGACCGGGAGCACCTCAAATCAACAACAGAGAACAGTGGGCTAGCAAAAGCAAAGAGGGTTTGTTTCAGGCCAGGCTCCAAAATTCTGGGTAGGTACTTTCATTTATTTTTAGACCTTTTTTTGAGACAGACAAATTTATATAGATGTCAGTGGCTCAAGAAAAAGCAGATAAGAAACTCACCTTCATCACTGCCCCTGATAGGCTGGCGTTTCTGTGCTCTGTCATCACTTGTGTTGAAGAGCTGCAGAAGAACTTTGTGCTGAAAATGAATCATTGAGATTCACATTATGCACGAATAACCATGTTCTACACATGAACTACAATGCATCTCTTATCAATGGCAGGAAAAAGAGTAGCAATGCAAAATTTGACAATGTTAAAAGCTATCTCTCAATGTGTTTTTTTAATATATCCATGATTACTAAAGAGAAGATGCTTATGAATTTGCTGTACTTAAGATTTTACTTGAGAAAATGAACAAATACATTTTCTTACCTTCTTTTGTGGTGCTTTAGGTTCTTCAGAACTATAAAAAGGTAAAGCATAGAATATACAATGAAATATTGCCTGGAAGATTTTGTGTACAAAATCACCTATAGAACATGGACCGCTTGTCAAACTAGCATATCAATATAATCTTATTTATATATGAAAAGACTAGATCATACCACAGTTAATCCATGACCAAGGCAGAAAAAATATTATACAAAGTTCATGTAAGCATGAAATAAGCTTCTGTCAATCTCTCAGTAAAGGTATGGTGTTTGCAAGAATGATGTGGAAAAGAGGGCCATAGACATTAATTCAAATAAGCCTGCATGAAAACTTTCAATTTCATATAACTGAGTGTCATTCACAAAATGGCTTTTTAATAGATACAACCAACAAATTTTCTTCATCAATTTACTGAGAAAAAGGGCAGGGGAAGGAAAGAAGCAAAAACTATGCTCACATTTGCTTTACAATTTTCTCTAGCTCTGGAAGTTGCTCCTTTAGTGCTGCAATCACTCTGGTATCATCTGATACAGATACATAAAATTCCTGTAAATGATACAGAATAGTCTTTAAATAACTATAGGGGTAAATGAGCAGTACTCAGGAGAGAGGATTATGAGATGACATCTGATAGCTTAATGATTATAAAGAATGATAATCTGTATAGAAGAACACATGCTGGGCCCAACCCTCTATTACTTCTACTTGTTTGTCTCCAGCTGATTTAAAGGAAGAGTTACACACACAGAAGGGAAACCTGATGAGGCTCTTTAGCTCACTCTGTAACCACTGGCTGCTTGTGGAAAACCTGCATTTTCACACTGTCAAGGATAAAGACTAAAATATCCACAAATAATCTAGCATGATAGGGGTTTTTTATTCATTGCTGTTGTAGTCTTTAGTGCTTGATTTGCTCCTGAGTCACTGACTCTCAGCTATTCTAATCCATTACAGTATTACCCACTTTTAAACCCTCCTCGAACCTCTTCCTGTTATAGCTACATAAAACTGTCCTCAAGAAGGATCTCTGTGCTTGCAACTAGTGATTGTTCTTTAACTTCTGAACTAATGGAAGTCTATGTCATCTCCAAAGCTTGAAAAGCTTCCCCATCTGGGTTTGTGGGGTATCTGCCACTCTTAAAGCCCCTCTCTGTTCCCCTCTGCTAAACCTTAGATTCAGTTTTAAGCTCTTTAGGACAAGAACTTTCATTCAGCCAGTAACATATGGGATTCTGTTCCATAAACACCATATATAATAAGAATGGCAATCCCAATCATTTAACATGACATTGGCAGTGCATTCTTATCTTAGAAATCGAAGGATATGGCAGCAACACAAAGAATTTACAAGGGTTCTGAAGACAAAGATCTTAAGTTCCAACAGCTGCAGTACAGCTTTCACTCAAATGAAGAGGACTTTTGGTTCTGTAGACTGGCAGCCCTCCAGCTCCTTCCTGGCACACCTCAGGCAGGCATAAACAGCCCTCCAGTTCAGTCTGTAGGGTCCCTGAACCATTCAGAAGAAAATACTAGAAAAAGCAAATTCAGCTACTGCTATAACACAAACTACCCATACAATGCTTTGAAAGGGATCTGCAACACTATTTTCAGAGTTCCAGAGGCTGGCAATGGTTCAAACACTGTTGTGGTGCCTTTACTGTCTGCAGCCAAACCTGACAAAACATCATAAACTGAAATAAACTTTGCACTTTGAAATTATCTCTTCCACTTCAGTGATACAATGATTCCTTTATACCTCCAAAAAGGCCATTGCTGCTTCATCTTCTTGCAGTAAATCTCCATATAAAGCAGCCCACTGCAGAACCAGTCGAATGACTCGCCGTTTATTGTTGAGGGCATAATCCATCTTCTCCTGCTCTGTACCCTGAGAAGGCTGGGCATGATAGGTGCCCCAGTGTCAAGGAAAACATTCAGTGATTGAAAATATCAAACCCAGTATGAATTCACGAGCAACTGACTTCCAACAAACCACTTTCAGGGTGCTCAAACATAACTTTCCAATACACACTTCTAAATTCTGACATTCACCAGCATAACAATTTGCAAATTTTTCACATTCATAGTAAAAAGTAAAATGAAAGTGAATTTTCTGAAGAGCACAGGAAGGATCACAGTTTCACCACGGAGATGATTGCTCTAGGAGAACAGAAGATAAATGACACTTGGAACAACAAAGAGGATTAACTATGGAGACTGAAGAAGGATATTTCTCCTTGTTCCTCTTTGGAAACAGTTGAAGAAAAAGAAAAATGTCACTTTGTGTTCATTAACAATTCCAATTTTCCATTTGTTAGGAAGACTACCAGAATGAACCACCAGTGCTATTCCTTTTGTTTTTATAAGTTATTGTAACTCAAAATGAACCTCAGTCCCATTAAGGGAGGGGGACTTTGACATTTACAGCCTAAACTGACTATAGAAACACAGGGCAAAATAATATATTTTGTAGTAGCCTCATTGTCATGAGGAAGTCAGACATTTCCACTATGTCAAATAAAGTGCATTTCGAACACAATACTTTGTGAAAGTTATTTTGTGATGAACAAGAAGAAAAAATGGGAAGCACTTCAATGACCTTTTTAAAGACAAAGTGTCAACATTACAAAACTAAACAAATAGCTAAAAGGCCAAAAGTAACATTTATTGAAAGGAAAAAAAAACAAGAAAAAAAGTAAAGGCACAATGGGTAATAAATTGAGATAATTTGAGCCTTTAACCTATGTGAAAATGAAGTATCTCCAGAAGAAACAGGATTTGACAATTTGTGTGTCTAATTCTTGCTGGAAAAAGGTTAACAATATATATTTCAACTGTTCAAATAAACTGAGAGCTGAGTGGAACGTAAGGACCGAATGAGTCCAGTTACATCTTCAACTTTGCTTCCCAGTTACCAGAATTCTGATTCTGGACTGCCATGAGTAATACTATTCCCAATTACATAGTATCATGTAACATTAAAATGCTGACACTCTCCCTCACAGCTGTGTCCAGCATCCTTGCATGCTTTCAAGATGCACTTTCAGTTGCTGTACCAAAATATTTTAAAATACTAATTAGAAAATAAAAATATTAATGAGGAATACAAATTATATAAGGTATTTATTCTAAGTTTCTAATTTAGAAAAAAAATCTGTAACAATACTATTAATAAAATGCAATGGGGAAAAGTATCTATTAAATCATGCTTTGAAATGATCCTGCGGCCCAAAGCCCCTGGGGTGCTCATTTGACTGACAAACTTTCAGAAATCTGCATTTTAATTTCATTTGGAAAGGTTTAAAATTAACAGAGAACTAAACATGACAGTACAATTAAGGCAGAAAGGCAGAAGGTCATAAGAAGTAAATAATTCATTCTAAGTTATGTGCTCCAATATCTTGGGGAGCAAGTTTAATATTCTACCGAGTCATTTTTCTCATGCCATATTTTCCTTTCAAACACTATAATTATTTAATGTATTTTTACTTTCTTATTAACTGACTCACCACAGGCACTGGTAATTTTTCTGTATTTTTACTGCTCATTTACATTGATTTCTCTTTTATGAACATTATCACAGGGAAATTCAAAGAAGGGTTCTCACATTTTTATGCAATCTTCAGGATGCAGCTTCACTACAGACTGCAATCACAAATAAACTGTGATGTCTACTTGCAACAAGTGTCAGATAATTGCAAAATATTTATCAACACCAATATGGTTAAAGCTCAATATATACATATATTTCTAATTTTCCCTAGCATATGCTAAGAAATTGAAGCAATTCTGAAGGCTGTTCTTCCCTGTATAGGAAAACCCAGCTATAGCAGGAGCTGTGCAGGATCATTGCTACAACAGAATGCAAACTTTTTTGATGGCACGATGGTAAAGGAGAAACGTGCTGAAGAACTATCATCTACAGAGACAAAAAGAGGAGTTTATTATTTGCAAGTATTTAGACAATGGTCCTTTAAAGGTGCACCCCTGCACACATGCTTACACGCTGGCACTAACCCAAGGTCACTTTTGGAGTTGCTGCTCAATTTCAGGTTTTCTTTCAGGCCTTGTCCTGCCTCCCTCTGACAAGCTGTAGCTCCGAGAGTTTGTCCATTTTTATTCTGTGAAGAAGAGGGAAAAAGGGGCCCTGGTCCAACATACAGGACTTATATCCTGATCCAGGACAGGGGAGTATGCTTTGCTTCCCTATAAACAGAAGTGATTATTTTTCATATTGCAGGATCTATTCTTTAATGACTGAAAAAGACTTGGTGTGCCAAAGGATAGCACAGAATAAGCATGGAATCCACAGCAAGCAATAATGTTACTTGGAAAAAATGGTGCATCTGTCAATTTCTTTCAGAATTAAAATAACTTACAAATGACTGCTGTAAAAGAAGTGAAAACCCAAATAATTTATACTCTGTACTATGCTTGAAAGCACTTCAGTGGTCTAGCTCTACTCATACTTGCATGTTACCAGCTAAAATAGTATCCTAAGTGGGTGTAAGAAAATAGACTTGTTTTGATTCAAAATTGGGAGTTGAAGTAAAAAGTTGCCAACTGAATCAACTTTTCTTCTTTTTCTGTTTTAATTTCCTCATTGAGCATAACTAATCTCTCCTTAGTCTCACAGCACTGGCGAACACTTTTGTAGCATGATTTTGCTCAAAAAAGATGAGCTTTGTTAGGAACCTTTCAACTCTAACAATAAATTTCAATGGTACAATCAACAAAGCACAGTTAGCATTCCATATTCAGAATGAACCAAATAAATAATAATTCAGCTCCAGGAAAGCTAACACTAAAGCAGTAGGATACCAGTTACTTCCAGCCCCTCTCTGAAAAGAATTAACATGATGCTTGCCATGACCCACTGAAGACCATGGTCTTAGCATCCTCTCCAGAACAGATTTCATCACAAGTGAGTATTTATCCTTAAGTGTGATTATCCTTAACTTTGATTACCAGAAAAGCTTCTCCCCTGTAAAGAATGAGGTACATTTTGATTATGGGTCTGATTTTCCCCGTTGTTGGATAGAGGTATTTAATTATAACTGAGGATAGAGAAGCCTGAATCTCAAATGGACTGACTAAATAATATAAGCTAAGTGAATCAGGACAAAAAACCCCAAACATTAAAAGTGCTGCCCTTTCTTCCCCTCTCAATGCTGTCAGCAACAGCGTTTCATAATACTTTTGATATCCAAAACAATGTGATTTTGGAAATGTGTTTGTTTCAGGTGTGCGAACAATCTTCTACAGACCAGTTTCATGGGTCCAAAGGTTTTCAAAACAATTACTCTTCTCGCTAGGAGTAACACAAATGGATTCTCAAGCTTGCCAGACAAGAACACAATGCTCTATTTTGTGGTTTTAGGAGGTGAGCTTTCCCAGATGTCACTCGCCCCACTGAGCTTGAAGGAAAGCACTTTCACACCATTGCAATTCAAAACAAATAAATAGGGAGCTGAAGTTATTATACCCCTGTCAAAATTCTATAAAACAGAAAACATTATATGTTTATTTAATGTTCCCAGTCACTTGATAGCTTCAAGTCACTGTGCACAAGGAAAACTCTCTATGTCCAATAGCTCCTCAAACTAAACAATCTGCCAGTAATTGACAGATGGACATTTCACAGACTCCAGTGAAACATGCACAGAGGATGAGAATCATCCCCAGCTCTCAATGCTCTCCACTATTAAGATTTCAGCTCCTAGTATTCACATCCAATTGAAGTTTCTTACAGTTTGTTTGCATATGCTATAGACTATTATTACAGATTATTACTACTTTTTCATAACAATTATGACAGTGCCTAGGAACTACTTACCTACTGGTCTACAAGTTCAGGCAGCCTCTTGCTAGAGGCAGTTCACAGTTTGCAATCTGTACAGTGGACCACTGAAATCACTAAGCCATAACTATCCCAGTTAAAATGTAGATGCTGTAGTTCAGCAAAACCCAAAAAAGACAGGAAAGATACAGGAAGAGTAACCCAAAGTTTTATGTAATTTCACTTGTTTGGTGGAGGGACAGTAAATTTATTTCCCTCGGAACAGTAATCAGCACAGGAAATAGAGAGTTTTCATGGTCTGTACTGTATCTCATCATGGGTCATAACTATCCATTTCAGAGTTGTTGGGCTATGGACAGCTGCTAGTCACTGATAATCTACTCACAAGGCACAGCCTCCATTGGACATGATGTACTTCTTGAGAGAGGAAAGCTTCACTTTTGTCACTGATAGGTGTAATGGCTAAAGCAACGTTTCTCTTAAAAAAGGATATTGTGCCATCAAGGCTGGGCAGAGCTGACTATTTGGCATAAAAACACAGTGCATCATAATAAAATCATTTAAAACAGAATCTGTGAAAAAAAGAGAAAGAAAATAGTCAATTAAACCTCTGCAAACAGCTAGGAGATTGTCAAGGATGAGACTTCTTTCACCTGAACAATCTTATTAGCCCTCTGCATATGATAAAGTGGTCTTTTTTGCACTTTCTTTGTAGGCATTAGATACAAAAAAGGGTAAGGAACAAATATGAGCTAAAATATTAACCTTTTAGTTTTGTCTGCATGAATTTTATTGCATTAATTTTATTGTTAACAGGTATTTGCCCTGGGTCAAAGGGAAATCTGGCACAGCAAAAAGCCCCACATCTGTGCTGAAGTGAAATATTTGGATATACTTCTCTACAAGTGTGGAGTTCCATGCAAGGAAGAATTTGGCCTTTCACACCTGGGTACCTAAAAAGAGCTGTAACATTTGGCTTTAGGAGTTACAATACCAGGCAGCGCACTTAGCATATCCCACACAGGAAAAGGCAAATAATTTCATTCTTTGCTGATTTCCTAGCACTGAGTAGAATGCCTAAAAGAGGTAAATGGACAGTAAAATTTCTGGGTTTATTTTGATTCAAAGGTATCATAGCTGCTACATTTACAATAAAATGTATATGAACAATACGACTGACATTTTCCCTGGCAAAACCCAGCACGCCATTTTTTCTGCTAAAATGACCTGTGGTAGTGGTGGTGTAAATCCCAGTTTGCCTTATCTTTGTATTTGTTACAACAAGAAGGATTTATAAAGCCTGGCTGCAGAGGCCAGAATGAGTTTGGCAGGCTTATATGGAATCACTGAGAAACAGTGAACACAATACCCCAGGGTATTATTTCTACAGTGCAACTTCTGAGATAACAGAAACATTTACAAACATTGTAAGGAACGGCAGAAGAAATATGAAGACAACTGTGCAATATAATACTATATCATTACTTCCACTTCCTATATGAAAGTATCTCTCAGTTGACAAAACTCACCTCTGGAAGGGCAGCACTTTTTCAGTGTAATACCCAGAGCAAATTGGTTTTTAAATACTCTTAAATTGAAGGAATGCATAAACAAAAAATTCAGTTTTCCAGCATTCTGTGATCCTATATCCTAAAACTAACTTTATGAATTCTGACACATTATATTGTATTGGGATATAGGTACAATCTTGTCACTAGATGTTTTGACAAAAAGTTTTAAAATATTTTAAAAATAATTTGTTTTGAAAAATATATAATGCGTGCATACTGTGGATGGCAAACTTGTGATTATATGGCTGCAAGCCTGAAGAAGAATACTGTGCTTGAAATTCTAGTAGACAGTTATCTATGAAAAGGATCCCTTTTATTTCTGTCTTTAAAGTAGTGAAAACATACACTTTAAAAGGATTTCTGTAATTTTTCACTAATTCCACCATTTATGGACCACTATACAAGTTTCTCCAATACTATGAGGTCAATAACAGAGCAACTGGATTTAAGAACACTTTTGAATATATACTTAGCAGACATTTATAGTGCAAAAAGAACTTGCAAAAGCAATGCTAGGTAGTTTAATATGTGTCTATGCATTACTTTATGAGAATTATGAGGATTTTTTGTGTCTGATTCTTCAAAAATTAAAGTACTTATTAAAATGTAAGTCTGCAAATAACTATATGCCTAGATGCAAATTCTCTGTTCTCTTTACACTAATGAAAAGCAGCCCACTAAGCGCAGATGCAGCAATCTGCATTCTTGGGACTCTGCCCATGCTGTGCCAGGTTCTCCTCTGAGTAACAATTCTTTTTTCCCTGCATATGGGAAAATATCACAAACACAAAATTTAAATTGTAATATTTTAAATGTGATGTGAAGATTTGAGAATATTTATACTAGCACAATGTAATGTCTGGAGGTATCAAGCTATTTCACAGTGACCTCCAGAACAAGGGGTACCATTACTAATGGAGTGCTCTGTCCAGCCTTATGGCTGTGCCTAATTAAAGTCATAAGTGCTGGTCTGGCACCTTGGAAGATTTTGCTGTTCTATTATGACCTTAAAGTACAAACACAATAGAGCAGGTTTAGAAAAGTGGATTGCTATTTTTAATTCTGGATTTCCTTAATTCTCTTGGGGTTGTTTCAGAGCAGCAGATAGTTCTTCTGGGAAAAACCACCACTACAGGGGCTTTTCAAAGCAATGTGCCCACAGCAAACTCATCCTATAGGGTAATAGTAAAACAGATTCTGCCATGCAGGTACCTGTTGCTTCATTTAAAGTTGCTTCAAGGCGCATAGTTTCTAGAAAGTGCTCTAAAATTTTCTCTGGGGTTCCTGACATCACAATATACCTGAGGGAGGGAAAGGAGCAGTTAGCATCTCATAGCCAAAAGAGCTTATCAAGAAATAATTGTGTACCAGCAAGAAGATCAGGACTGCTGTGCTGCTGTGTGCCAAACACCTGCTCTGACCAGATCTCTGTGTGCTTAGGGCAAAACCCCTCACAATCTTTGCTGGCTTCCCCCCATAAACCTTAACAGTAACATTCTCCACCCTGCCCAGGGATGAGAGACAGCCCCCTCCCCACACAAGTACTTCAGTATAACACCACCACAATCACACCACAGTCAGCAGAGCTGCAATGGTCCAAACTCAGAGAAGTACAAGCAAAAATGCTCCTCCACTGAGAATAAATATCTTAGTAACAACAGCAACTTGCAGTCATAAAAAGGTCTTAACTATGGTCTTAACTATTTCAGACTCACTATGAGCCTGAAATGAGAACTAGTGTGTATCGGTGTCAGAGCAAGGAAACAATTTCCTTCAGCATCCCCAGGTTGGTCTGGGAAGGTGGAGGCAGATAATGAAATAGCACACTGTATCCTCAAATTTGTGCAATGCCTTGCACAGCTGAAGTGTTTCAAGTTGACAAGCTGAGAATTGTACCATTTCCTGGAATTAGTTTAGTGAGGTGAGAGAACTAGTGCAACAGCCAGGTTTTTCTGCTTTATGCAAAAACACTGGCAAGATTTTAAGTACCCACAGAATATCATATGGTATTGGAAAACTTGTCCTGTCATCTTTTTTTTTCTCTTTTCTCATGGATCAGATTTCTTTATATTTCCCTTCATTCTTTCAATCTTTTCTCTTTTTTTCCTTTCTTTTTTTTTTTTTTTTTTTTTGGAATTCAACTGATAAAGTATGAAACTTAAAAAAAAATAAAAGAAAAAAAAAAGAAAGAAAAAAACCCTGAGAAGTGAAGATACTCTGCTCCTGCTGAGAAATAAGTGGTGGAGCTGAGCTCCTGGGAGCTGCTCCTCACTTTGAGCACTGACCGTCACAGTTCTTTTACCTGCCAACCTCTTTGGAAGAACTGTATTGATGTCCCAAGAACACAAACACTTGTTAAGCCAGTGCACATTCTCACAGAGATACTAACCAAGTATCTAAGTGAGTGAAGCAGAGGAATCACAGGTTGCTGTACTCTGAATATGAAAGTGAAAATGAAGAGTGAAGTGACTTGCAGGGCTGCTGAATTCAGTCTGCATGAGTGTGATCACCCATAAAGAGTTAGATCTTGGCAGTGATAACTTCAGAGCCAGTCCTCCCAAGCGAAACTGGCACTGAGGGAAAACACAGCTCAGGGAGCTGGGTAGGAGCTCTGTCTCCTCTGTAGAGAAGGCAGTGGAATCCAAACTGTAACCAAAAGGATCTGCTCCCAAAATGAAGATTCTCCCAAGGCCAAGATGAGAAAATTAGTTCTCTCCTGAGAAGAGGTGCCTGATAAGCTCCTCTTTTGGGCAGTCATTTTCAGAAGTACTGAACACTCAACTAATACATTCCAGTAACGCATTCTGGAAATCAAGAAACTTTGGTAATTTTGGTTTTGTCTCTCAAACATAAATGTAGCCACTTACTCTATTTCCTAAGGAAAGAAACATTGTCCTCAGACCCAGTGAACTCACTTTGAAGACTTTAAACGTAAAGACACTGCCAACACAGTGTAAACAAAGTAATCCAACTGGTGAAAAGAAGACAGCGAACCTTCAGGGTAATTTCCTCTTCTGTGTAACTTATGTCTATTGGTCATAGTTATCAGCAAAAGCTCCCTTGCTGGCACATTTATAGTATCCAAAACCTGACCAAAGGAGTAAAATATTTACAGAAATGAAATTCTGAGCTTTACCTGAAAATATTCCTGGTATGTAAGGCCTAACTTAACCATTTACCATAAATATCTCTGGCTATTTTTATCAAATTTCGAAAAAGAAAATGCTAAATAATACAAGTAACACTGGTGCAAAGAGTTTGCAAGGAAGGCAGTGTTTCAAAATGTTCAAATGGAACTTTCACTTTTGGAAGCATGAAAAATGTGTCAGACACAAGAAAATGGATTTAAACGTAGAACCAAGTTGCTGTGCATTGCAGTTGCTGATGCAAGTCCACTGGCTATGGTCAAGTTCCCCTCATCTGGGCAAAGAAAGACTTCTGTAAGGGTACATGGTTACCTGGTAGCATAGATTGTTTTTATAGTTGTTTTCATAGATCAAATGAAAAATAAAATAGAAGTTTCTGAAAAATGTGAAATGTGCATATAAAATGCAAGGAATGGCTTATGCAACCTTCACAGATCTTTATAAATCTTTGCATTCAGTCATGAAGTTAAAATAAGTATAAGAAATCCCAGATGAGATAAAAACTGTACCCAAAGTATTGCACAATAAATTGGCTCTTTTTTGAGAGAAAGTGAGGTTCAGGGTAAAGGATTCAAAACTTGTTGAAATTGTTTGAATGCTTCTGAAGAAAATTGTGTATCCATTTGCAAATAACACATTTACAAAGCCTTTAGGGGTTTTAGCAAGGTTCAGAATGATAATAGCCTCACTCTACTCTTATCACAGTAGTATCCAAACAGAATTGTACTTTTTCCCTTTCAGTAAGAAAGGAAAATATAGTTAATATCGTTATTACAGTGCTAAACTGTTCTATAAGATAAGCTCTGCAACTTTCATTGCATGAGATCTTTGTACTGTATATAAATTGTGCATAGCAAACTCTTCTTAGCATCTAGAGCTCAAAATACAAAATAAAGATACCTGTACTTAACAATAAAACAATGTATTTTCCTCCCATCTTTTACATAGTAACTCAGATTAATAGGGTTTCATCAATCTCCATGCTTAGTCTATTTGGAAGCTGTTTCTTGAGGGAAGTATTTACACTGAGATCTTCAGGGAATTATTGCGCAAAGACATAGACCTGGTGTGCTGCTAGAAATGGATATATTATTGAGTATGGGGCATGTGCTGATGACTAAAAAAAGAAAACCTTTATATACACTGCAGCCTTCCACCGAAAGGGAATATGCTATTGTTTGGATAATAGCACCATTTGAAAAGGTTAATAATTGTCTGACATTTGCACTACTGAATGAAAACATACTTGTGCTGCGGCTGTGAATTTCCTTGATTAGAAATTCTGTTTCCTGCTGGGATCTTCTCCAACACCAAGACATCTTGGTCATGTTCTTTGAGTCTTACTGTATTTGCTTCCACATCCTGCAAGACAAGTTATTTTTAATAAATGTGACTGCACTTGATTTGCCTGATTAGTTACTCTAACTGCATGACTTTCAAACACAAAATACTTGTGTTGGTTCTTTCCCTCTGCATTTATCTGTCTTTATTCTGTTTTTCTCACAGGCAGAATCAAGAAGGAAGCACTGGCACTGAGGCGAGAAACAGAGAATTGTGGGAGAGACTAGAGCAAGAACTATATTTAAAATCTCCATTTTATGGAGATGTCAAATTAAAAAAAAAGTTTGCTGGAAAACAGTCTCTCCATAACTTGCCATATATAATGTAATCTCCATCCCTACTTATAGGCAAACACTATTTTCTACAATCTGACTTTTCTCTAAAATAAAATAATAAAAAAGAAAATAGCATTTGAGAATAGGAAGTCTTAGCTCAGTAAACTGTTCATTTTCTACTACCAACTCAGAGTAGAAAAAGAAAAAAGTAGAATGCGCATTCAAAAAACACAGGTAAAAATTAGTACGACCATGGACTTGGATCTTCTTTGAATTATAGACCAAAGCTCAATAAGTTGCAAGTCTCCATAGCTAACCCAGCTTTAGTCCCAAAGGGATCCTCATTCCCTTTTTTACAGTAACCACAAGTAATTTTTCTAGTGGAGTACCCTTTCTGGACCCGTTTTGTTGCTGCAATACTGGGCATATACAGGTTCAAATACAGGACGATGCTAGTTTTGACTTCCTCTACTATGAATGACCACAAAATAGCCTGAATTACAGAACTGCAGTTGGACTTTGGAACACATTTACCCCAAAATGAATAACTGTCAAATTAGTCTGAGAATATCTTTCTAGAATTCTCTGATAAAGACATCTATAACTTAGGCCATTTGCCACTTGATTCAGGCTTGAAACTCTTGAATTTAATGTACCTGACACTGACCAATGTGGGAGAAGGGGTGATGTTGTTTTTTTCAATATTTGGACAGAATATCACTAAGAAATCCTGAGCAGCATGAGGAAAAGCTGAGCAGGGCAAATGCTAGATTATAAAATGTGAGACACAAAAGATTCCATTTGGTCGTATTTTCATGTCTGAGCTGGGAGCTGAGAGAGGAAAGGTGATGAACATATTCTTTATGTGACCTTTTAGACTGTCTCATCTCGGTTCCACGATTAGGCATACTACAAATAAGGTTATTAATATGAATATATTCATAGAAATGACAGCCTCTAGAAGAATTTGCAAGTTCTGATCTCACACTGAGGGCTGCCCTTCCCACTCTTACCCTAAGGATCCTGTTGAAGTCCTCCTTATCTACTCTCAAGAAGTGGCAGTTGTCTTCCCGCAGAACAATGGATGCTGCTCTGGGAGCATCATTCACAAGTGCTAACTTGCCAAAATCATCTCCTTCGTGTAGAGTACATACCACACCCTGCACAGAGCAAAACATTTACATGCAGAAACCCATCATTACTCCGGATTCTATTGAAAGTCCTTGTACAAACACTGGACTTCACAATCAAACACCAAAATAAATCTATTTGGCAGGAAATCAACAGCCAAAATAATGACTAGGAAACAATACTTGATAGCTGGTTATTACTATTACTAAAGAGAGGCAAGAACAGAAAAGAATCAGCTTGTTCTCTGAAACTGCATTCAGCTTGAAGGACTCTTCTCAGCCTGCTGAAGACAAAGTTGTCGACTATTTTGTTATTCATTTATAGGGGCCCTAAAAAATAAAATCAAGTTTGCAGAATTAACATAGAACAACACATCTCCAGCTGTTGCACATCAGCAGCACTCTGTTCCCTCCAATTCACAGTAACAGAGGATCTGGCCCACCCAGTGATGTAAAAAACACGGCTAAATATGTGTTACTTAGGAACAGACTTATCACTAGGGCCCATGTGCTAGATTTTGGTGAAATGCTTTGTTTTCAAATGGAGGATTCTCAGTCACTGAATGAGAAATCAATGAGGAGTAGGGTTTAAGACTCAAGGGATTCCTGTGTACCAATATCTTTTTTGCTTTGAAAAATCTCTCTCATAAACAGGAAATTTAATAAAGATACTTTTTGGTCTATGGCTTAACTAAAATGAATAGCTGGCATAAATTTGGAAGAGCTTCAACCAACCTGAGAACGACCAGTCACAAAGCAGTACTTTTGTCAGACATGCATGAGAACAGTTAGTCATCCAAATGCACGACAACATGGTGGTAAAGGGATGGGGCAAAACCCCCATGAGAGAGAAGTCTGGCAATCCACCAAATTCCAGCAAATTACTTTGTCCTAAAGATACTGATGTAACTCTGATGGATTATAGTCAGAAACAGAGTAATATATCCCAAAATTATAGAGCAATCTACTAGAAGTATAATCAGTGAAACCACTGGATCATTTCTTAATAAAATTACAATCTATTTGTTTTGTCAAACAAAGCAATTTCACTCTAAATTAAACTGTATTCCTTCAAAGCTTACTCTTACAATTTCAATAATAACAATCATACAAAATAGCTTCTGAAAAAAATACCTTGCCATAAATGACTACGTTTACTGATCCCTTTAGGATAATGTACCAAGAAGTACCTTCTTCTCCCTGATTAAATACTACAAGAGAGAAAAGATTTTATGGTTAGAATATAGTTATTCAACATATAAATGGGCCAGATTCTTCACCCAATAAAATTCAAGGTAACTCTACAGTCATATAAATGTCTACCGTATAAAAGGGCATACTATGATTTTAAAAGCAACTGCCTTTAGAATTTAGAAAAACAATTCATACCCACATAGTTATGTTATGTTATTACACCGATGTGAAAGTTGCTTTTCTTTTCTATGACAGCTCCAACAACTACTTTATCGATATGTCAGGTTATCAATTACTATTAGCACACAGGTTGGATCCCGCTAGTAGCACCATGTTCTAACCCAGTTCTCTAGTGAGTGTGAATTTAATATTCATTTGCTAAAATGTCTCAGTATTAACATGTCTGAGTAATCTACCATTTAAAATCCTTTATTTTGTGCAGGAAGATTTTTTTAAATACAGGATTATATTAAAATACATTTTAAATAGAGATTGGTCAAACCAAAAATTCTATGTAAAAACACACCCAAATTGTAAGTGATACATACACTCAGCCAAGGATACAGAATTAATTTTGGTATTGTCCCCACATTTGGAAACAGACTAAGCTAATACTTATTACCCTAGGTTTTAAACATGAAGTGACAATCAAGTTTGAAGAATGCATCCAAGCTTTGCTCTTGTCATTTAAACATTAGGAATTTAAATATTCATAGCACAGGTGAGAAAGAGATCTGACAGGATTTCATTTACTTACAGACTGTTCCTGCTTTGGGATGTGACTCAAAAATGAGGACACCTGCTAATTCCCGTTTTACCTTAAAATAGAAAGAGAAATTATAGTTATTATATGTATCTCATTCCTCCTGGTGATGAGGTCACATAACATAGCCCCGTTGTACTTCCCTTCCCTCTACATCATTGATCAGTTGTTGGTCTGCTTCACTTGATCTCCTAATTCCTATTGATTGGCTCTACAGAGCTACAATTCCTGGCTCCAAATGGCTCAGACAAGGGCATCTTTAAGATATGGGTCTCCACATCTTTCTTTGTACACACACATGTGAAATGACCATCAATGATTAACAAGACAGGAAGTTTCAAATGGTAGTAGTTAATCTGTTACAGAAGATAGCTAGAGATTGTTAATTACTGCATGGAAATATTCCTGTTCTCTCCTGAGGAATCTGGTTCAGACTGACGTAAGTCTGTGCTTCTGCTGTGTCAAGCTGTGAGGCACAGCCATCTGGACTTGCTGAGTTCCCTTTCCGCCTGACAGCTCCCCAGGCAAAGCATCCAGCTCAGTACCTCTTCCAGGAACAGGACACTGCCCTTGGTGTCAGCACGCTCCTTGCTGGAGTTGTTCTGCCATTGGTGTGATCAGCTCTGGCTGACTGGGCACTTGTCTTTAGTGAAACACTGCTTACAACTGCTTTTTGTCACTGTAAACACTGTGTTCTGCCACAAAATAGCAGTAGCACTAGGAATCTTGTATGATCCCACGTTCTTCTGTGTTTTATGTTTCCCTTCATACAACCACAAGTCTCCAAGAACTTAGAGGCCAATTTCCAAGCAGCAGGATTCACTTATTTGGAGAATGCCAGCTGGTGACAAGCCATTTTTCACAGGTACTACCATGTAAATTAATCATGCTAAATACAGATCAAAAGCTGGCCTCAACATCTATTTACTAGTAGTATTTTCACACGACTGTCTCATTTGCTTAAATTAAAAAAAAAAAATATAGCCAAGAAGAAAGACTTGGAAAGGAACTCTCAAATTCTGGACACAATCCAAATGAGAATCTGATGGCTGCATCTCCTAAGATGGGTGGAAAAATTAAGGCACTGATGTACTTAAAGGCATCCACCCAGCCTTGGTGCTCAGGAACCAAGTAGAAACATATCACATCAGCCACCTCTCCTAGAACTTTTTCCTGACAATCAGGGGAAAGCACTCCCTTTTTGAAGCCTGGAGAAAAAGAGCAATAAATAGAGGTTTCTTAAAGTACACTGACCAGTGAACACACTCAGAAGCCTGTGATTTCTGTAACACTTAGCTCACCAAACTCCTTTATAACTTCTGCTCAAAGGCAATGATACTTTCATAAGGCCAGGAAATACAACCCCATTAGCACTGTTCTGCACAAAGCAGAGAGCACTTCTATCCATTTATGTCCTCAGATGTCTTCAGTTGATTCAGTCATTGGCCTTTGCTGTGAATGAATCCACTTGATGAAGCCCAAGGTTTGACTTGTTTTTAACACCGTGTTATATAATTGTTCTTCATTTGTACATTAACTTCACAGGCCTCTAGCAGGAATTAGTTCACCACCACGAGACTTGAGCTTTATCCATTTTACTTTCTACTGCTTGTGGCATATCAAGAAAACTTATTACTTTAGGAATTATGCCTTACTTAAAATAAATTAAACATTCAATTTCCTTTCAAGTTGATTGGTATTAATCTTCTGGTTCATAGAAGCAATGCTATCTGTTGTTCCTCTGAAGATTTCCTCTAAGCCAGTCTTAGTTTCTGTCTTCTTCTTTAGTTCATGATGCACGTAATAAGCTGGCATTTCCATATTCTTACTAAAAACATAGAATCATCTGCACTTCAAAATGCCAAGTATTTTTTGCAGTTTGTATCACTTTCCATACTTGTTCCATATGGTATTTGCTGTGGTATTTGACCTCAAGTCTGATTTTCTTCTGGTTATGTCCACAGTATCGAGAATTTTCTCCACTCCATCTCAATACCTGTTTATCCTGGGTAGTTTCTTTTGTTCAACTTTTAAAGGGTCATTTCTGGATCTTACAGTAGTCTTTCTTTATCTACTCTTTTCTCTACATTCCAAGGATTTCTAAGGCTTTTGGATGTTGAGCAATACATCTAGTGCAGGTACCCTGGTTTGCAAGCTGCAGTTTGTCTGCAGACTGAGCTCTGTGTGGGAGCCCAGAGAGACACGAGGCCATGGACTGCCAGCCATCTTCATAGCAAACAGCACAAGTGGCACCAGCCAGGTGAATGCACACTGGGAGACAGAGAAGGAGCACAGCACACAGGAAGACGAGAGAGACTTGTGAATGCTTGGATGGCGAGGTGATAAAAGCCCAGGAGGTTCTTTATTGGGGGTCCCTCCTCAGAGGCACCAGCTTGAGCTGTTCCTGTGTTACAGCACTGTGAATAAATTGCTTCATGGAGCAAGACATACAAGGCTCTGCTATGGGAAACCTGGGGTGGAAGCAGTG
>NW_005054298.1:18893716-18942459 GCF_000277835.1 Geospiza fortis | reverse complement strand
GCAGGAGCTGCCAGATCACTGGAGCTGCCCCCTGTGAAGGGGCTCCAGCCCCAGCAGTGACAGTCTCTGGTGCTGGAAGTGTGACTGCCAGAGTCTCACAAATGGTCAAACTGGGAAGTTTCCTTAACACCAATGTAATTCAGATACCAACTCTGACTGCCTACTTTTCTTAAAAAACGAAGTTCAGGTTTTTATATGTTTGCATGGAGTACTATCTTTCTGTAATGCAGCTTCATAATTAGCTGCATCTGTCCAAGCTAACTGAGAACGACTGAAAAAACCAAGGGATTCTGACGAAAGTATTGTCAAATATGGATCTACTTTCTGACTGGTTTCCTTTTTCTGAAAGCATCCACATCTTATTGCTACCAAGCAAAGTGCTATTTAGCTTGTTTCAGTTGTCTGCACAGTGAGACTTTAAACAGATGCATTTTCCTGTCTATTCCATTTATCCTTGGTTCTCTGAGCTGTTCTTGACCACTTCAGTATTGCACAATACTGAAGTGGTCTGATGAGCTTTCTTTCACTCAACGACCAAACTCCAACCAGCAAGCACTGCACAGCGCACCTTTCTCCACAGTATAATTTCTCCTCCTAACTGGTTCAAGCCAAGACTCCTTACAGAAATCAATTCTGCAAAATTCAGTAGTACCAGTACCTTCATTTACACAAGGACAGGGACCCAGACAGCAGCACCTGTGCCAAGTGAGGGGCTGTGCAGAAATACTTGAAGAGAATTCTATCTGATATCAAATAGACAACCTACACCTGCACAGTGCTTGGGTGATTCTCAAAGATGGAATAAATTCTTTGCATGGAAAGTATAAATGAAAATGGTTACAGGCTCTCCAAGTTTAATAAAGTCAGAAGTAAAACCAGAAGTAAAAATTGAGCCTCCCTTTAGGTGATGAATTATAATTTTTAAAATTACTTACTGTGGTAGAAAGGTGAGATAAGGCCTTAATGTGGAGAAGTTCTTCATATATAAATTCTAAGTCATCCACAGTTCTCTGGCCAGGGCTACAGAGAGAATATAAAAGGGAAAACTAAATGCAATAAATGCCCAAAATAAATACATCACAGAAAGACAAAACAACACGAAATGCTGCTGAACTGTCTAGTGAAGTGTACATCCTCACTAAACAGGGACTGAATGATGTTTCTGGCTGAAGGACTGAAACACACAAAGGATGGAAGCTCTGTGAATGCTACCCGAATGACACTGAGCAGCAGCCATGGCAACCACCTTAGAGAGATCCTGATTAGGCAGCTTCTCTGATTAAATCAAGTGTTCTATATATGTATAAAATGGTCACAGAAATCAGAAATGCTAGTTGTAGCAAACACAGTTGTAGTGGTTTGTAAAGGAGTGTGTGAACTTCTGCTGAACAAATTGGGGATGCAGCAATGCATCTTGGAGAACAGCTAACGACTGCTCTACAGTTAATGCTGAGTGCTGCTGTTTAGCCACAACGGCAAATAAGAACCACTCAGTAGTTTCAGCTTCTCTCACTGAAAAATACAAGAAGCTTGTGCTAGAGAAGAATTATTCCTTCATCAATGCGCTGATGAAGGAATAATTCTTCTCTAGCACAAGGAGTAGTAAGGAGGCTGGCACTGTGGCTGAAATAATTGCATTTCTGTAATCTACCCAAAATTTTCTGATTGCTAAAGAAGGACACAAATACTGTGGGGACTGCAGTGTGTCAGAGATGCTTTGGAGGATCTAATAAACAGCACACAGGAAGAGTTGTGGGAGCTTGACAGTAACTCCCAATCTTTTTCTCACTCACAAGATTCTCTTCAGTTACAATATCTAATACAATATTATTTTCTAAAAGAACAATTTCTCCTGTCATATAATTTCGGACAGCACGTTGGAGTGACATATGGACACAAAGGAAGAAAAATTCCTTTAAAGCATTATTTCAAGCTATTTTTGTAGGACTGAGTCCTTCCAAATAATATGGTTTAGATTTGTGAAAAGCAGATTACAAGGAATTCATTAAATGGGCCAAGAACAAAAGAGCAACAAAGACATAAGGGAGAGGATGGAAATGGGATACAAGAGAGGAAATGGGATACAAGAAGTCCAGTCTGGGGGCAGGAGTTCCAAATAAGAAGGTTTACATCCTCCACCATTACAACAAGCACAGTTCTAAATCCTGCTGTCTGCAATGTGTGGTGTCAAAAGAATTAACAGCACAATTGCATCTTTGGACAGCCCTAAAAGAAAAACTACAATGATAGAAGTTTTCCTTCTAAAATGTCAGTATTACAGGAGACTAGCACCTAGAGGATCAGGAAAGCCATATGAAGAAATGCTGTGCTCTATAGATTTTCTGCCTAGTCACCTCCTGATTCAACAGTCTGTCTACATCTCGTGTGAGACACAGGGAGTACCCAGCTGTGTTACTCTGGAATTATATTGCATCTTTTTACAAAAGTAGCTGGATGGAGACTTCATTTGGATGAAAGAAGAACTGAAGAAGTCACAGAAAATATAAGGAGAACTGACATCACTGCTAAGCAAGCTTTATTTTTCTTCTGTTCCTCACTATAACAATGACATGCATTTATTATTACCCAGATTAAAGACAAATTTAGACTACAAATAATTTTGGATTAAATTACTCTTTTCTCATACAGAATCAAACTATTAAGGGAAAACCAGAAATTGGTTTGGTACTGCTATGCCCTCTAGTGACTCAAAATACTCCACTGTTTCTGAATCTGGCTTGACATTACAAGGCTGACGCTCCTAGTGATTTATGCAGGGCAGCTTAATTAAGTACAGCATAAAACTAAGCCAGTACTAACTAGCAAACAAAAAGTGAGGATTTTAATAAATAATAGGGAAGTAGCAACTTTAATTTTATTACATGCTTGCAAAACGAGTATGGAAAATATAGTGTAACAAGTTAAGAACTTTCTACATTAAATCAAAAGATAAAAGGATGATGTCTTACTATATGAGATCTCTATCATAAAGACAAAAGGACACACTCTTCCTTTAGCATGTCCATTTGCTTCCTATGTTAGCACACTGGAAGGACTGACAATCTGTAGCAGATATCTGTACCTAGTCTTTACTTCTGTTCCTGCAGATGTCACGTGGAGAGATATTAGGCATCACTGTGTCTTTAAAGCCTGTGTGGTGACCCACTGATGTTGATTTGTAGGATCCTGCTGTGTAAAGACCTAGTTT
This sequence comes from Geospiza fortis, assembly GCF_000277835.1. NCBI lineage: Eukaryota > Metazoa > Chordata > Aves > Passeriformes > Thraupidae > Geospiza > Geospiza fortis. Next base: position 18,939,251 of record NW_005054298.1, on the reverse strand, counting down.
CTGCAGGGGACACATTCTAACAGCAATAGCTGGTTATAGAGCGGATAATAAATGGAATAGGTAGGGAACGAGGGTACACATTAATGGACAGAACTCAGGTGATATTAAGTGATCAATAAAACTGTTCAGTGCTTGGAGAATTTACCAAGGTCAGAGACATCAAGCTTCTCTGTGACTAGGATGTTGACAATAACACAGTACTTTACCATTGATAAACCATGTATGTCAAAGCAGTATCATTGATTATTTTTATTGTACAGCTAACCAGAAAATTCTCAGATAATAAGAACAAGGGAAAAGATCAGAGACCCCATAACATTGTGATTAAGTGTCAAATGCTCTCTATGAAGAAAAAGATGTGCTAAGTGAAGCCACTAAGAGCATATAACACAGATTTATTATTTCAGTCACACTGCTAACTTACTTTAGGCTAGGGCATTAAAAAAAAGAATGTAATCCATAACATTATCTGAGCTAAATACTATTGTCAGATGAATACAACTCTTCCTTTAAAGACTCCTATTATTATTGTGTTTAGCTTTGTATTATAGCATCCTATTAAATTAGGGTTTACCATCAGGACATATTTTCATACTGAAGGGGGGAAACACTTAAGGAGGAGCTGTATTAATTCTACAGTAATTTTTACAGGGACTTTAGCAAGGTCTGCACCTGTACTACAGCCATTATAAGGAGCAGAGAGCTGTGTTTGCTACTTCACAAAAAGCTATTTTCACATTCAGTATATGTGTTTCCAAAGGGGGAAAAAAACCACAATAGCAACAAGAGCCTGCCAAAAATTTCCCTGAGCTCTATTCTGTTTTTTAAACTAAAGAACATTCTTTCACAGTTTGACAGTTAAAATGCTGCAGTTAATGTAATAAACAGAGAATTTTTTAAGTTGGCTGTCAAAACAAGTGACACTTTTTGTTAGAGATTTTCAGATTTTGAACAATAGAAAGTACCTTTCAAAGCAACAGCTTCATTATACAATCAAATTCTCAAAGTAATCTTCTCATCAAAGAATATTGTCTTATTTCTTTCAGGGTAATTATCTGAGTTCTGCAACCTCTCTGGAAATGGTTACTGTTATAAAATGCAGCTGTGTTGGTTTGAAAATTGTGGGTCCTGCTCAGGTCAGCTAGAGTCAGCATCTCTGAAGCCTTGACAATTCCTTTGAACTTTTGGCAGCTGTAACAGTGTCTAGTCAAAACTAGCAGGACTATGAGGATTCATGGAGATTTTGACAGCTTTGCTACAGCTCAGTCCAGGGAGGATTTTCAACTAACAAAATCATTAAGTATGTAAACGGAATACTAGAACAGCAGTTCATATGGTCCCTGGCAGTACAAGGTTACTTCAGTGAGCAAAGGGCTGCAAAAATAAGCACTTTATGAATATCAGCCTTGAGAAAACCTTTCTCCTCACTATATCCCATGAAAAATCTCCTATTAGTATTCATTCAGGTGATGCTGTGCAAGTGACAATACAGAGAGAAGAGCAGTACTTTCCACAGTATCCTTCCAGCCTTTCAGCCCTCTGTAAGCAGTCCAGATGATAATCAATATTTATCCTGCTAGTGTAAACTTACACTCACTGTTCTGGAAGTCATGAAAGAAAGCAAATGTAGTGGGTAGCCAAAACCCATGATAACTAAAAGGGAAATGCTCCTAGAGATGACCTGCTCAGCTGGCCTGAGGCACAGGACAGAGTGCAGAGAAGCAGGGTCCCAGCACACATAGCATTGCTCAGTCTCCAATGACTGGTGTCTGCTCAGAGGTGCAAAAGCTCACTTTTGCTCCTCAGTGGAAAGGGCACAGGACATGTCTGCGAGGGTACAAGATCTCAATTCCATTACTCCCTAAGGGTGTATGGAAACACCTTGCTCTCAGTCTGGCTTGTCCATGTATTTTGTGTGACAGGGAGCAAGTGCTCCTTTAGTTGTGCTGACTAGATCTCTAATAAGGAGAAGAAATAAAATGTATACTTCAAACCTATTGCTGCATGACAGGGTTTCCTGTTTTTATAAGCACAAGTGTTTGATGGCACTTTTTGAAATTCAATGCTTTTAGGAAGTTTTTGGAAAAGTGCTGTTGAAATGAGCTTGTGATCTAAAGAGGAATGGAGTCTGGAAAGGATACAGATGGAAACAGAACAGGAACAAGCACTTGGGTTAGGTGATGCAAAAATCTTTTACTATGAAAAATGTTCTCACACTGTAAGCAGTGCCCACTCCTCTCCTATAGCAAAGACAAACTTTGCCAATGGCCTCAAGGTAGCAGGATCCAGCCCTGTGTACTTGCCTGTCTTGAATAGCTCCTTACAAGAAAATCTTCAGTGAAGGTGAGTTTAAGTTATTCCTTATTCTCAGTGCGTTTAATTAGCAGTAAAATATGTCTGCCATGGCCACTAAACCCTACCTGCTTAATGCTTGCCTTCAAGGGAGGGTCAAACAGAGTTTATACTGGCTTTGAAGTCACTATAAAGCTGTGTGAAAAAAAGGCTGATAATCAGTGTAGTAATGTAATCTTCCATGTCACAAGGAAGACCCATGATATTAACTCATTATTCTGCTTACGGTTTCCTGAGAATCATCCTCATATGAGCATCTGGCCCAATCTGAGAGAGAAGCAGCATAGTATCCTGTAACTCCTCATCACACTCCTTTTTCTCCTCCTCAGTTGGCAAAGGGGCATCCTCATGCTCATCATCCAAAAATCGATAAAATAAGTATTTGTCCTGAAAGTGGTGTTCCTGGTCCACTGTAAACAACATAACACATCAAATACTGAATGCTCCACAATGAAACAAACCTTGTAGAAATCTGTGTAGTTATCATGTTTGTTACAGATAGATTATTTAAGAAGGGAAAGAAAGCTACAGAAAAACTCTAAGAGCATGAAACTATTTCTCATGTATGTAGCTTGAAGGGTTCACTTTTAAATTGTGTACTACAAATACTATCCAAAAGGCTTCCATATAAGTATGTTGTGGGTGTGTATAAATAGATGCATACACATGTATATGTTTTTTTAATTAGTTCTGTTTTCTTATTGTTTGAAATTATTTCATTTAATCAAACAAATGACACTGGGGAAAATGGTTATACTATGAATTTCTAAAAGGTATTCTCTAGCACAAATACTTTGCTCTACATATTTAGACAGGCTGAAAAAAGGTAGGAAAAGCAACTAAACTCCTTGTCATGTAGCAGAAATGTGTATCATCAAGGTATAATCCCAGGGGCAAGTGCATTGACCTGTGCCTGGGGGACTAACTTAATGGATGAACTGCCAAGAGAAGACCTCTAAAGTAACATTATGATATTGCAAACCCCTCGTCTTCCAAGTAAGTCAGAGTGATGTGTTGAGTTGGATATTGTGATGCAGCTTGCACTAGCATGCCCTGGAGAGTTCAAGGGAATATATGGCAGGAATTCAAGTTAGAGCCCTTAGGGTAAGGGAGCAGTGGAAACAATCTGCCTTCCCCGTATGGAATTTTCTCCCTGGGATATAGGAAGCACAAAAGATGATAAATGCAAGTTTACTGTAATAGAGCTGCTCTTCCACATTTAATAAAAATGTATATGCAAAGCTTCAAATATCAACATTGCTTTAGAAACCTGCCCTTTTTGAGGGCTGTAATATCCTGTTACCAACTAAATCCCGCCAAATGGAAACTGAAAGTCAATGTAAAATGCAATCAGAAAGCTAATATAAAATCACAGATTTCTGCACTGGAATATCTGGTGTGCTGAATTTGAGAACCCCTCCAAAACCAATGGAAATCATTCCAAAATTACGAATCTGAGCAAACACAAACACTCACATTCACTTCTGAATACTGCAAATCTTTGATGAAGGTTAGTTTTATGTATGGTAATACATCCCTTGATTTTGGCCTGAGTGCTACCTAGTTCTAACAATATAAGCACAAGCCAGTGTATTCCTAAGTATAATTAGAGCTATAATTATCAATTGTTCATTTATGATGCAATATGGTCGTAAGTTAAAAAAGTATACTGGCAGCAAGATTCAAATAATACTGCCTGTGTGTTGCACTTGTACTTATGAATGAACAGGCTTCTCTGCGGCATTTATTTTAGGCTCATGATCCCCTTCTTTTTCATGAAAAAGAACACAGAGGTGTTATTGTCACACACTGCCCATATTTTAGTCAAGATAGCGATTTTCTTTGTCTTACCATGGTTAAGAACACCTTCTTCCAGCAGTACTTGCCACATGCCAACAGCCTGGGTTCGTAAATGGACACAAGGACTTTGTTGCATCATCCAGTCAACTAGCTCTGTCCCCACACAGCATTGCCTGAAGGACAGATAGACAGGAATGAAAGGGAAGCCTGCCAAGAGAGAGACTGCACACAGTGACTGCCAACAACAGTGATATCCTAAACTCTGTATAGACTTAGTTAAATCTCCCTGCAGAAAACCCCATGTCACCATCTACATACACATGCTTGAAATACCAGTGAAGGTGTCCAATTTTAAGAAGATCACCTTAGCAAAAAAGTGTTTTGGGAAATGCAGAGTTCAGAGGATCTATTCGAGCGTGTGACACCTGGTACAAAATCTACAGCACCAGTGCAACAACCTCTAACCCAGTTTTCAAAAAAAACCTCTATATACCATGGGATACCAAAAGCCTCATGCTTTTCAGAATCTTGCATGAAAACAGACATTTAATACTGTAAAAGTTATGTCAATGCAGCCTCCACAGGAAAAGTGAGTGCTATGAGGGTGTTCCTGCATTTGTAATGAAACTTCTGTCACACTGTATTTGGAGACATTTGGTTTTGGTACAGTGTTCCTGAGGCTCTCTCATTTCAGGTCTTCGTAACCTTACACCTCCTGACTGACCCAGAGGCAGACAAGAGCAGGTCTCAAGCTCTGGAGAACAGCCAAAAAGGATTAAAAAAGCAAAAAGCTACATGGTCACTTAGTAAAATTCTTTATTGTTACACTCCTTAGCTCAGCAGAACAGTAAGAGTTTTCCCAGTTCTGTGTAAGAGAAAATGGTGCAGTTGTTTGGACCAGTACTCTTCATTTATCATATATGCTCTTCTGTTATTCTAGACCAATCAGCAATGTCATATTGTGACATATTCTTGAATCAACTCACAAGTGCCAAATAACTCTGTATTTTAAATATATTTTGGGCTGAAATATGAAAAATCAATGCATTTATTTCAAATGAAGATCAATATATTGATTTACTATTTAGAAAAACACACACTCAGAGATTCAAAAATAATTTTTACTTAGAAACTCTGAATAATGAACTAGGTATTTGATTTAAACATTAGACACTAAAACAAACTGATTGTTTCTTAAGCCGATAGTAGGTAGATCATGACACCTTGCAGGCAGATTTCTTTCTACAAGTGCCATTGTTATCTCACTTCAGCAAGACTGTGCTGCCACCAGCAGGAAGACAAGAGAGCCTGGCAATACACCAGAAAAAAAATTAAACAGAGCAGCAAATCTGCATCAGGAATGTTTCTCACCAGGTGAATTTTCAGAACACCACAGTGAGCAAGACTGCTATAGCAATCAGTACAGGAACATAACGTATTAATAAAGTTTTCTATTATCTCTTACTGATATACAAAGAGAACAGAATCTTCATTTTAGCTTGGTACTACACATAATATTCCAGCTAACTATTAACTATGCTTTGGAAGAGTGTTTGTATGTGAATGCTCTGTTCACAATCACAGACTCAATTTCCAGTCAAATTACTTCAGAAAGGATTTACCAGGCCCATTAAAGACTGCATAACATCCAACTCAAATAGCATCACAGAATAATTTCAGACCTTTTGAGACCTGCAAGTATGGTAAGGCATACATGACAAACCAGAGAATGGCAGGCATAAAAATTCAGAGACCTCTATACAATCAGCTCACACACCTGTAAGTCTTCAGATGGTATTTACGATCTCTTATCATGTGAGGAGCTCGGGACAGAATGGTATTCCGCAAAATCTTTCCAGCTCTAAGGATCTTTTCTGAAGGAACCTTGGTGATCATGGAGAAAAAGAAAGACCAAGAAACACAGATTTTAAACTTTCTGGAATCTCTGTGCTGCTTTTTGCAAAACAAAACACAAATGCTCTTTTTCCTGAATTAAAAATCCTCTTGCACAGAGGCTTACTTTTGCAGAGCAATATAGTATATATTTGGGATTTTAAGTTGCACATACTTCTCACATCTAACAGAAAGCATCACTTCAGTTGATTCATATTATACTGTTGGAAATAGTTATTTCTATTTGTCTAATGGCCTGGCTCTACAGCACACCTATGTTCTATTACCTGTGTAATGATTTTAGTAGGATGATGTGGGATGTGAGGATCAATAAGAGGTGTCTGAAAAATAAAATGAAATTAAATAAATTTTTTAAGGTTGACCAGAAAAATAAAGACTAAAGTAAAAAAAAATTAACAAAAAAGCTGTAATAACAAAGAATAACGTGGAAGTCCAAGCTCTGCCCAGGACATAGGAATATATAAAAAGCTTTGGAACACATCCTAAAGGCAAACTTGGTTGTTGAGGCTTAGCAAATTAAAACAGTGACATGACATGTGAAGATGAATAACAAATCTGTGCTAAACTTTGTAAAGTGCTAATGGGCAATGGCTGAATGTCACACCAGATCTGAGCACACACGGGCAGTTACCTCTTCACCCCGTACAACATGCATCTGCCCTGCCATTCAGCCCCCCACCACAGAAATTCTCTCCTCCTTCAGCACCTTTTTCTATTCAGCTCTTTTCTCCCTTACAGTACAGCACAAGAAACAGGAATGGAGATGACGATCTTCTTCCTCTGTGTTTTCTAAATTATCACCAGGCTGAGCTGGCAACCCTTTTATAGCCGCTCTCTGAAATGCAGAGGCAGGCAGGCCACTCGCAGGGACCCAGGCAAGGACTGGGGCTGGCGAAGAAAAAAGGAAAGAACAAAGCAAGTGGCTTGGTTCTACAAAGGGAAGAGTGAAAGGAAAGACCATCAGGACTCTACAGGGGAGAGGGAGAGAAGGGGATGAGAGAAATGGGAAAACAGGCACATAACAAACAGGTGAAAGAGGGAGACAGGGAGCACATGGCACAACACACAGGGAAAAGGAAAGCGGAAGGTTAAAGGACAGTAGAAATGGAAACAAAGGAGAGCAAGAGCGAACTTCAGCGGCCACGTGAGGATGATGGGCAGATCTTTGGCTTGTAGGGTCTGGCAGTTACAGCATGGACCAAATTCACTTTGAGTATGCGATGTCAGGACACGACACAAGGGCTGGCTTTGGCTGGTGCTCAGGGCTGGCTGACAGCAGATCAGGCTGAGCAGAGCACTCCCACAAGGGCAAGACTCTGCACCTTGGCCCATGGCAGCCACGGTGCCCTCACAGCCCTGCGGCAAAGCCAAGGCAGCCGGGGCAGAAGTCAGTGAAACACACACCAGGTACTTCTGGGTTGAGGTACCAGCTTCCTTAAACTGGGCATCTGTCCATTAGCTCCCATGGGATTTTAATGATGTGACAAAGTCCTTGTAGTTATCAAACAGGGTTAAGCTCTAAAAATGCATCAGGAAACTATGGTGGGAAGGTGAAAATGAAGGAAGGATATGACAGAAATCAATAATCTTAACATAGAGGCCTGCATATGGAAACTAACACAAAGTTCTTGTTTCTATTCATACCTTACAAGAAGTCTCTGAAAAGGCATATCAATACAATTAAAATGGGAATCCTGATTTTTCTCATTTAATAAGTCAACAATTTTTCATAAACTCATTTAAGTTCCAAACATTTCTGTCCAGCCAGAAGAGCAGTAGCACATCCCTCAATATTTCTTGGTTTCTGGAACTGTGTGGAATCTGCTCTAGATAGTCTACATTTGCAGTTAACATAGGCAAAGAATAGCAAAAATCTTTTCAAAGATGCCTCTAATGAAAACAAAACCATAGAATAACAATCTCAAACAGGTACAATACCCTTAATCTAGCTTCCAGATTTTAATTCTACTTAGGAATATACTTAGAGGAGAGATAAAATATGTAAGACAAAAAATATAGATTTTTAGAGCAACAGACCAGCAAAAACAAATGCACATTTTTGTTCTTTGGAGTTTCAATTAAGTTTTAACAAAAATGTATAAACTAACAGGTGAAAAATTTACCATGGATGAAGATTTTTTAATAAATCTCCTAACTTAACCAAAACAGAATGTAAGACAGCATTTGGAAGAAATCTGATTCAACCCAAAAAGGTGAAAGCTAAGACACAGCACAAGAATCTCCAGAAAGCAGAAGGAAGGCTTGTTCACCTACATCCTGACCAATACAGAAGGATCAGCTGCAATGATTGAACATAACTTGGGTGAAGGTGATCATGAAATGATCCAGTGTCAGAACTTTACAGAAGGAAGAAAGAACATCAAAGCAGACACAAGGGACTAGAAAGAAAAGTTTCCATAAAAACAGAATACTAATACCTACATTCCTGGAGTGGGTCATGGGGGAACAAGTGTGAGGTAAAAGGAATTAATGGGAGCTGGCAGTTACTTAAAGAAACCATATTAATCATGCATACAATATATACTAGAACTTAACTAGAAGGTGAAGTAAAGACTTAGCTAAAGGAAGAGCTCTTCACTGACACACAAGAAAGGAATACACAGAAAGGAGAGAGTAGGGGGTCTAAAGCAAGTATAAATTGAATAACAAAAGACAGAATTAGAAAAGCAAAGGTATAAAATGAAACAGACCTGCCAAGAAATGTCAAGAGGTACAAAAACATTCCACAAGTACATTAGTAGTAAAACAAAGAAAACAAACAGTGTTGAGCTACTGTTTAACAGAGGGAAATCTATTTACAGGTGGTTCAGGAAAGCCAGAAACTTTTGATTTGTTTTTAATCAACGTTCATTAGAAAGATCAATGGCAGAGAGATGGTTAATATCCTGAGTAGTAGAGTGACAGAAGTAAAATCTCAACCTTGAAAAAAACCCCAAAAACATAAATTAGTTGTTTTCAGATTGGCTTTGTAGAATTTAATGCAGGAAACTTGAAGAGCACAAAGAAACTTAAAGAGGGCTGCATCCATCTCTGAACCATCAACAGCCACTCTTGGTGTCTAAGGAAGGCAGCTGAAGACAGAAATATGGAAAAGGAGAAGCTGAAAAAATACAGATGTCAGCTTAAAGTCTTCCTAGAAAAAGTTAATTTGTAAGCACCTGGAAAAGAACAGGGAGATGAGTCACATGTGACGTATATTAACCAAGAACAGATCATGCCACACTGATCTGATTTCTTTTCATGATCAAGTAGCAACACTGATAGATTAGACAAGAAGCAGCAGATTTTCAACCCTTTAGTAAGGCTTAGCACTTTCTCATCAGATATTCTCTTCTGCAACAGTCAGATTAAATTCTTACAAAATAGGTGCAACGCCAGTTGGAAAAGTGCATTTTGAAATCAATTACCAGTGAAGCAAAGTCAAACTGGCAGTCATACCAGAGGTCTGCACAAAGCAGCATTCAAGAATATATCATATCTGATAACATTAAATATTAACATGGGAATTAACATGAAGCAGAATACACCTTTATTGATTCTGCAGGAAACTTCAGGATGGGAGGCATTGCACATACATTGCAGAATAGGTTTACAACACGAAACAGTTGTAACACTGGTCTAGAAATGATACTTTTATGCAATACAGAGTGATGACTACATTTCTGAAGCGGGTGGAATCAGCTAAATAAAGACAGGGTAGGGAACAAGTGTCTTAGTGCAATACCACAGAAAAGAAAAAAAGGTTTACAATGTTTTAAATATTTAAACACAGCTGAATAACCAATGTCATACTTGTGTGAAAGCAGCAAATATTGTGCTGGAATGTAGTAATATATTAGATACATAATGGTGTTCTGCTTTAGTCAGCCTAGGTAAGACCTAATATAAAGCACTGTACCTCATTTGCCCATTTTACTCCAAAAGCATCTAAAGCAGCTGGACAGAATTTAGAGGAAAACAACAAGAATAATCAGAAAGCACAACATAAATAATCAAAGCTGTTAAGCTAAGGAAAAGGCAAATCATAGCAGAGGTGTGATTTAAAAAGTCTTCTGATTTAAAAGGCCTTTGAAAAGGAGAAAGACGTGGCCTAGTCCATCATGCAGAGATCAGGAAATAATTTAAATTGCTCTAAGAAAGATTCAGTTAAGGCATCGCTGAAGCTTTCCTCGCAGTGTGGACAGTGAATTGCCAGAGAGGTCTGGTTCCTCCATCTTTGGGAGGATACACAAGGAATCTGTCAGGAGTGACACTGCTATAGTGCGTGTGCATGTGGCTTGGGGATGGACTCAATGCTTTCCTGAAGTAGTTTTTAGCCTCACTACATGGTACTGTGCAATTTTTGAGGACAGAGGTGATCAGCGATAGAGCTCCCAGGGCAGTGAGCCCAACAGTCATTCCTCCCAAGGGACAATGACATCCAAAAGACATGCCCAGCAAAAAGCCCCCAAAGCTACAGCCTTTCAAAGCTGCTGCAGTGAGCTCTGGTTGCACTAGTGATTACCTGAAATGCAATAAATGGAAACACAGGCCTTGGACTGAGTTTGCTACAGAAAGGCAAGACATATTTCAAAGGCAGAGAAATGAAACATCAGTTAGTTAAAAGGAGATACAGGGTTCCAGCCACCACTTCCCATCAGAAAAAAAAATGCACTCTGTGAGGGACAGACACAGTCTGGCTAAAGACCAAGATTGTTTTGTGAATCTTTACATGCTGGATCTTTCATTAAGGATTGCTTAGAAAGCACTTTAAAAAAAAAAAAGGAGCTCTCCCTTTAAAACAGCAGAGTGTGAGGAGAGTGTTCAATTGACTTCTTAACGCATCCTGGTATCTTTGAGGAATTAATGAGACTGAAGTACATACATGTGGAACAGAGGTCCTTGATGATCCCATTTTTCTGGACTTCTGAATAAGGGAAAAGTTATCAGGCAAAGAGCTCAGATAAGCAAGACAATTACAATAGTTTACAAACTATTATTCACCTCCTGGCCACAGGAGCGACCAGCGTAACTGCTCTTAGCTTTCCTTCGGTGGGAGATAAAGCAACACAGCAACACCACACACAGTTTGCTATGACCTGCTGATCTTCCCTGTAGGGCAGGAGGTCATATGGGTCTAGAGGGTGGAGAAGGGAAAGCTGCTGGTGTTGGTAGGGGAAAGCAGAAAATTATTATGAGAAACTGTGGTAAAAAGGCTTTTAGCATTAACATTGAAAAACTCCTTATCTGTACATTTATGGATTCACATTTGAGCTATTCAAACAAACCCTTCACAAAGCCAATCACAAAACTCCCTATTTAAATTGGGGTGAAGCAGAGAAAGCAATAATTTTAGCCTCCATTCCTTTCAAGATTCAAATATTTATGCATGAGAGCAATATCACAGATTTAAATAGGACTATTCATGTGTATAATTTTATGCACACATTTAATCTGTGGAGAAATAGGCCTTAGATTTCAAACTACAGGGCAAGGCCTGTCTTTATTTTAGTGTTTCTTACATCACTGAGCAATATGCAGACAAATAAATAATAAAATGGACAACCATAATAGTGACCTACTATGAGATCTGTATTTGTCAACTTATTTGATTCTGCTTAATAAAATCGAAGAACATCTCTTACAAAAATAGATATTTCTATTCCCCTTGTTAGATAGCTATAAAGGGATGCTTCTGAGCCTTTACATATGAATGAACACTTTAGATCTACAGCAATTTGGATCTGTAAAATCAAGTGATGAAGGGAACTTAATTTACTATTCTCAAATGCAAACATAGGATATGTGTATTGCAAAGAACTAAGGTGAAAAAAGTAAAAGCCAACGAATCAGGTTTTTTTCACATGACCTCAGTGTAGCTCATCTCTGAACAGAGAACAAGTTTCAGTATTGATTGGAGTTAACCACAGCATGTTACCGGGGTGATCAGATAAACCTGTGCACTACTGTTGATCCCTTTATTTTCAGCTGGGGAACTGAAAAGAATTGCAAGTGACATCTGTTTTCCTGCTGGCTGCCAAGGGGATCCAGAACAAACAAAGGACAAAAGCCACACACACGTTGAAAGGTGTCAGCAGCAACAGCCACCTCACTAAGAGAGGTCTGTTTGTTTTACATCCTCAGTATTTACCACTATTGGTGATTTATGGTCTAATCCAAATCCCACTGAAATCACTAGGAAGTCCCTAATTGATTCAATGAATTTTGAGCCAAGCCCACAGCATCTGATTCTCCTAAGTGTTTCTCAGGGAGCAGAGCATCTTTAGCTCTTACTGGTCCCAAATGACTCCTGATACCTTCTGACAACTGACATTTTTGACTGACATTTTTGAATATCTTTGTATACATCTCCCAAAAGACTTCTAGTGCCCTATCTGGTACACATGGGAAGAAATAAAATATACAAAAAAAACCCCATTCCCACAATATTAGCAAAGTCATAGCCAGCCAGTAGGAAAAACCTGACAACTAGGCAGAGTCCCTACTGCCCTCCCACAGAACATCTCCCACCTCACTATTCTTTCTCAAGCTTTCTGTAATGTCATCTATTTGTGCTGCTTCAGACCAAAGGCAGAGATGAGTTCCAAAGATTATGTAGAGATGACTCTTTTTCCAATACAGGCCATTATTTCCAGCACTACAGAATAACCATATAAAAGGGATAAAGCTGAGCATACAGTATCACAGCTTTTGGAGAGTATTTTCAGCTGGAAAGCAGTCTTGGATTGAGTATCTTGAAGTTAACTCCATTGGTCCTATTTCCAGCTGCAGTGAGAGAGTGTCTGTGCAGACTGCACCAACCTCTGCTAGCATACCACAGGCAAAACAATACCCATATTGAATGCAGATTGCTGAATGTGAGAGAAACAGCTCACCAAAGATTTCGTCATAAAAAGGTCCTTTGGAAGACATCTTTGTCAAAATTTGAAGGAAAATGTAATCAATATTGTAGGAGTTGCCCTGAGAATAGCTCAGTTGGTCAGAGCATGGTGCTAATAACATCAAGGTTGCAGGCCAGTCTCCCACATGGGCCATTCACTTAGGAGTTGGACTTTATCATCCTGGTGGGTCCCTTCCAACACAGAATATTCTGTGCACTGTGACTATACTAACCCATACCGGATCTCTGGAGTAGCCCTGTGTAGAATATGCTGATATACTGACCAATGCTTGTTATCAGAAAACAATCTATGTGATGACCTCTAACTCCCGAGGTCATGGTCCATAAAAAACCTTGGCACATACTCCCTGCCGTGAGGACTTTCAATGGCTGGGACATGGAACCAGCACTGAGCTCTGGGTCCCACCCAGACTGTCATATTTAATCACAGAGCCAATCACTGAATACTCTGAGTTGGACAGGACCCACAACGATCATCAAGTCCAACTCTTAGACGAATGGCCCATACAGGGAGATTCACCACACCCCATCAGAAAACAGAAAATGTGGAAATAGAAATGCAATCATCACTTCTATCATGTAAACAATTGTAAACAATTCATTCTCCTCTTCCCTCTCCCCACAAACATATGCAACAGCTGGGAGAACCAGCCTGTGCTCCACAGGATAGCACTGGCAGTCAAAAAAGCAAAGTACTTGCTCATACGTCCTAATTGGAAAAGTCAGAAACTCACAATGACTGACCTCATCCCAGGTCTGTAGGGGACTTCACAATTAACAAATACTTGGCAGTGAACAAAGGACAAATTACCCAAAAAGATCACTTGTTTTAAAAGGACCACTCTAGACAGTCTCAAATTGTACTACCAAAGGATCTTCAAGCCACCCATGCTCACAGAAGACAACTATTCTAATTTCTTAACAAACATCTGTAAACAGCAAAATGGGGAGAATGGCAAGGTACTAATGGATGAACACACAGTCACAGGATGTTTGCAAAATTAGGTAAGAAAATGATCAAATTTAAAAAATCTTCTGAGTTTCATAAAGCTATAGCACCTGTAATCTAAAACCCCATAATCTAACTACAAACTATGTAAACCAAGCAAAATAGCCTAGTAGAAATTTTCAGGGCCAGTGGTTAAAGACAGCCCAGTTTTATTCTGTTTTTTTGACTGCAAGACCTTACACAAATCACCTAATCACAGTGTGTTTCATTTTCCTCTTTCTGGAAAGAGGAATACTAATAATTTTGTACCTTTGCAAAATGCTTTGAATACTGTCAGCAAATGAGTTACTATCAAAATATTCAGAGTAATGATGACTGGTTTAAAATCTATGTTCTTTAAATGTAATACAATGTGAAGACTATGCTGTATTTTAAAATACATTCTAAAATTGCTTATCTTTAGTAATCTAAATTTTTTTAATAGCATAAACAGGAAAACATGTTCTTTAAATTCTCAAATATTCAGTGTAGCAAATTTATTTTAGGAAGTGAAATTGAATTCACATTAGTAACACTTCTACAATGTTTCCTCGACAAACTATAAATGTCCTTCCTTTTAACACAAAATGATTCAGCCATTACCAAAAATGACACTTCACTGTGAATGTCAAAGGGAAAAAGAATATTGAAACAGACTATGACCAGTGCACAAAGCCCCCCAGAACATGGCTAATGATGTCTTATTTTCCCGTCATTTTTCTACTTCCCTGCTACAATGAAACAGCTGCTATAACTACACTGCCTGCATTGAATAAAATGTCAGAAAATGCTAACTCTGCTGTGAGCATTCCCAATATTCTGAGAGAGGTGTGACTACAGTTATCATAACGAGTTTCAAGCCAGTGTTGTCAGGGTTTCTCTCCGCTCCTGCATTTCTTTAACCTACAAAAGAATAAAACATTTTTTTTGTCTCTCATGCAAACTACGGGTTTCTTAGTGTCCATGGTTTAAAAGTATGCTTACCTGAAATTGCTTACTTCTTTAGAAACAAGCTATAATGACAAAGACTTTAAAAGTACAATAAATACCAGGCAGCAAGGTTACCAGTTTTTAAGGCCTATCTCTCATGCATGCTCTAGGCACACAGCATCTATTCAAAAGATAAACTGAAGGGATGATGAAGACATTTCTAGATGCCTTTTTAACTTTGGCAAGCATACCTTCAAGACTCCCAGAAGGTACTCTGTCTAGAAAACAAGACTGGATGGGCTCTCCTAGGTTTCAATTACATCCAGATGCCAGAAGTGCCTTCTGAGGATGAGGTAGTAAAATTTTAGGTTAAGCGATTTCATGTCAAACATAAGGGCACCAAAACCTGGAGGTTTGAATTATGTGTGAAACTGTGAACCTGTTACAATTAGTGGCAAAATTCTTGACTCCAGTGTAGTCAACACACTACCCAAGTGAGGCAAGAGTACGACTGCCTCCTGGGTGACAGCAGTTTACATATTGTGGGAGCCCCATTAGTCATTGCACCTCTGAGTGTCTCAACCTCTCCATGGTAAAATGGGGACAACAGTGTCTACTCACAACTTCAACAAATGATGAGAATAAGCAACTGAACACACTGCTGAATGCTGCAACTGGAATCCTGGAAGTTTAGTGTCTACAAATTCATGCTGGGAAATTTAAAGTTATTTTGAACACAGAAAGAAAGAGTCATCAAAGAGACACATTGAAGGGCTACCTCCTGAACTCCCTGGGGAGGTCAGCAACAAGGTAAAGCCTCTGGCAAGTGGGCAAGAGAAGTTAATTTAAACCTGTTTTGTGCTTCTTCTGGTGATTTCATGTTCCTTATTCTCCAAGTTCAAGACAGCGCATTGTGTCAAAGTCCATGAAATGAAACATTGAAGGAGTGCAGCACATGAGCCTCAGAGTCCAGCCTCCCTATATACTCCTCTTTCTGCTTCCTGTCATCTTCTTCAGAAATCATTTTTTGCTAAAAATAAAACTGAGAAGGAATAATCTAACAATATCCAGTGCAACACCTTCTGGTGTCCTACTTCTCAGGAGATTTTTATTGACCTATATTGATGTTTTCCATCAACATGGAATATATTTCCTAAAAAGGTAAACAATTGTTTCTGCAGAATATGAAAATAAACAGAGGAAGGAAATCCCAAACTGATGGCTTGATCAGAACACATTTTACAAAAAGCACAAACATTCTTCTTTCAGCCAGGTACTTCTCTACTTCAATGGTTTTAAGTCTTCTGTCATAAACATTAAAAAACCCATCAAGCACTGGTTTAATTTACGTATTTGTGTGTCAGTGGAAAAGATACGCATTCTGCTCTTGACAAATATCCACAAAACAACCTTCTTATCTTCCTTAAACTTCTATTTCCCTTGATGTCTACAAAAAGCTTGTCAAAGTGGTGGGTGTTGATGTGCTAAACCATGCTACCTACCCTATCTAATCCAAGTTTCTCAGGCTGTGTAGGAGAAGGGCTTTGTTTTTTCATTTTATGGTAAAATCCAATTGTGGTCTCACACATTTAACTAGCATGAAAAGAAACCATAACTGCTGTATTAGTTAATCAGTTCATTCAGTGCTCTTTAGAGTGTCAGTAATTACATTGATTAAAAACATACAAAGGCATTTGGAATCAAATTATTGATCTGAACAAGACAGATCAATATGCCGTTTTTCACATTAATTCCATAGTGCATTGGGAATAATCAGTAAATAAAATACCAATATTGACTTAATGTGCATCTGTGTGAACAGTAGATATTCTCTGATTAAACAGCAGAAGAGTAATACTTTTAATTCCTGTCAATTACAACAAAATACTATTTTAATTGGAAAATAGTAAATATTTCATATTTGCAAATTTGCTTCTTCTCTTTTTCTAATTTTCTACAGAGTTTGCTGCTGCCTAACTTGCTACTATATAAAACAGGCTGGTTCACATTTTTTCTTATTTTGAATTTAGCTCATCTTCCCTGATTAACTAGTGAGGAACAGACATACTCTGAGATGCTTCTGTTGCTAAATTAATCTTTATTGCAACTTGAGAAAAAAAACTGGCTCCACAAATGCACACAGGACACTGCAGTAATTAACCCAAGATGGGTAAGGAGAGGCGAAATTACTCTACCTGACAATTTCCCCAGCTAACCACATCTCTTTACATACCAATTCACCACAGCATGTTTCTGAAAGAGATGACCTCTTTTTACCTCTCTCAGTATGTAGCCCAAGCCGTATAAATTCTGTGATGTCTGGCTTTTAGAGATATCACAGAACCAGCCCCATCCTTGTGAAAAGGAAGAGCGCCTATTGTATGTATTTTGTAATTTATCCCCTTTTTCCCATTTCTCTTCAATGTTGACACTGATTTTCATATTATTGCTAAAAGTATTGTTTTGTCTAGCTGAAATTCTGTTCCTGCCATCTGTCAACAACTCATCCCCGTTCTAAACATAATCTCAAAATCTTATTTGGTTTAATTGACTCTTAAGCGACTCTTAGTGGGTTGTGTAAAGGATAACAACTGTTGCACCACATTAAGCAAATCATGAAAATGAAGATTTGGTGTGAAAATGCTGTTCTAGAGAAAATTACTATAAAGAGTGAGGATGGACAGAGCAGTACTGGAGGTTTATGAAGACATAATCATAATTCTCCTGCTAAGGTACTGGCTTTTTCTCCATCCAGTTAATATTTAAGGTAATTAAACAAATAGGTTATAAATAATTTTGTTTACTAAGATGAAAACAAGTGTGTCTGAGAAATCCTAATTAAAAGCAGTGTATCAATCTGTATTGGAAATAAGCTGAGGTCTTTTTAAATTTTATTTTGGAGCCTAAATTAAATATTCTTTTGATTTCTTTACTATTCAACTCAGCTACGTGTATTTGTATTTCCTCACTAACTGCTATCTTTAATTTTAAGACAGCTGCATCACTGATGATAAAGTACACAAAGATCAAACACGTTCACAGTCTTGTGCCAAGCCTTCTTTCAGGAGGAAATTCACAAAGAGAATAAATAATGAAAGTCATAAATCATAAATACCTCAACAGCACTTTATCCTTAACCTCACGGGTGCTAAGAGTCCCAATTACATTTTCACCTCTGCTGTAGAGATCTGACATTTTTGCCTCTGCAATTCTGACTTGGAATGGCTCTCAATGAGCCCCACAAACTGGACACTTGTGGTGCTATTTGTGTGCAGCCAGCACAACAGGCTTCTGCTCTTGTCTAGCTAACACAAGAAAAAGAACAAAATCACTGAACAGCCTTTTCCCCACTATTTATTAGCCTCTCAATTTTTTGTCATCCATACACAAGAAAAAAACGATGCTGCTAAATGATCAGATCAGACACATTGATTACTTCTTACCAGCTCAGAACTATAATTGACTTTGTGAATACCAATTTCCTGCATGCATTGCAGGACAGGCAGTCAAAATGCTCTGTGAGAGACAATATGAGTGACTAGAAAGAATCTGATTTTAAGATCCCTGATCCAATTTTTCTGCCAAACTTGAGAAAATAATTACAAGATTCAAAAAAATTCCTTTTGCTGTTTCAAATATAAGTGCCAAATGTGTTACTTGTATACGCTTGACTTGTCTGGAGACATGAACCTTGAAAGGGACTATCTTTTTTCTCAGTATAATTACCCACTCTTCCTGCCTTTCAACTGCAAGAGATAAATGGAGTATATGTGCATGTTTTTTAGGGATTGGGACAGAATTTCAAAGAAAACACAGTCAAGAAGCAAGAGTCATCAAATGTGACTCCACAATACATATTCACAGATTGCCCTTGCCAGCACTGGCAGAGAAGGCAGTAGGCTGTGTTCTCAAACAAGTGGAGCTGAGAGTGATGCTCCTGTGGACAGATGGTCCCACACCTAATTCACAATAATGAGTGCTTTACAAATTTAGTATTTTCTAGGAATTTCTGTTATTTTTTCCATTATTTAGGTTATTTATATAAACTACAATAGCAACACTCATTCAGCTAGGCAAGAGAAGTCTGAAAGGAATATTGTCTCTTCAGCCAAACTGCCTTCCCTGTGCTACCCCAAGCACCTCCACAACCCTTTTGTGAGGTTAGTCAGATGGGTCAGTAATTGATTACACTGATACACTGAAAGAGGTCAGCAGCGTTACCCTCCAAAACACAATTTTAACAAAGAAATACATATCACTTAGTTTTGTGTATTTCTATTGATTTCTGAACTTCTTCCTTCCACTTCCAGTGTCCTTTAGGATTACCACACCAAGGACTGATCACAATAAACTCCTATAAGAAAATTCATTAGAAACATACAAACAACCATGAATCTCATGCCTTATGATGTTCCAAGTAATCCAGCATATTTCTGTCTGACAGTCACTCTATCTTTACTGACTGAAAGCTCTTTGTAGCAGAGGACTCCATCCCTGCTTTGCCTCAAAGCACCCAAAACAAACAAGAATTTCAAGGCTTTGGAATGCACAAACTGCTATAAAGCCTGAATAAAAATAAGAATAAAAATGAACAGCAACATAAGTGGAGAGCATCAAAACAATAATGATTACCGTTTAAGGGGAAGTCTTCATTCAAAAAAATACTGTGGAGATTAATATATATTAATATTCAGATGTAAAAGTCATGAAACTAAAAACTCATACAGGTTAGCTCAAGCGCTGACTTGAGTATATGGATTACTCTGCTGGTAATAGAGGAAGTCTCTCTCTTTCCCATACCGCTCATTTTTCAGCTCTTCGCTCCTCCCTTATGATAAAACCCACACTACCCTGACTTGGATCTTGGAGGCAGTTTCACTGACTCAGAAAGCCACTGCAGCTCTCAAGGCAGGACACAAATGCAGACACACTTTTCCAAGTTCAGTGCTCCATTCCCGAGTCAAGGACAGTAGCTGCTGCTGCAATGTTTTACAGCTGTGACAGAAAAGGGAGGCTTCCTCTTTAGATGCTGACAATTCAACTGTACTATGTTATTGGACACTAGTCACTATTTTTCCCATTATTCATCTTCTACCAAGAGATAAATGTGGCAGTTGTTTATATTTTAAGACTGAAACACACCTACATATATTTAGTACTCTGATATTACTGCTCTTAGAAAACAAGGACAAAATTTAAAATAGAGTATTCCTTTAGCCCCTGTAGCTTGAAAAATTCTGACCTTGTTTCCAAAAAGTTTAATTCATCCACCAAGAGAAGTCTTGCCTCCATTTCTTACCACCCCCACTATCATCATAGGCAACGTTATTTATTGTTAGAACCACCACAATGAAAACTCCTCAATGAAAGAAACAGACAGAAAGACCATAATTTTTCATCCAAATTCATAAAAGGGCTTCAGGAATCCTTCAAATTAATTAAGTATGGACTGAAGAGAATTAAGTTATCTTGCCATGTACACAGGCAAATACACAGCAACCTGGACTAAGGGTTCTCTTTCTCCACAGTGCCATGCTACTCATTGCTGTATAGTACCAGATCAAATGAGAACCACTCCCACAGCTCCAGGTTTCACACTGGGGCTACTCTGGCTAGTTCTGTATTGGTCTGCTCAGTCATATGATTAGGCACAGCAGAAGAAACCATTTCTAGTATGAATTGTCATTAGGACCTCCAGAATTCAGGGCACACAACAAAACCATGAATCATAGATATTTCAGAGGTTATCAGGGAGTTGATCAGCGTAAAACAACATGGGATGTTGCAAGTTTTCCTTTGAGGTATTGCTATTCACAAAGACATTCAGAAGGGAAGTCTACAGCTCTATATCATCTACTTGGCTGGAACTGGAGATACCCAACTTTCCCTGGCAGTTCTGCAACAATTTATGCAAAGTCTACTTAGGGAAGTCATCAGACTTACTGACAATTTTGTTTACATTTAAGAGCTCTGCTGACATATAAAGATCTTCACATTTTTCATTATGAACTTCCTTACTAACATATGAAAAATGTATTTTTCACAGACTCCTACTCATCTCAAACTCCTTTCTTTGTATTTCCCCTGCATAAGCTGTCTTGGTGTGACTCATTGCCAGGGTCTACATGCAGAGCCTCTGCACTAGCCAAATTGTTACAGGCTGTGATAATAATTGAACCCTAAGCATTTTCACCTAGAGCAAAATGAAGAACTTGAACAGACCTCTAGGCAAATTACTTTTATATATGTAAAACTGGTGCCAAAATATCAGAGTAACCCTTAAAATTAATGGGTACAGTTAGGACTGCACAAAGACATTATTTAGAAATATTTGCATGTAGTGCTTTCATGAAATCACTTCAAAAACAGAAAACAAAAGGGAATTATTTTTTAATCCTATGCAAATATTGTATAGGAGAACTGTCCAGTGTAGAACCCAAGTGAGAACAGAAATTAATGCACATGTATCACTGGGCAGCTACATAAACCCTCCACACAGAAAATAAGTCACCCTTTAACACAGTTTTCATGTGTATGTTGGAGATGATACAGCTTTCAAACAAACTCCTTGCAATTGCACTTTGATAGAACACTGCCTGCTTTCCTGCTCTCTCTTTTTTTTTTTTTTTGGTTCACAATTTCATGAGCATGTGAAACATTTCCCTTAGAATTCTGCTAATGTTCTTTCAAAATCCTCATTTAACAATACACTGAATAGCTCAATAGGCTTTCCCTTTGACAGTGGTCATCCAGGAAAAGTAAACTGAAATATAGGGAAATCAGAAGCAAAATGATTGTGTTTATTTCTAGGCAATGTTGAAATTGTAATACTTTGAGGATTAACTCTTGATTATGGCCTTCTCTGTCCACTCTAAGATCTTTACAATAATAATTGCGGTAAAAGCATTAAGAATAATAAAAAGAAAAATACCGTTTTCACAATCACCCCTATTCTTTAAATACATAAAAATCAACATGGTACCTACATCTTATTGAAAATTTAGTAAAGGAAACATCATATTAGCCAGGAAAGAAGATAGATGAAAAGGTGACTTTTGCAGAAGTATTGCAGCACAATCTATAGGAGCTATGGCATACAAAATCCCTTAAAATAAAGCACTTCCAATAAGTTTCCAGTCTAGAGGATTTGGAGACATTTCATGAAAAACATAAAGGGGATTTTTCAACTTGTAAGTTTCACAAACTCAATCCATGTGTTTTTCAAATATTACTTCGTGCACAAGGGGGAGCTCCTGCAACTCTTTATCACAAAAAAAAAACCCTGAAGACAATATAGGGAACATAAAGGAAATACAGCATGAAAGATTTCAGAAAGAATACATATTCTTCACCCAATAGCAAGAATTACTGTATGAATTTGCACAACTTTATCTTCTTTATTTTTGTCTTCTGTGTTCAGCATGGATTCCTCAGTACAAAGGAGATGAAAAGCATTTCCCCCTTAAAGGACATATGCTCTCAATGAAGAAGGAGCAAACTCATGTATGTTTTAAACAGTCACTGAGGTGAAGCTGTACAAAAAGAAAGGTAGCATGGTTTTTGAGGTAAGGTGTTGTTTTAATGTAGTGTGTCACAGCAAAAAGGTATGTGAGCAGGTAATCAAAGTCTGTACTGTAACAAACACAGATAAGAGGACTTCATTAACACTGCTCAGTCAGCCCCCATTCTTGAAATACTCTGCTTTTGAGAACTTCATTTTTTAGCCTTCCTTTCAAGCAGAATTTTGTGTGGCATCTTAAGGATGTGGGGGTTCTTTCAGCAAACTGCAATATGAAGATTCCATTAGGGAAAATAATATAAAACTTCATCTTGGATCATTAGCAATTTTTAACTATCTACTACTTGAATAAATAACTTACAAATCATTAATTTCTCTTCTTTCTGTGTATCATTTCTATGCTTTCAGGCATCCAAAATTTGCAAAGGAGTTTAAGACACTTGCTGATAGCAAAAAATTGCATTCAGCGCCACAGTCCACAAGAGAGTGGAGATTCATGCTCTCAATGGGGCTGTGTCCTCTGTCCTTATCCACATTAATTCCTTTATCTCCACAATTCATTCCTCCAGTACCTTCTTCTTTCAAACTACCTTATATCTCCAGAGCAGATGGGCTACTTCTTGTTCCTACTTGGGTACCAGTAAAGGGTCTAAAAGTAGCCTGAGTTCACAAGATTGCAGTGAAACTGCACCAAGCATCTGGTGAGCCAGTTTCACTGCCATTTTTCAATGTTTAACAATTGAATATGGTTATTTTCTAAGGGCTCACAAATGGTACTCCTTACTGCATGAACAAGCCCCAAAAGTCAAGCTTCTAGTCCAAAGGATAGGATTCCTGGATAACTGGAAAAAGCTATTTAGTATGTGCTATGTATTTTCCTCCAGCTCAATGTCAGACAGGTTTGATCCATTTCAATTTAAAAATCAGCCAGGAGCATACTCTCAGCATGGTGAATTCAGCATGAACAGAGAAAAAGTGGCCAAATTGTAAGAAGAGTCCTGTAGTGGGAAGCATCATGCAACCCTGCTGCCAGCTCTGCTGGTAATATATGGAAGCAGGACCACTAACTATTCTGTCTGCATGCTGGAACCTGGCCTCCCCTGCGTTCTAAGTACTCTTCTGTATCTTTTCCAAAAACATATTGAAATTATTATTGATTTTGTAATTTTGTCTTTAGGGTTACATTCATCTCACATATGCAACTCTACCCCATGGGAATTTTCAAAAACTAGAGTGAGAGAGCCCAGTCTGTCCCAGTCAAAAAGACTGATGCTCTGTCACTTTCCCTTATGTAAGACAGCATTAAATTGACTTTGTTTCCACCCCCCAAAATATAACTAGGGACAGTAATATACTCCCTCTCAGTATTTTATGCTCAATTTAACAGCTATATTGCATTAAATGATGTGCAATAATGTAACCCCAAATGCAAATGAATTCACATTTGCTAAAAAGAATCTCTTTGTTGCTTTCTCCTAATAGAATTTTTTTTTGTAGATTTTAATGAACTAGACAAACCAAACATCCCCATATGGTGAGAAAATTCCAAAGCATTTATTAAAAGAAAAATCTTATGTTACTCATCAAATACTAATAGATGTGACAGGAGAAAAAAAATTAAGCTATGAAGATGAAACTCAAATAATTAGCAATTATGGAAAAACATCTATTAGAGTACTTGCAAAAGACTCACCACAGGCTAAAAACGAAAAACATGTATTTCATATTTCCAGAGTGGAATACATTAAATGTCATCTGAAGTAAATTATTTACAGTTATAAACTTCCCTGGAAAATGAAAACAACACATACACACTTTGAAATAAATGCATCATGATCAGAAGTATTGAAGATGTTATCTCTTTCTGCCTAAGAGCGCAATGTCTTTTTACCATATGAAAGATTTTGAGGAACTTTCTCTGCATGTCAAAAGGTTCCTCACTCCGTCTTTTTCTGAACGCTACAGAGTAGTCTGCAGGCCTCTCTGAGCTGTATTTGCTGCCTGCCTCACAGGTACCATTCTGGCCATCTAAAGGAGTCTAAAGATGTCCTGAAAGTATTTCTCTTTCCCGGGATGAATGCCCTTCCCTGATGCACTAGCCATTTTGGGAGTCATGCATCGTGCTAAAAATAAGCAAAATATGCAACATCTAGAAATACAGCACTGTTTTCCAGTATCTTGATTTTTTGTTTCGAAAAGCTGGCAACAACTCTGGGAAGTTGGCCCTGGAATTCCAGTAACTCCCCGATGGTTCACCAGACTGCAGGGCATGAAGGGCGACAGACATTTTGTGTAAGCACTGTAACAGTTGCACAGTTTAAAACTGCAGGAATGAGGTTTGCATGCAGTAAACAAAATACATATTTACCTCTGCTGCATTTACCTTTCACTGAACATAAATAAAGAGAGCTGTGATCATATGGAGAAAACAAAGAACTAGAATTCATGGACCATTTCTATGCTGTGTAGCTTCTTCTGCCACATTTGCTATGGGACTGTCTGAGCGCCTCCAGGATGAAAGAAGGTGACAAGTATTTGTCACGTATTTACTCACCCAGCTTCTCTCCAGAGAAATGTGTACAGTGTGGGAGGGAGAAGGATGTCTGTTCCATACATGGCTCAGAAAGGAAGATAATATGGTTTGCAAAGGACTTTGTTCTTGTAAAAGTCATTGAGCAGTTTGAGCCTGCCCTAGCCAAGCTCTGTCTCCTATTCAATAAATTATTTTGTACAGGAAGAGTCCTGTTGTGCTAGAAAGCCCAGCTACTGGCAAAAGTATTAATCATTAGATTTTGCTCAATTTCTAAAATACTATGTACCTGAAAGCATTTACCACCCTTAGCTGAGCATCACTTCCCATTACTGGGGGGATATTACCTTCTAGGGGAGACAGACGTTTTTATCTTTTTACCTTTACCTGTTACTTCTATCTGCTTCAGAAAACACACAAACATCTTTTAGTTTGAGTTCTGTACCTGGTGCTTTCCTTGAGAAATCCAGCAAGATTCCTGACCAGACTTAATTCCAAGTGTACCACTGAAATGCCAATGACCTAAAGAAGCACTTAGACATAATTCATAACTGCTACATCAAATTCTTACAGAATCCAAGGTGCTAAGTATTAGAACAGTTACTCAGTGCGTGGAAAAATATTTATGTTCCTACAGGATAAGGTTGTGTTCGGAACTAGTATAGCTAGTGAATAAGGCTCTAGGAAAAGGAACTGCACACTGTTACATGTATACATTAAATAAAAGCTAAATGTGACAATTAAAAAAGGTCAGTACTCTTGAGGAAGCAAGACAGACAGATAGGGAGAGGTGGAAGTAGTTATTTTTGCATTAAGGAAACACACTAAAATATTCCTTGTCTTCATCTGCTGTCAAGAGATGCTTTTTGTGCAACAAAAATACCTTTAACCTTTTAAAGACATCACACAAATGCATCCAATTAAACTCCCATGTCTAGAAAGAAGGCAACCTAGCATCTGTTTATTATTACAACTTTTCTATTCCTGCCATACAGAAATTCTAGAAGTTATCAATCTTTACAGCAATGCCTGACACTATTTGTTCCCACTATTAATCTATGTATGTACTCTATCCCACTATTGAAACTGGCACAGAAATATTCATGAGTTCTTTCGAGTGGGTCCTCATCTGGAGAGGCTGAAGGCACAGAACTATTTTACAAAGGAGAGCTGGGATGTAAAGCTGCTCTCTGAACATAGGAGAAAATTCACCCTGAGCAAAGGGCCAGAACAATGCCTATGCATCAGTTCAGACTCAGGTACACCTTAAAATAGGATTTAATAATGAATTTTGTGATCCACTGGTTATCCACTGGTCTTGTCACAGCACTGCTTTTCTTCCTTATCCTCAGCACTTTTCCAACAAAGACCAAGAAACTAGACTGTAACACAAACTTGGGCAGTTTTGTAATAATCTTGAACCAGCTGGTTTCTTCAGTTATATGATACAAGGTCTAAGACACTCTTATAATTTGTATACTGTACTCAAATGCATCAACCACATGCTTGCATTTGCACTCAGTTATTTTCAATTGAATGCTGAATCCTTTTACATTTTTCATAACCAAATTCCTCCCCCTCCAACAAAAAAAAAAGGGCAAAACTGTGAGTGATTTACCTTATTACAATTTTTAGAAACTTGGCAAAGAGCACTGTTTGACATACTGTCTTTATCTGGCATTCCTAAAAAAAGAATACAGAAAATAAATACATACTGTACATTCTTTGAGTGACAATGAAAATATTTATTAGTAGAACAGCGAATTTGAGGGTTCAATACTTTGATAACACACACATTAATTTGCAATTTTTAAAGAGCAAAACATTTATTCAGAAAAAGGTTTCCTCTACTGAACACAAAAAAGACAAAAGGCTAACTTGGGACAATACTTTAAACAGCTTGTTAAGCACAGTTCTTGTGCTTAACATGTATTCAGGAGTTATTTATACTTTTTCATTTAACATTATCTGTGTCTCAGTACCTGGCAGTCAAATGTGACATTGAGTTTGCACTAATCAGCATAACTATGCTATTCTATACTATTATCTTGCAAAGAAAACATATCGAACATCTAACATAGGAGACAAAATTTGCAGATGCAATTGCTAGCCATCAGATACTGTCCAGCTTGACATCCAAAGAATCCCTGGCAAATAAATATAAGTGCTTTGATTTACGTAAGTGATGAATTCCAAAGGCTGCCCTTGGATTCATGTCTACAGCACTCTCCCACAGCTTGACAGGTTCTCATGAGGCAGAGACATACCCCAAATTATTTAGCTGTGTAACAAAGATTAGAGAGCAGCATGTTTACTGCAAGCTCAAGCACTAACCTAGATTCTCCAGCAAGTTGTGTAGCCCATCCTAACTAAGAAAAATTGAGACAGTATGTTACATTTATTTTACTAACAGGACTCATGACCGTGTTCCATGGTTCATGTAACACACGTAGTAAAATGCTACATGACATCATCCAGTATGTTTTCATCAACAGGCCTGGGTCATAGAGCAGATTTTGGTGCAGCTCTGTGTACACTTGTACACAGCTGGGAGGCAGTTGGTCAAGTTCCAAAGTGTCTTCTACTACACGCAGTATTAATGCAGTTGTAATACCAAATGGAATTAAATTTTTAAAGGTCAATACCCAAACCTGGAGAATCTCCATCTTCCCCTTTATTTCCTTTTCTCATTTGCTTGCCCACCACCTCATATCTAATCTCTCATACTTACTGTCATTGTTGGAGCCAGTTTCCATAACACCATAAGGAGGAGTGAGAAGTCCAGACATATACTGTCGATATTTCTGAAAGACAGCGATGGCACATTCAGTCAGGTACAGACGTAAAAAGCCATTCAAGGAAATATGTGCTCTTTATTCTTGTGTCTCCTGCCTTGTGCTTCTCACACACACATGAGACAATCAAACATGTCTTTACTCTTAACACTACAAGGTCTGCTTTCTTGACTGGAGTACACGCTGCTGTTACTTCAAAGTTGTGCTAAACCAGTTCCCTCTTTCATCTTGCCCAAAGCATGACTTTGAGGTTTCTAATAAATCAATGTTTTACTTAGCTGTGTGATATCCCATAAAGATTGTTTTAAAGCTCATTTGAAATTACACTGCTTATCTGAATCCAAGCTAGAAAGCTACTTTATTATAGGAATGGAGATGAGCTAAGGATTCATAAAAATCATGTACAACAACAGTTTTGGTGTCAGATCTGAAATATACAGGATGTACAGTGAAAACTCTAAACATTTAAACCAAAGGCACAAAGTATGGTATTCAGAAACTACAAGGCTATGAAACACACAGACCTCACACCTCATATTATGTATATCCTCACACAAAAACTGTATTAGCAGCTGAAACTTTGTAACTGTAAAAATAACATCCCTTATACCACCATAAGCTACGTAACTGTAACTGATGTCAGCAACTGATATTTTTCTTCAGTGAATGCTGATGACATGATCAGTAACGTTAAAAGCTCTGTCTAAGGCTTAAGAAACTCACAGAAGCTACAAAAATAACACCAAAGGAAAAAAAAATGTCCTTTTATCAAATACAAATCATTCAAGGAATAAGAAACACATTTTTGTTCCAAATCACATTATGTTACTGTCCTGATTAAGGATAAACAATTATAACTCCCTTTTGGAACTGCCAGAAAACATGCTTGTCCAATACGGATTCTAATGTTCAGCATAAATAAAATTCCTCATACAGTCCTTTGGGTGTGCAGTGAGCTCAAGGTGAACAATCAATCAGCTGAAATCCATGCAGGTTTCAACTAAGTACACACAATAACTGAGACAGTGCAATTCTAGTGCGATAGTGAAATTTTAATTTAAAAGTTTTATCCTTTGATCTATGGAGTTTTTTGGATATATTCACTTTTAAAATGTTGCCTGTTGAATTTTAACAATGCTTGAATTATCCTTCATACATTTATTTTTCTTGGACATGGAAATGAAAATATCATCAACTCTAGCACTAAAGACTGAATGTCTTGCATTCTAAATAATAACAAAAGCCACAAAGATTACATTAATCTTAATAATCCAATCCTATTTTTAGACAAACTATTACATCCTAAAGCTTAGTAACATATTATTTAAATCTCACCCATAATCCAGCTGAATACTCATAAAAGCAAATCTATGCTATATCCCTGGTCAGTCACACAAAACAAATGCTATTTCATTTGAGGATAAAACTCTCCTATGAAACCATTCAGTTCCCATATTCTGCATCCAGTCCCATGCCTGAACTCAATGAGTGGAAGAACATAAGAAATAATTATTTTCTCAGTTCAACTAGTAAATCACACACATAAACCAAGGGAAAAAGTAATTTTCATTGCCCCAAAAAAAAAAAAAAGTGTGTCCCAAGGGTTTGAAATAACATTTTATTCAAACAGATAAATGGTTTGTTCCACCTTCTACTGAATTTGGTCTCGAAATGTAATTTATTGATGTAAAATTGGAATGTTTCATTTGGGACAAGATAAAAATACATTGTATAAGATGTTTTTCTCTTCTTCTTCATCATCATTTAGCTGACATTAATTTCTTTTTTCTGTTTTTCCCAAAATAGCATTTTCCCAGAAATACATTACAATCCACATTTAAGCCACTTCTATAAGGAGCTTAAACTGTGGGAAGAGAGTAATTTTTTTCTTTTATTTCCTATATCATGTCCACAGCAATCATACACTGCACGGCATGTTTTTTCCGATTAATTCTCTGATATTTTTCCTGATTATTCTTCCCATGAGACAAAACATAGAACACAGTATACAATTTCCAAAAGATATAAGGGCCCATCTTCAGAAAAAAAACTACAGGTAGAGTAAGCCAGAATTAGATACATAACTTTAGAGGAGGCATCTAATGCCATTCAGGCACAACTCATGCTCAGGACACCAAAGTTCACCAGGAACAGACTCCTGATACATAATGTAGAAATTTGGTATCACTCCCAAGGATGCCCCCTCTGTCACCTCCTGCATGAGGGCCCCAGCCTGCCCTGGCATCACTCCATTTATGAGTCTGATACAGCAAACCCTGTGAGCAGCGCTGCCTGTGAAGGAGCTCAAGCAGCATTACCAGCAGAAGAAATAATTCAAGGCATGCCCTCAGAAAGCTCAGTTGTTCATACTCCTCCAGGGCACCTCCGCATAAATGAAACTTTCTTCTATATCTGGGTATCTCTGGAGGGAGGGCTGATACAACTGCCTACACATGGTCTCTCATGAGGATATCTCAGTGGGTGTGGGCTGACATAAAAGGTATAATTTATGCCTAAACTTGTGTCACCACATCAGCCAAATTAAATGTCAAGGGAAACTTATTTCAAGGAGTCAGGGAAACACTGTTTGCTGGGAAACCTAAGCATGCAAAGACAGACCTAAGTAATTGAATAAAGATTTGCCAGTATCAGATGGAATAATAAAGTTCCAGGCATGAGATCAGTGAAAGCTGAGATAATGAGACCTATCTTGTTACCATACTGTCTGTAAATGAAAATAAAATTCAGTAAATTAAATTATATTCATAGGTGGCATTTAAAATCATCCTGAAGATTAACAGACAAGATATTTACAAGAGGCTTTTGAAAATATATTCCACAGGTAGTATGAAGTCTGGAAAAGCTTTCCTTATGAAAGACAGGAACAATTACCAAATCATCATACACTTGTTTATTACCAGAAGCCTTCAAGTTTTGTAAATCCAACATGACAGCAGTTTTTAAAGCTACATTCAATGACCTATTCACTGTCTTCAGATTTCTACCAATTTATAAACTCTATCATGCAACAGCTGAAATAACAGACAATTCCTACATCTAATCTGACAGCATGAGTAATAAAGACAGTATTTTTTTTTCCAGTTGCTGACTGCCTCATACCCACGCAGTGGTGAAAATGAACACGTTTTGACCTTTTCAGCCACTGCTATGGCCTAAAGCAAAGAAGACTGGTGACAAGAAACAGTTGGGGAGAGAAGAAAAGGAAGAAACAGAATCACACACCTGCCCTGCTGGAAAGGTGCTGTGAGGGAATGGTTTCTAAGGCCACTCACTGTCAGGTTTCTCAGTGTGTTTCTTTGCATGCTCAAATTAGGGCTTTATTTGTAGTTAGCTGCAGTTTGTCTCATAGGTTTTCATGAGTACAATAGGTTTTCTTCAACCTAGTGAACATAATTAGGTATATTTTTATATCCTAATGTTTAGAAAGGCAATTACTATAATTGTGATGCAAGCTATCTCTAAATTCCTGAAAAACACTTCTAGCATACACAAGATATATAAAATATGTCTTTGGTCTTTGTGGTTAGTCCCTTCTCTTCTGCTGCTAATAGTGAAGAGTTAATACCTGTTTACAAACACTCCAGAATAAACCAGGTATATGCAAAGAATATAGATGAGCCTTTGTTGTCCACGTTCACTGTGTAGCAAAACCCCAGGCACTGTAACAGGAAAGACACAGGACTGATGAAGGGAAAAGCCCCTAGGTATAAAGATTTCAACACAGGTTCTAGAGCAAATACTTCCCCAAGGGCAGTAGTTCTGCAGTTGGCCAATAAGGGCTGTGCAGTAAGGACCCAAGCAGTGATGGTCTGTAGCATTAGGAACTCAGGCTTATGATGCTTCCCATACCATGGTCAATCTACAGATCCAAGGAAACTGTGGCCAGATACTAGGAATTAAATGCCTTGTACTGGGGACAATTTTATAGACCTCAAAAGGTGCTTGGTTCAATCCATTTTTTTTTTCCTTTTTTCTCCTCTACTCACAATCTCAATCACAGTGTCATTTTTTACCATTTCTACTGCCTCCTTTTCTGCCTACCCCTAACTTTGAACAGACAAGGTGACAAAGCAAAGCCTGCCTAACTTCCAAATTTGGGAGTAACACAAAATAATTGATTTCAGATATAAAAGTCCTAAGCCAAACATCAAGGTGACCTTTCCATGCATTTTTCAAAACCTTGTGTAATTATTTCATCAGATGCTATTATTGTGACTATTGCCTGAGGTCTGCAAAACTCCTGTACTCACTGTCAATACTTCTGCAATGGTTTCTCTTGGGGAATATATACTGTAGCTTGACAATGTGAGCCAGCTTCTCTGTTTTCTTTTGACAATAAATAATTGATCACTGATGCTCTCAGTACAACTCTATTCTTCCTCTAAGCTGGCAGTGAACCACATCCCTCATGAGCATTAGTCAGAAGGGCATGCCACTCCCGTGGCGCACTGTTTCTCCTCTTTTCTCCAGAACAACAAGAAGAGAAGCCCCTGAAAGAGTCTATGAAGATTGCTGGGCCTTCTTTTCACTCATCAAATCAAGTAGAGATTGCAAAATCCAAACTTTTGCCTTTAGAGTTCATACTCTGGTCTTCACTGAACTGATGGGTAAATCTCAGGTCATCTGCCTACTATCTGTTTGTGTTATCCAACAAAAAATGCCTAATGTTCCTAGAGATTTTCACAAAAAAAAACCACCCTAGACTGATTTTCACACTGATAGTTGTTTTTCATCCCAATCTTGCTACAAAGAGGAAAACAAACAGCATCCTTGCTTTTGCCCAATAGTATGTGCTGAGTCCCCCAGCAGACTCAGCCTAATTCTGACTTCAGATACTGTCTTTTCAGTATTTACAAATTACCAAGTGTATTTCTTCTAAGCAAGCTCAATCAGAAAATTTCCATACATTTCAGGTCAATGCCACTTAACTGGCTATCACAAAAAGGAGCTAATCCATGGCTATTTAATACTAGATAAAAAATCATTGTTTGAAGCTAGTGCTTTACTCTAGAACACCAAGTATCCTGACTATTGCTAAATGTCTGCCTTTGTCATTAACAGAATATAAACATCTGCTGTCATCAACAGCACAGGTAAGAAAACAGAACTGAGGTATTTCTGAAGGAAATTATTAAGACTTATTAGGAAAATATAATGCTACAATAGCAAAAATGTATTTTATTTCATGGAAAAATAGAAAATAAGCCATGTGAAGATCTCACCACAACTTACTGAACAGAAACAGATTGTTTTGTATATGTCAGTCTATCAAGTCATTAAAATGTGATAGAAAAGGTCTGAAACAGCAGAAGTGAAGCACTATTTGGTCATGTTCAGATAAAATAACTACAGGAAATGCCTGTAGTAAAACTGCTGAATCCTGATCCCAGAATAGGTACAGTTTATGTAACAGCAGATGAATCTGCATCTTTTCCATTTTTTTACCTATTTACCATCTTCACAATGTTTCTGCACAGCTCTAACCAACTACGCTTTATTTTACACCATCTCTTTATTTTGGAGACATGTATTTTCCTGTCACATTTCCACCTAAACCAATTTATCGTGCTTGAAAAGCTCTGTGTGCAGAATTTGCTTTATCACAGCATTCCCTTGATATTTCGTCAAGAAGAAAAATGCACCCAATTCTCTGAAATCATGCCAAATAGCAGACTTGGCTACCAGATAGAAAGCCAAAGATAAGACTGCACCACAAAAAAATTCATCCAAGGAAATTAGAGCATGAGCATTGATTAAGCAAATTACACAGCCTATTCTGCTCCATCTAATTTAAATATAGAAATGCCATCATACAGGTCTCCAATTCTGTCTCCTAGAGAAATCCACTCAGGAAATGCACTTGGGTGGTGACAGGACTTGGCTGGGAGGGGTGGGAAAGATTGCATACACTTAGAAGAGGACAAAAAAACCAAATTAAGAACAAAGGGTCCATCTGATTTATGTGTTTATTTTACTTCAATTGTGTAAACATGGAGTAGATAATATATTTACAGGAAAAAATACTTAACTGCCTTTAACATCAAGTTCAAGTTTTTGAAAGTGGCTGAAAAAGCTTTATACATTTCCATATTTACTTTTTCACTGTGATATCTTTAAAATAAAATTATGATGTCACCAACAGTGCTTCAAACTCAATATAAGATCATAAAATAAAGATGTGCTCTCCTTTCTTCCTCTTCCATTATCACATGTAGGAGAGAAGCATCAAATCACACCTAAGCTGGAATTTGAACAATGCAGTGACAGAACAGAACATCATTCCTCTTCAAACTGTTCTGCAACACTAAGAATTGTAAACCTGCATCTTTACTAGCAAAGCCAGCAGGTACATCTCAAAAACGAAGAGCAGAACAACTAAGAAAAATGTGCTGTTTTAACATAATTTTTCTTACCACGACAGCCAACCTTTAAACTTACATTAACAGGACTTAGATGGAGCCAAGTCTAGAATCATAACATATCTTAGCCAACTATCACACTGGAAAAGCAAGGATTGTGGGTACTTAGCAAGCTGGAAGTCAGCAAGAACCTCTAAACCAAGTTGCTGCTTCACCCTGAGACTGCCACCTTGAAAACACAGAAGGCCTGATACATATGACCTACATATCTTTGCATGAATGGAATGAAACAGACTTCATCTGAAAAAATTCATGAGAAACCAGGTGCGTGCTGCTGAGATAAACTGGAAACCTCCCACTACAGGCTGTGCTCTGACAGTGGCCTGAAGTCACACTCCTCTGTAGTAAAATTCTGTAAGCTCACTACAAGGTCTCTGCAGTAGCTAAGTCTTAAAAATAGTTTTTAAGTGCAACTTAAATGACACATTGGCCTTATGACACTGGGCACAGCAGTGGTTTTATTCATGGTTATAAACAGTTTCTGTTCTTCCCTCCCATTACATATATTTTTAAAAGGAGATTTGAAACAAAGGAAAGGCTGGTGAGCTGATCTGTAACTCTGTTTTTCACATTTATAACCTCTGAACACAGAAGTACGTTCATCTAGAAATTTTTCTGGAAGGAAATTTTTTCATCTGGAAGGAAACTCTGGGTTAAATATTAATTCCTCTACAATCAATATAAACCTCTTAAGTAGTTCAGTGGGGTCAATCTAACACTGCTTTTGCTTCTCACAGAAACAAGCATACATCAACCTCCAATACTCATCTAACATCAAAGGCTTCCTTTTCATGGATAATTCTCCAAACTGTTTCTATTCAATTGTGCATAACAATAACGACGATATTTAATAAGTGTAAATAAGTAAACACACAATTTCCCTTAAAACATTCATCTTTCTTCAAAGCTTTTAAAATATTATTTTGATTACAGTGTGAGCTGCTTTAAAAGCAGTTTGTACAGCTCTCTCAGGAACACTGCAGAGAAATCAAAGCAAGTACAATACAAAATAAGAGAGAAAAATGTAAAGACAAAGTAAACAATTATATTTTAGGAAGTATGATTGAACACAGGTGATTTCTTCCAGTGAAAAGCATGTATTCTGACAGAAAATCACTCACAATCAGACTGATATCACCTAACAGGAACCCAAAATACCTGGGCCTCCAATTCAGCCAGCAGTCCTTGCAATGGCACCACTGGAATTAACTTGTCAGCATAACCTCTCAAAGGCCAAGCTACTCCTCAAATCTGGAGTCCCCTTCATACACGCTGTATTATAATAAATGCAGGAGCTCACAATAATTTTTTCAGCTATTTTCTAATACAGTGTTTAGTTACATTGTTTACATACACATTTACAGTCCAACATCTCATAGCTCTCAGGTCTGAAGTTCCCTACGAAAGATCTCTTAACAGCCTGTTAAACATAATCTCTTTTTGTACAACAGCATCTTTGCTGAAGATTTCAAAATGTATTGAATGGGAATGACTGTCTTTTATCAAACTGAAGTGCAAACATTGATAACAGTGATTCAGCTGTGCTATGACATAAGGATTAAGTAAACTGCAATGCAACAGCCTTATTCGGATGGGGCAGTTTTCAAGGTTTTTCCTACAGACTGAGGTCAGTGCAAGTGATTTCCTCAAATCACAGACAATTTATTTTGCTGCAAGCGCTGCAGCTCTGACCTGGAGTCCTGCTGTGACTGTCTGTTGTACAACTCTTTCCTTAGGGAAAAAGTTAAGTAACAGTATTCCCCTTCAGCTTAGCCCTAGAAACATTTTCAAACCTCATGACAAGAGGGGACAGTGAGGAATGGAGGCACACAAGGATGGGAAAGAAGTAAGAAAATCCCACTGGAAGTTAAATGTTAGAAAGAAAAGAAAAAGTAACAGGAAATAAGAAGGAAAGGACTGAAAATGGGTGGAGGGCAGGAAGGGAGTGCAATATATAGCCTAAATAGACTCCTTCAACCTACCGGAGTTGTCACAAGGAATGAAGAGATTACTACAAGGAAGAGGGCATACTGTGAAAAAAGGGACAAAAAAAGAGGTAATATGATGCAGCTTATGGATATGTCTAATAAACAAACTCCCTCCTCTCTTTTTGCCACTGAAGAAGCAACTAGGTTGGAAAAGACCTTTGAGATCCTCAAGCCCAACCTATGACCAAACACCACCTTGCCCACCAGGCCATGGCACTTAGCACTACACCAAATCTTTCCTAAATACCTCTAGGGACAGTGACTCCATCACTTCTCTGGGCAGCCTGTTCCAGTGCTCAGTAACCTTTTTTGTGAAGAATTTCTTCTTAATGTCCAACCTAAACATCCCCAGGTGCAGCTTAAGACTGTGTGTTCTTGTCCTATCTGTCGATATCTTAGAAACAGGTATACAATTCCATGACAGGCAGAAGCCTGGCTCCTTAAATTTGGCTGATGTTGAGACAGTTTAGGTTTAAAGATTATGCAGATTGAGATGAACAGCACACAAATCAACAAGTCTGTGCCAATTATCCAATCACAAGCTTTTTCTATTTTTTACTCTATTTTCCATAGTGAGGCATGCTAAATGTTCACAATATTTTTCATTATGTCACTCTGGGATGTAAATTATAAAGAAAAATTAGAAGAAAAGATAATATGTGAGTTTTAAAGGATTAAAACAGTAAACACTAGGCAGAGTCCAAACTGCTCTGTGATTCTGAAGAATCACTTGGTTAAAGAAATGATGAAACATTCTCACAGATTAATTCAGTTGTGTTAAAAAAAAAAAAATCCAAATTCTTCTAGTCACCATTTAAAAATTACTCAAATTCTGGATTTTTTCCAATTGAGTTGGACATCAAGTATATAGCCTAGTTTTACTGACACTTCTGTGTGGGGAGGAATTTTGTATTAAAAAGCATTGTAAATATTTTATTAAATATTTAAGTATTGTAAGCATTAAGTAAATAAAAGTATTTCAATATTTTATTAAATATTTGTATTACTTGATTTTGGTTTTTATTTATTTCATTTTCTGAAGGGGTGTTTCCCTCACAGTACAATATATAACCACAAAAAAAAAAAAAAGGTAAACTTCATTTTCATTCCTCATTATCTGTTTTCATCCTAACTACCTACAATCTGCCATGTTATTCATCATCAAGATTAGAGCAGCATTTGAGGAGATATGCAGTGGGGCTCAGTAATGAAGATGCACTGTAGAATTTCTGAAGTGAAAAAAATACTAAGGAGATTTTAAGGCTGAATACATGACCAAAAGAGAAAAATGAAACAAGAGGAACATGAGAAAAATGGAGACACAAGATAATGAAGGGTAAACTACAGAACTGAACTGAATAATAATCTTTCCAGAAAAAGAAAGAGAGTGTACAGAGAATAACATTACATCACTCTCCTTCTTTGTCAAATAGAGTCCTGAAATCAGCTTAATGGGGGGTCCAGCTTTGCTAAGTTCTACACACAAAATAAAAGGTCAGATCCTGTCTCCCTCCTCCCAGATACAAATGTCAAGAGTGCAGCTAGGGGCAGGATGGAAGCAGGCAAGTGACACAGCACAAAAGTTGCAGAACGGCACAATTTAACTAAACTCAAGATGAGAATGTTTCAGCAGAGATTTTTCTTCACATAAAGCAAGTATGATTCCGTCAGAGCATGAGCTAACTGAGAACAAGAAGTTCACAGCTTTGGCATTCACTGTAGGACAGACCTCCAAAGGCTGAAACAAAAATGCCCTAGGAAACTCTTTCCCATTTATTTATTACACTCTTGCACTGAAGCTGTACCACCACAAAGGGATGCAACTAATAAAAAAAAACGGAGCCAACCCTGTCCCAGACAGAGTTTTAACTAGATATAATCAGATTCAAAGAGGCACAGCTGTTAAGTTTACATAGGACTACACAAATGACAATTATGATGATGATGATGAGGGTGGAAGACTGTAAACAATACCTATAAGAGAAAGAGAAAAGGGGTTGCTGAAGACTCACTAACAGACCTTTAAAGTTAGTCACATAGTATGAGTGTAACAACACAGCAGTTCTCCAATGAAATTTAGGAAGCATATTCCCCATCAGAGGGGCAATGAGTAAAGCTGATTCTTGCACTAAGACAACTTCTGCCAAACTACTAAAAGATGTTCTGAGTAAAAAAGCTGTGGCATTTAGGTTGTCATCCTGAAAGATCTGGTTTTACAAGCATATTCTAAAACTTACGTTTGGTTTTAAAAGTTATCTATCCAATAGAAACTTACTAGGAACTGATATAATTTTCTGAACTTTTATGTTTCCATTCCAATGGAGCAAACAGCCATTTCTTCTGGGTTTCCCCTTGCACATGGCTAGAAATAATTTCATTAGCATACTGAAATCTCAACCTAACCACTAGATGGATAGATTTCATGAAGTCAGGGCATACAGTAATAGATTATCAATTTTGGAAGTAAAACATCGTTCTAGCCCACTGTTTTCAACTGTTCACTTCTTATATATATCTGTATTTCCTGCTCATACTTTATGGAATCATGTTTCATTTGTTTATTTAAAGGATGAAAAAAACATTAGAAACACATCAGGCAGTGCTGGGGAGGTCCCAACACCTGCTTCTCACGAGCCCTGGCAGTTCTTGTTCTGAACCAATTGGAAATTATGTATTACAAGGAATAATATTTACACAAAGCAAACAGTAGTACTAGATAAATACACAGTAAAATAATGCTCATATATCAGGTTAGCTACAACAATAAAGATGTAATTCAGGAGAGGTTTTCAGAGTGTATACTAGTAGCAGAAGGATGATGGTGGCCAGCAAAGCTCTTTCAAGCTACCAGAAGATGAAAGCCAAAAGTGACAAGACTTTGTACTCAACTGACACTCTTTGTTGGAGCAGCAGTCCCAGCAGACAATTTGATTGCCTTTTCTCTAACTTTCACAGAGCTGTTTTATCTAGCTCTCTTACTATAGCCCCTAAACAGTAAAAAGAACAGTGACATGCATACAAAGAACTCCTAAAGTGGTTCTGTCTATAGTAGAAAATGCTACTAAGAGCTTGACCCAAATCAACTCTGAATTTATCAGTATGTTTTAGAAATTCCTGAAAGATAAAAGATGTATCCCCTTAAAACTATAATTCTCAGTGTCACATGTTAGGCTTTGCTTACTAATGAGAATTAGTATGATTGATGTCTTCCTTTTCTGTTCTCCTCTCACGCTTTGCAGCAGAATGGTCAAACCTCTGCAGCTATGGCATCTAGAGTCCAGTTTTGTGGTGTCCCCTTGCCACACATGCCAGGCCATACTCTCTTCCTGCATGGACAGGTGGCAGAGTTCAGTGTGCAGACACTGGAACAGCAGCACAAGGCACTTGGCTATTAAGCAGTATAGTGGCCAAACAACTGCTCCTCAGTACCTGACAGGAAAAAAACTGTAGGGCAAATAAAAAGAACCTCTAGCCCAGGCATGGCCAGGGGTTATCCACAAGGGGCTCTTCAACTTAATCACTGTATTTAGTGCATCACCATGCTTGTGAATACAGCCCAGCAGAATGCTACTGAATTAAGTGTTTAGTATTTGTAAAACGCTTCTAGATACATAGATTAAGGATCACATACACATAGTATTATTCTGACATTGCATTCCTTCAGGAACAAATACCACTGTCCATAACTGGGCTGGTATCTCTTTAAATCTAGATCATTAGAGCTCTCCCGAGATGCCCATCAGTGTACAAAGAAGCACTCATTTGATTATTGTACAATACAAAACCCCCTGCATATATCCACAATGATTATATATTCAGTACAATCCCTTTAATGTCAGCACATCAAATGTGTTTCCGTTGAGATTTTGCATTCATTTTCACATTCAAGTGAGTTTTGTCTTGCCTTCACATCTCCTATACTTGATCTCTCTCTTTAAACTTGGCATTTCTAGCAACCTCTCCCTGCTAGGTCTTAAAAGTAGATTCTTTTCTCAGCTCAATAAGCAAGAGAAGAGTATATAATTTCCTACTTTATGTACAACATCTGGCACTGTAGAAAGAACCAGTGCAAGTCTTACAAAGGCAGCAGAAAAAAATAGCTGAGAATCCTCCTGTATGGAAAACAACTCAGCAGCACTGGCTATAACACCTATTAAATATTATATGAAAGGTTAGTAGACTTCCTAGCAGAGCACAGTAAAGTAGGTAGGATTTCACTGCTGTATAGCAACAGAGCACTGAGAGAGGGCATTTCGTCAAACATTAATACCAATCTCAATCTGCTTTTCCCTACATTAAATAAAAAAAGTCAAAATAAATATGACAGGAGTCTATGTTTCCACACATTAATATTTTGGGTGATAGCCTACACAAAGCATCTGCAACAAAATAACCTTCCCTATTTAACCAGCAAGCAAGCTGAAGGTACAAAATTTCCCAAAGCACCAGAATGACTTAATCACGCTGCATTTAGAGCAATAACTAAGTCATTGCAGAAACTACACTCCAATGATGTTCAGTGAACCCAGTAACATAATTTAGATATATTAAGCATTCAGAAACAGTTACCTAAGTGCTGTGCCTCTTAAGAATCCCACCAGAAGCATATGACAACTTGGGGCTACCATGTGAGGTTAAGATCTATCTTTACCAATACTCCAACTGCAATAAGAGGGTGATTAAATGAAGATGACCTCCTATTTCAACACAGTCCTAAAAAGTAGAACCATGATGGTGAAGTTCACCTTTGCAATGACAGCACATGGCAAGGCCAACTGAGACAGTGCCAGGAGTGATCTTACAGTACATTAGAAGCTTCATTTAGATGTCCAAGGTATTTCACTCAGTTGTCCAAACAGAAAGCAGACTAGTCAAACATGGGCCCAGTTGGCAAGAAGAAAACCTGTTTCCCTGATTACACACTGGTAGACAGCCCTTCCTCATGGACTGTGAAGAACAAAAATAAGATCAGAAGGTATTTGTCTTCCAGTGATTTTAAATTGCTTGAACTTTTCCTGTTAACAAAGCAATGTTGCTTTCAAAACCTTTTTATAAAAATCTAGCTCTTCAGTCATTTGTTAACACTTATCTGTCACATGCTCCTAAAGATGCAAAGCCTTCAGGAGGAGCCTGGGAAGGAAGTATCTGAGATATTGTCAGTGTCTGAAGGCAGAACTAATCAGTCCATGGAGCCTCAATAATTGTCAGGTTGTTTTACAGCTCATCTGCTAAAGCACTGCCTAAATAGGAATCAAATGCCTACAAAAGCCTGTCCAACATGTTTGTGGAAATAATAGCCAAAATTAACTTGGAACGTTGCCATGCACTTACATAAGGTCAGGGCATGATGTGGTTACTTGTCGGTACTGATATTTATTCAAGTGGAATAAAGTGCTATTCATGAGCTAAAAGCCAACCCAATGTTTTATTCAGAGTTAAAATGCTTTTTCCAAAGAGGATGGCTTTTCCAAAGTAGTAAGTGCTGGGCCAGTTCTGTTCTGTTTAATGTCAGAGGCAGCTTCTGAAACAGCAGCCGTAACTTCAACCATTATGCTGCGCTATTCAGTCTGGCAAGCCAGCACTGTCTCCCAAGGACAGGAGTATGGCTAAGGGTGAGCAAGCTGGCACAAAAACAGGAACTTGGCTGCAAAGGTAACTAGAGATAGACAAGGCTATATGGGAAGCCACCAAAGAAAGACTGGGAGGAATTTCAATTACAATTGCATTATAACTAAAAAATTTCCTGTCCAGCAGCATCGCAGGGACTGTATATTCATCACAGGCCTCCATTCTGTCCAAATCCAGCACAACATACCTGGAGTAGTAACCAGTAACACTTTGGTTGAATCAATAATTTAATCTACCACGTGCATTTTTTTAAAATACATTCTTACTGAGCTATTGCTGTTGTTCCACAACATTACAATTAAAATTACAAGAGTACGTGATACATACAGCTGATATTGAGCACCAGTGTTAAAGAGGTACTATTGCATATGTCTCATTACCAGGCCATATGACCAACCCTATAAACTTCCAGGAGAACCAGTCCTACAAAGACAATGACAACCTGCCCAAGGAGCATTGCTATGCAACAGAAAGAACTGGCCAAAACACTTCTGTGATGTGTTTTCCAAAATCTATCTTGGAAATCACTGAAAAACCAAGTCCCTCCCTTCTGTGTCCTTTTAAGACGTGACAGAAATCCCCAATATTAGTAAAACCAAAGCTACTACTTAAAATCAGGAAGTCCTGAGAGAGTAGAGGCATGAACCCACTGAGACTTTCATGTTAGCTATAGAAGTCATTGCAGCTTCACCTTTTTCTAACCTTGAAATTATAAATAAAAGTTGTAACAAAACATTTTTAAATGCTTTTTTTT
This sequence comes from Geospiza fortis, assembly GCF_000277835.1. Classification (NCBI taxonomy): domain Eukaryota; kingdom Metazoa; phylum Chordata; class Aves; order Passeriformes; family Thraupidae; genus Geospiza; species Geospiza fortis. Next base: position 18,896,691 of record NW_005054298.1, on the reverse strand, counting down.
CTCCCTAACATTGTAATTCTTACTTCAACAAACATCTCACATGCTAAGCTTTCATTAGGTACAACTCTGTCTAATGTACTCCTTCTCAAGGAGTTCAAGTCAGCAATGGATGTAGTTACTCAATACCACCCTCTTAGACCCTTTTTCCTCCCTCCTGTAGTCAATCTTCATCAGCACCTAATTACCTGTATTCCCAGCTTTACAACTTTGTAGCAGACACTGATGATACTGAGTGGCAACACAGGACGTTAGTCTGTTTAGACCTCTTTTCTTAGAATTCCCTTTCTGAAGAACCAGCACAAATCCCAATTACATCCAAGCCCTTCACACCTTCCCATGCAGCCCATGGCCACAGCACAAAACATTCCACACAACAATGGCCTAAGCCCTGCCAGCCACTGGCTCCTACTCCTGTGCCCAACATGTCATCTTCTTGGCCAGGTCTGCAAAGGTTGGGAAGGGGGCCCTACCGTGAACCGGGACCAGTGAACAGATTTGGGTCTTTTAGAAACAGCCACGAAGCCAAGAAAGAGCAGCCAGAAAGGGACAAGGCAAGTGTTGAGACAAAATTTGCCTCTGCCCTGTAACATGAGAAACTATCTACACTCTCCTGCAGTAAACCAGTTAGACATTTATAAAAGTAACCAAAGCATATTACAAACCTCTAAAAAGCAACACAGCACTTGGTTTTGTTTTCCACTGTTACATAAAGTTGTTTTTACATCTCAGAAATAAAATTTTAGCAGCCTTTCAAAGGAAACAAAGATGCATATGTAGGTACATACTGCATACATTCTACTCCATACTGCATTTTGGAGTACCTCACTGAACCGATTTAATTAACATCAGCCAGAAAAGAAAAATATAACACGAAGGTGACTCAAGACCTATCTGTATGATCTTCTAATAAAAATAATCTTTCCACTGAAAGAAAAGCTCAAATCACAGTTGACTGCTGTCTGCCCTGAATTTTCAGGCAATGTCTCATTGTCTCCAACTGTATAAAGATGAATATCCAGAATAATCAATCATTCCCAACTGTATGTCTTTCAGATCACGGAGCACATTAAAAAAAAACCAAACAACCAAACAATGACTGCAATTGCAACCCATAGCGCTCTGCCTGTCTACATGGCTGGGAGAATCCAGGTACAAGAGGTTGCCCAGATATCTCACTTCTACCAAGCTTCCTAGTTTGGAAGAGAGTCCTTGGGAGATAACAACAGCCCTTTGGTCTTTATTCTTTCATTTAACAACATTCTCTGCTGTTCTGTTTCTAATAAAAAGTCAGCACACAACTACTGAGACAAGAAAATTAGTGAAAGACCTTCACAAAAGCCCCACACTGACACAAGAGACACAGTCAAAGGGTGTTTCTGGAGCCCTCTTGACATTTATCTTAATTCTCATGAGCTGTAACATTGGATCACACTACTTACAGAGGCAAAGGTAGCAATATCAAACTCATACACACCAAACCAAATGTAACAGTCTCTTCTCTTTACAAAGCGCTATCAAGACTTTCAAACCCCAAAATAAAATTGAACAGATCCAAGCTGTGCTTCTTTCCATTTCCTGATACCCTGCTCCTTGATATTTTCTGCAGCAGACTGATAAGGGTTCCTAACAGTGCTACAGTATCAAGGTAACTGTACACTGACTCTACCCATTACTTTCCCTCCCCATATGGACTGTCCTAGAGTATCCTCTAGAGCATATAGTAATATCTAAATATTAGGTTGTCTTTCTGATCCATCAGACTATATAAATGGACAGGCATTGGGTCTTGAAATTTTTCTGAGAGCAGATTTCATCAGCAGCCATTCACTGGAATTTAAAAAGAATGCAGCAAAGAAACTGAGGCAGGCAAAAAGAACAGTGCAGCAGCTGCATGGGTCACAGGTACAGCCACCATTGAATGACCATAAATCCAGCCTCCTGGTTTTGATATGGAATTGCCCTAGTGAGGACCTGGGGTTTTATTCCATTATTTAGAGCATGTACTCTTATTTATTTCCAGAGAAGAAATTTAAACTGAATCTGTGGATGCATGTAGGGATTTAGTCATCTTCAGACTATCTCTAAGGATAGAAGTGGTAATGAATGTATCTAAAAATCATCTAACTCCTTGTCCTCCCCTGCAACTCCCCCCTGAAGCACTAACTGAATAATTTGCCAATTAAAAACTAGACAGTACACAACTTTGCCAACCGTTCATTTGTAAAAAGACACAGGGCACCCATTTTAATGCTGCAGTCACATTTTAATCAAATATTAATCTTCAGATGTCTTTGAAGGGAGGAGATATGCTCTCTTTGACAAGCCAATTCTTAAAATAACTTTTTTTTTTGCTTTAGCAGTTAACAGGTCAAACGAAAATGCAGCAGGCAAGTCATAGACTAAACAGCACTTTCAACAAAAAGGACTCAGCGACATCAAGCAAGTGTCAGAAAGCACAAGCTGAGGGGGATGGGACAGTAAGCAGGACATGCATTAACTTTTTAAGTATGCCATTGTCCAATTGTTTTTGGATATTGTGCATGACAGCGCAGGTCATCCACTGGAGCAGGAACCTTCAGACTAGGGGCTGCAATAGCTCAATGCCTCCTTGAAGCCGAAGTTCCATGAGGAAATGTGACTTGATCTAATTTTGGAATCTGGAAAAAAGACAAACATCAGGAAGGAAGTTTAAAAAAAAAAGTTTAAGGCCTTTCAAAGAAAGAGGAAACTCAAACCAGATAAATTCAAGTAGCAGTAAGTCACCATCAAGCTGCTGTGATGTCTCTTTGAGAACATCACGTAAGAATTGCTTGTACCTCTCTGAAATATTTGAGACAGAGAGCACGAAGTCACTACACTCTTTGGATGGGTTTAGCCCAATGGTTTCCAGTTGTCTCTGTATGTACTGGTAGTTCAGACCTTCATTGTGTACAGCACACACATCTCTGCTATGTGTTCACAGAGCTCCACTCTTT
>NW_005054298.1:18857770-18893661 GCF_000277835.1 Geospiza fortis | reverse complement strand
CTCTTTCCATTTCTGACACCCCTATCTATAGAATAACCTTTGTAACAGAAGGTTGGAATACTCCAGACCCCACAGACGATTAAAGCTAACAGACAGATCTGTCAAGAAAAAAGAATCTTAACAGAGGAAACTACTTCCTGTTTTCTGAGATAAAGAGATAAACCCCTAACTCCACATGAATTCTTCAGTACTGTGCGTGCACTGTCACTGAGAACAACTCTCTGTAGGGGCCTGCAGGACTGCTTTGGTCAATGAGGGGGTACTCAATACAGCCTCACCCAAAACTTCACTGAACAACAGGGTCAGAAGATCAGTCAGTTCCTGGGATTCACCTGGTAAACATAAATCTCTGAGGGACTTGTTTGATGAATCAATTATCATTTCACATGTTCAGTATTTAAAAATTATTGGATCACAGAAGAATGAAATTAAGACTTTATTAGCTAAGTCCCAGCTGTAGAAGAGTAAATCCTCATTATGCACTAAAATGGTTTAATTTATATTACAGGGTTTTTCGTATGGGTGATGGATGCATGTTGACCTCATAATGATGTCAGAGGGCAAAGGTTTCCTCCCATTCTCACTTTGTCTCTCCTGTCCTCTTCCTCTTTCCTCTCCTCCCTCCCTCCAACCCCTCTTTGTCTCTGAAAGCACTGTATAGAACTTATTTTGAGCCAGAGGAAAGGGGGAAGATAGGCACAGCAAAGAGGGCTATTACCTCCTCCTTCCCTCATCTCTTCTCTTCCTGCACAGTGGCAAGTCAAACTGTAACAGCAAATTCGGAGAAGGAAAAGGAACGACATAAACCATTTTTAAAACACCCATTCTGAAATCTTAGAATTATCAAACATAATTGAATGGAAAAGAATTCTAGCTAGTCTTTTTAAAAAGAAAGAACATTGGCTTTAGGCTCTACTCCCACTATGGGTATGAAATAGGCACAAGAGTCAATGAGATCTAACATACAAGTAGAGAGAAAAATCCATATACCGATCTTCTACCATACTGCCATTACAGAACTTCAAGTACAACTTCTCCTACAAATATATTCTATAAACTTCAAACCTTTTAGTATACCCAAATACAGTCTATCCTCTTTTGCTTTAATATGCTTCAACATTCCTGTGATCAATACTGAATTCATAAAGTAAACAAGGTCCAGCTGGGTAAATAATGAGAACAAACACACCTTAGGAAGTGGTTATTTATCCTAAATCAACCCTCAAATAACATTATATCTTGTTTCTCGGAATCAATGTAGTGCTGGAATTTCACATTTCAGCAATACAAATCCATGTCTTCACCACAAGTGCCAATTATAGAGTTCAGCTGCTGCTTCTTCTCTGAGCAATTCAGCAGTGTTCTCATACAGGCTACGAGTGCTGTCAACTCACCTATATTTCCAGCTGAGTAAAGTATCTCACGCTCCCGACTGGGTGCTACGCAGGGCTGCTGTATGGCCTTTCAGGGAAAGCAGGAGTGAAGCCCACCAGTAGTCATATTTCTGCACTGCCAAACTCCTGTGCAACCACGGTGCAGTCACTCTATTAATTTTCCCTCTGACATGTGCATGTCAGTGCTAAATCTCTGCATCTGTAAAACACTTTGGGATTCCTGACAAAGAAGGACTCTATGCAAAAGGTCAGTCGAATAACTTTCTTCTTGAGAAAAACATTTTAAGATCGTTTAAACAGACATGCAAGCCTAGCAACCCGGAAATTCTCACAGCTGCTGTTTGCTACCTAAACTCTGTGCTGCTTAGAGTCATGTGTGTTCACATGATCTGCTAAGCTGGGTGCTGGGGGCTGTCTCTTGCTCCTGAACTTTTTCCTCCTGCACTTTACAATCAGTCCAGCAAAACTTTCATTGTGCAGTGCATAGTACATGAGCATGCATGTAAACAGTATATGATGGAAGTTAGTTTACATTGGTTTATATTATATAGTTGGTTTATAATCTTCTAAATTATAACTATTCTGTCCTTTATTAGCCTTTCTTCAGGAAATGAAATAAACTCAGTAAAATTTCAGGACTTTCTTCTTTTCAAAACCAACCAAAAACTAGATCTTTAGGTTTTGGTCCTTAGAATTTAGACTGCACTTTGCCTTATATGGCAACCACAGAGTAAGGGAACCATATATTCAATTTTCATTTTCTCTAGATATGAAAATAGGCATACTGATTATCTTTACAGAGTATCTATACCAATTTTACTTTCCCAGGATTCAATATACAGAGCATATCTCATAAAGGCTATAGTGTTTTCAAGAGCTATTTAAAGGCCTCCTATGAGCAGCAAGCAAAACATTAACTCTCTGGAAAGACATGAAGCTTACAAGCTGAAACTCTGATGAACACTTCAGTGATAAGCATTTAAAAATATAAGTAATCATTATAAGAATAACATAACTCATCAAAGTCCACAGGTCAGCCAGCTTCCCGTTTCTGTGTTGTATACAGGAACAGTGGCATCAGCACTGGGCATTACAGGAGAATTAATGACTAGCTGTAATTAATGGCCCTGGGCTATGCCTGAGGCAATCCACTCCTCCCATCTACTCAGTAATCCCAGGAGATCCTCTAGTCTCCTTTGGAACACTAACGTCTAGTTTTTAATACAATTCTTTCTACACCAAATTTTTGTGCTTACATTATTTGGAGGACTTTATGTACATATAGGAATAAAAATACAGTCAATTAGGGAGAGCATATTGGAGTGAAAAGCAGGACCAGTGCCTTCAAGACTGAGTTCAATGGGAACAAATGTTCTCAGATAATAAAGAATATAGTTGGGCTTGTATCTCTGATCACTTGCTCTCTATATTTGAAGTGAGAGCTATACTGCATTAACAGCTTCCTGTTACTCTTGCAGTGTTTCTGTTCTTTCAGAAAGTCTGTTCTTCACCCCTCCTCAACTGCCTTGTTTTGCAACACCTCACTCCATCACCACTACTATCATCACTGCTGTAAAAATATAACAGAACCTTTTGGATAGGTGCTAGGCATTTTAAAAAACTGGTTATAATGCATGTACAACAAGGATAATAATCATTTTAGTCACCACTGCCATTAAGTTATTAGCACACTACAGATCTTAATTTGAAGTTTAAAAAAAAGCAGTGATACGTCATGTGATATTTTATTCTCTACCACAGTCTCTCTTCAGTTACTTTTTTTTAATCCACATCCACAAACTCCCTTTGCAAACATTCGCTGACTGCCTTTTGGCACAGACAGCAAACACATTACAGGCTTTGAGCAAAAAAAGAATTGACCATTCTTCTTAGGTGCACTCTGTAAAACTGCAATGGAGCCTTCAAATCTGGACCCTGGATATTCTCTTCCCTAGAAAAGTCTTACACTGAAGAATAATCCATTTGACTGAGATACAATCTGGAATAATGCCATGCACTACAGAAGTAATTCTTGACATAACTAGCAACGCATGAAACCGAAGTATCTCTGACTGCTGAGCACCACATACGAAGTGTCAGCAAGCTCAGCTCCCCACTTATATTCAAATACTCTCTACTAACAGCCTACCAATAAATTAACAATCGGCAATACTCTCATCACATATATATACATTTTATACTCTCAACACAGTATAAAAAAGTTTGTCTCATGTGTGTTTGAGCTTTCAGCTTGTTTGGATGCCAAACACTTTTGGTCAAATTCTCCATCAAATGCATGCAAGGGCTGTCCCAGTGAGGTCTGTCTGGTCTGTGCATATAATCTAATTGAAAAGGACAAAGCTCTGACTCCTGTAGCCAAATGATGAAAATTTTCATTATTACATTTAATTTTTTTAAGACATTGAAAAATCTAACCAGGGTTTGTGTGTTCCTTTGACAACATAGATCCAGTATTAGAACATGGTACTGGCTGTAACATTTTATGAATTATACACCAACACAGCAAAAGTAGTAACAGGCATGGACCAGACATATTTGCTACCTTGTTGCTTCAGAACTGTCCACAGATTGCTTTAATCTTAAAGCATATCCATACCACAATCCTCTTCACTGTAAAATGGAGCTGGCAATTTTATCATCACTTACATGGCCTGAGGAAAATTATGCATTTGTGTACAACTATCAGTTTTCCATAGCCTTTCAGTATCTGCAGATATTTTTTTTTGTAGTGATGGTGGTGCTCCTGAGATGGTTAACTAACTCCCCCTCAAAAACAGATAAAAACTGAAATGACAGAGTTTCTGGCAAGAGAATTTCTGGCAGATGAAGCAAAGTAGGAAATGCAGTTCCTGGTATAAAACAGCCTACTCTATCTCATCTGAGAGAAGGCTTGCTGCCTGGGTATTTCTCAAATGAAAAATTGCCAGGGTTTAAAACAACTGAAGCTTTCCTGTTATGAGAGTTATGTCCTTTACAGATCATGATAAATCCTGACTAAAATATGAGAGTCAGTCTTTCAAACCATTCCTTTCCTTCAGTGAGGTTACATTTACAGTTCAGTGAGTAGACTTAGATTACAAGGTCCTTTTTCACTTGAAGATACTATTTGTATATATTGTATGAGCAGCATTCAAGCACTGAACAAAAAATATGGGAAGTGTCTTCCTAAACTCAGTCCTCAAGAATTTTCCTTCTATTATCCCTCACACCTTTCTTTCTGTTTTCTTACTTCCTTCCTTCCTCCCACCACTCATCATCTGTCCCAGGAAAATCATGCCAGGTTATTCAATGGCCTTGTTATCATAAGAAGTTGTTACAGTACATTGGTATGCTGAGAAATGGGGTTTGTATGGTTTGTGGTGAAAAGTGCAACCTGATTCTCCATCCCTTCTGCTGGAAGAGGAAATTTAAAAGTGGGATAGAAACCTGGACTTTTAAAAAGATCAGTGGCAGCCCAGTACTGTTGACTGGGAACAAGGAACAACAACCCCATACTACTTTCCCTGCTGAAGCTGGAAAACTAATTGGGACACAGCCCAAGTGTAGTATGAGAAGTCACATTAAAACTTCTCCCATGGCTTTAATCTCAGTCACTGATGGTAAAGGTGAATTCTACATGTTATTGCTCACTTTTCCTTTCAGTGATTGCTCCCTCCATCTTGTAGTTATTTGTTTAGATTTTTAGTGCATAAAAATCCTGGCATTGCCACTATGGGCTCTGAGCCATCTGAGCAATCTTCTTTAAATACACTAACACATCATCCATATGGTTATCCAATATGTAACTATTTACTTTCCAGGATAATCAAAGAGGCAATAAAAACTGTTAAAAGCTTCACAAAACCTCACAAAATACTGACACCCTAATTAGGAGTCTATGATTTTCACTGAATAGCAGAGTTTTAGGCATCAGTCTGAATGATCCCCTTTTTGAACACACCATTATTATAAGTCTTTTTTTAAAAAGACTGAAAGATCAGATTAGTGGTTGTCCTTAGGAGCTACCTGTTTGAGATCACTGTAGTGTGTGCCCCAGTAGTCTGATACCATGCAGTTTTCCCTATGCTCTGGAAGATATCCACTTCATAGACAACATTTAGAAAGGTTGGAAAGACTATCTGAAAACTAGAAGGAGAGATACCAAGAAAATTCCTTTTAAGTATGATCTTCCTCAGTAGCTTATAATTTTTTAATGGTTTTCAACAGAGGTTCCAAAATCTCGTAGAGGACCCAATCAAGTTATAGTTTGTTTTTCATAAAAGCTGTAATTGGTACTATTTCTTTTAGAGTCAATTTACAGATAATGTTTTCCCCTTTCAGAGATTCCCTGTTTCCCTAGAAGACAATGATATTTGGATGAGAGATCACTTTGTTGAGACAGCTACAAATGTATTCTCTTCACAGCATGTGCTACACTGTCTGAGGTCAAAGTCACTTATCATAATCTTCTAAGCATACTTGTGGCAACCTGAGCCTGTTGATCAGGGCTGGTTTATACACTGTAGCTTGTGAGCTAACATTTTACACCAGAAGTTGGTTGTGAGTATTCCAGATGCAATTCCGTAGATGGATTAGTGATTATTGAACTTGTGGAACAAATCAATGAGCTCTTAGGCCTGCATGCATATAGTGAGATAGAAGCTTTTAATGCATGCTTTAAAGGCCTGCAGTTCTTAGGTCTCTTGGGATACTTGCAAAATTGTGCCTCTTTTTTTATTAGAAGTGACTAAACCCAAAAAGGACTAGGAGGAGCAGGAGGATGGAAAGCCATGTCATTCCTTTTCCTGGCCACACATTTCATAAACTTTGGGATGAGGACACAATATACTCATTGCACCAGTACAGAAATTGACTCTCTCTGCTATCATGGAACTTGAAAGGCCTCTTCTTGGGGCAATACAGTTTCCTTTTGCCACTAATAGAGATAACAGGGGTCAGACTTTCAACTTCAAACAGAAGATGTACTGTTCTGTAGACAGAAAACGAAGAAATTATATCCAACTGACACAGCTGAGCCCCTATGACTGTCTGTTTCCCCAGACAGGCTGTTGTTTGGGTGTCATGCCACCACAGGACTCATGCTGCTTTAAGGTTTCAGGCCCTGCCTTGGCAGCTTTGGTTGGCAGGAGATTTTTCACTGAATTTAAATGTAACAAGAATATTTTTATGTTGTTTTCCTAAATATCATAAGTAGAAGCAAATTCAGTATGCTGAAATTGGCATCAGGAGCCCCCTGCAGCTCTGAAAGTGCAGGTATTAGTGTCCATTAGCACATTTTAAAGCACAATAAACTACTTAGCATAAATTTATTGACTAAAACGGAAGGTGAAAATGAAGACCTTGTTGGAGTCTAGTGAAAGAGCTTTACAGGTAACAGTGGAACAGGATAACAGACTGACAAACACAGAATTTCACTCTGGAAGAGGAGAGTGAGCCTTGTCCTGTCAAATGGAAAGTTCATCACAACCATATTCAGCCCACAAGACTGGACTTCTGTCTCTTCAACTAAAAATGAAACTTTAAAAAAGCAGTTACCTATTTACAGTTTTGTCATATGCACTGCAATTAATTTAGCATCTAATTTAAGTGTGACCGCATTATGAAACTTCACAGAAACACACAGAAGCAAATGTTTGTTTTAAGATCACAACAACAACACAACTATAGAGCATCTTAGCAGATATAGGACTTCTAACTCTTCAGAATAACTTCAAACCAGGGAACCTACTTGTTTTGTTATCTTCATCAACCCACATAATCTTCTGCTGTTCCAATGAACACAGATGACAGAAAAAAAGGATGTCTTTATTTCACCAACTGAAGCCCAACTCCATTAAGAGGAGCCAGACTGATTATATTACTCCATCATGTGTAGAGGGAGTATTTCAAAGAACAAAACATAGGAATCTCTGCCATGGAGTTGACAACTTAAGACCACATTGGGTACACTAGAACTACACATAACAAGATCAAAGAAATCACCATTACTCTTTGCTTCCTGTTGCTGTACAGCTTTCCTCTCTTTTTGAGTTTATTATTTTCTAAGTCAGATTGCTAAAGCTGTGAGTTCCCAATGGCATCTCTGCTTCAGGAGCTAAGTACAACTGAGGGCCTGTGTGATCATCCATATGCTTATTTGTATAAAAATAAACTCTCTACTTGGTCCATGTTTCATCTGTCAGTTGGCTAGGTTGGTTATTTATTCTGCTGGGAAGAATGAGCACCCTTTTTGCAATACAGCTTTACCTTCTCTCTTCTCTATTTCCATCCATCAGTCCTGTAGGAAAGTTGCAACTGCTAACAGGTAAACCTTTTGTTTTGGCTAAGATCTAAAAAAAATACCTGTGTTACAAAATCTGAAACTGGCCCATACTCTGAATATTTGAGGTCTGTGAATAACAGCCACACAACTATCCCTACATTTTTCAATTGCCACAAAATTAAACCATTTGTAGACACACTCATACAGGCTGCTTGCAAGCCTCCTGCTACTATATTTGGCCACAGTTACAATGCTATAAAATAAATAGATGTTGCTCTGTGTCTTTATACCTACTTTCTCAAGGTCCTATCACTGAAGTGCCTTTCACACTTCCTTTAACATATTTTATAAATTAGTTTGTTTAAAGCCACATACTTTCCCTAGAAACAAGTAAATAAATATAGAAATATTAGTGGGTTTTCATAAATGCTTCCAAATTTCCCTTGCTTTCAGACTGCACAGCAAGACCCGCTTTGGGTTTCCCTGCCTTTTTGCCTAAAGCCATGAGAGACAGCCTGAGATTCCACATCAATAGCTTTTGCTACACATTTTTTTCTCTTAACATCTGAACAGTAAAATTCCACCTTTCCTTTTTATTTTCCCATGCATTATTTAAACATGCTGCTCTAAATTCTACAATTAGGATACCCCTGGGTAGTTACAATCAACATCTTTAAAGTCAGATACAGCAGGAAATGTGTGCTCTCCAGGATAGCTTCACACATTTGTTTGCTGTACAGTAGCCTCAATTTAAATATGATAATCTAATTCAGTAAAAATGAACTGAAATCAGATTTACTGTAAAAACTTTTAAAATTTAATTTTCAGACTAGCAATCAATGCTTATTCAGTTTTCATCTTATCCCTGCCTTCCCTTTTTGCAGATGCTTAAATGACACTAAATTAAACAATTGCACAAATTTTTAAAAATGCAGGAAAATTACCATCTGCACTAAATTCATGAATAAAAAGGTCCAGATAAATCAGTCTTTATGAGCACTTTTCTTAACAGAAAAAATTTATAGAAAGCAAAAATTCTCACAGTAAAAATAATTTTTTTAAGATCATTTTGAAACATAAGATGACAGAAATTATAAAGGGGGATCTCACTATCATCTCATTCAAAACCTTAGTCAATTCCCAGAATATGACTTACAGGATTAAATATTAAAACATCTTCAAAGAAAGAACTATGTTGAGATGCACAGCAATAAGCCCATTACTATTCACAGACATAAACAGCATCCAAGTATTATCTGCTTAGTATTACACACCATTGCATTTTCCCTAAATCTATGCAAAATACAAACATACTCTTGTAAACAACAAGAATTGCAACAGAAGGAAACAAACAAAAAAGGAATCTTAAACTTACATTGATGTGTTATTATAGGTCGTGCACAGCAAGTAGCCCTAAGGATACATTTTAGGTTTTTTATCCATGCTCCGTTCTTGTTGCTGATGTGACCACTTAGGCACATGGTCAAGTTGCAATCAGCTTCTCTCTCAGTGATGTATGAGAGCTGTGCTGATTTATCTCGTCCTTCTGCAGCAGATTAGCACTAATGTTTCTGCTTCTGTATCCTACCTCTCTTCAGCGTAGACTCTGCATTATCATTGGCAATCCAAATTAAAGAGCCAGTGAACGTAGCACAATTTTCTTTTTCTTTCTGACACCATTGCAAAGCAGGTAGTCTCACACAAATAGAATCTTTTATCCACTGAGTGTCTTTTTTAACACTTTTGGCAAGAACAGTAGTCAGAGATACAGAAGAATGGTTCCAGTAAGTGTGCCATAGTCTTTTAGTGATTTATTCTGTTAAAGGAATATTCGCTTATGCAGAGGGCCTTAGGCAAGAGATGGTTGTAATGCAGCAACATTTCAGCCAAAACCAGGGGAATCTTCACTTTGTAACACAAAGGTATTCTGTTATACACAGTGAAACTCTAGTTTATCCCAAAGAAGTAAACAATGTGAAATTAATTAATGCAAACAGGGTTTAGGAGGAAAAAAAAAGCAAGTTAAGTGCCTTAAATGCTAAAGGTACTTAATATATAAACTGATTAAGTTAAAAATTATTTCAGTGCCTTACAGTATATTCATTCATTACAAAATCTTTCTTTTTGCCTTAGGATTGACATATTTTACACTATGGGATTGGCAAATTCAACTATTAAAAGTATTACAAAGAACATGACTGAATCTTTTTGTTACTATTTTCACTTTGCAGTAAACACCTACTATTTTAGCATTATCTTTTCAATTCAAGACACCATGAGGCACAGCTGTTTAAATTTTCATTAGGACTTTGAAAAATATTTAGGAAAAAATGGATGTCTTAGACCATCTAGTCTTGAAAATGTGAACATTCTGACAAGTCTGCTCACTGTCAAAATGACTCACATCACTGCTGTTCCTAGCTGCTACTCTTTCTGATCATAGAAGTATTTAGCTTTGTTTTTAAGAACCAAATGCTATACCTGAATATTAAACAAGAAATAGGTGCTGCTTGAACACTAGCAATATCTGAACAGTAGAAAAATTCTAGCTATTCATAAAGACCTATTCAATGTTTATCATCAGCATTCATTTTTAAAAAACATTATATGGACTGTCTTACCCTAAACAGGAAAGAAAGTGAAACTGAATAAACTCATTACTTTATAAAAAATGCTAAAACAAAGGACTATTTTTGCTCTGATATGGAAGTCTAATGTGGTCACATCCATTTCAAAGTGCTTTCTGGATTATGCATACACCTGCCACAGGGGCACACAACCTTGGGACAGAACGTAACAAAGACCTAAGCACAATCATTAGCAGAGAATTTGTTCAAAGGCAGTTTTATATCTTTGTGTGGGACTGCATGAGACTACTTCAAGCCTCCCCAGCTTTCCTCCTCTTTTTGCGTGTTGTTGATAAGGAATGAAATGCATGACTGAAGAAGGGCATCCAGAAAAAGTGACAATCTCCTGAGGGAAGGTATGTGAAAAAAGAGCTTCAAGGCATCCCCAGCACTGAGTGGACAGCACCTGGCCATTTCATTTGCTGTACTACAAAAACGGTATTTAGCCTTTAGCCTGAAATCTTCAAATCTGGTGTACAAACAGCATTGCAGCTTCTACTGCAGATACACATAGAATCATTCCAAAAAATCAACTCCACTTCAAACATTACCATTTATATTGTCCCCAAACTCCTATCAGAAGTTTGTTTGGAACCTCATCGTTATGATGGTTAGAAAGAAAGTTCTGATGTACACCTAAACACTCAAGCTGCTTAGTACTTATCTGCTCCTGAGCAGCACCATGCTTTAACAGTTTACATCCCCTGAATGGTGGTCTTGTGTACTTACAGGCACCAACCAAATTCCAGCTTGCATACCAACAAGGCTAACCCAGACATGTGCTTTTATCATATAAAACAGACAGTCCATCTCCCTTACCACTGTAGTCCTTCTCTTCACCTCTCCCCGTTTTGAGTTCATGTCTTCTGAACCCTGGAGAGCAGAACAATATACTGTGTTCCACTTGGACTGAACACAAGAGTTTATTTTGGTAGACCAAATAAACTGTGGTTTTAATACACGGCGCAATAACATGTAAGCCCCCTGCTACCTTATCTTCAGCAGCTAAAAGCTACATATTTATCTATAATGAAATTCTGACATATATCAACATATTGGGGTGTAATTTCTCTGCTATACTACATGAGGCCATGAAGTTAGGAATTAACACCAATCAGCACTGACATATGTCCAGTGCTTATGGATGTAACATTACTGCTGGCCCCCCTGCCAAACTCCCAATTTTTACTGATACATCATATTGGTTTGATAACATAACTTCCAATTCTGTGAAAAAAGTTGTTTCCATAACTATTCAGCAAGGAGAAGAAAGAATAGCCATTGTATCACTGCTTGACACTAAAGAGCATCATCTGCTCCTTCCAGGCTCCAGTGGTTTCCTTAAGTGGTACACACAAGCTATGCAAACAACGCACTAATACTCCAAACATGCAAATGGATTATATGTATTTCTACAGGAAATTACTCAAGGCAATTGAGAGTGTGAAGTCAAACAAATTATCATCTATAATTGAAAACATGCAAGTAACTTTTAATTAAACATCACTCCTCCACTGAAAAAAACCACACTAGAACTCTACTAAAAGGGAAGATAACTAATAAGGAGGGGGACGTGGGAGGGGAAGGAATGAACAAAACACTGTTTTGTGAAGAGGCTGTTATTCGCAAAAAAAATTTGCAAAGCAGGCTTTTAAATGAATTTCTAACTTACTATTGATTCAAACCCCACATCAATTTCAAGCAAGGCAGGCAAATACAAAGTAGCTCTCCATCTCCCTGTAGCAGCTACTTGCTGAACAGTTTCAAAGATTGTTTTTTGTAAGTTGTTCATTCCCACATTAAAAAGCAGAAACTTCATACTAGTAGTATGAATTATTTTGTTAAATAAGAAGGGAAAATACAACTCATGGCCTCCTCCAGGATATCACAACCATTTATTACATTTTATTCAATACAAATTAACTCAATTCTTATCCAAAGACCTTGTCCAGTTGATGGATACCAGGAAAGGAAATTCACCTACCATTTTGAAATGATACTCAGATTAACAGTATGGATACCCATGTAAAATCAATGTCTTAGAGAACTCTTGTGTTAGGAAAATATGTATTCCTACTGTTGCTGGGGCTGGAAGCAACAGCAGTACTTCCTTTGCCTCACATCTTCCCATAACTTTAGTGTGCAAAGTTGACAAGAATCTACTCAAGTATCAATACTTAATGGGCTGATTGGTAGCATATATCAGTCCTGAAGTTGAATATTCAGAAAGTTTAAAAGGCGGAAAAATCCACCTTTTCTTGTTAAAACAGAAAAAGTCTGTATCTTAGAATAAAATTATACCAAGTATCTTTTGTATATGAGGTCAGATGCAGGTAACACCCTCTATAAGGCAATGTGGCAGATATATGTAAATACATGAGAAAGACATAAAAATGAAAGTTTTGATGTGAATTTCTATTATAATCCCAAAGCATATAATCTTTCAACCATACCACAACAACAGCATAAGTAAATGCCCCAGCTATCACAGGCTCAGATTGAAGTGTAGCTCTTCCTGGATAACACATTATGTAAAATGGGTACAGGAATTAACTCTGCTGCTGCATCTGTGTATTCAGACATATCTGCTTAATTGTCCACACTTTTACTACAGTTCACTCCTTTAGCTCTGCAGAGCAAATGTGCTAAGAAATACTAAGTGATGGCATAGTTGTCACCACCTTTAACAGTGCAAGAATTATTTCCTTATTCAGGATTGCTGGTTATCTAGTAAGATCCAAATGCCACAGATAAACCTAAGGAGAAATACCCAATAAACCCTTAAGCAGAGCTCAACAAAGCTTCCATTAAATGCTAGCAAGAACAGAACTGACAAATGTAGAACGAGAAACCATATTAATTAATCTGTGGAAGAGACAGATACCAGAATACTGAGAAATGACAGCAGAAAGAAAAAAGGCATTGAAAAATGTTTCATGCTTCCAGAGAGGATACAGGCTTGAAGGGTATTGGCAGAAAGGAAGAAAAAAGAAAATAAGTCTGTACTGAGCTTTTAATCTTTCCTTAATTGTACTGAGAGTCGCCAGCATTATCCCCAGAGAGAATTAAGTATAAAGGACTAAGTTACTCAAACAAGTTTCTTTATAACAAGTCCTTTCAGAACAGCATGACTTCTTTGAAGGACTCAGTTTCTGAAAGATTAGGTCACACAAAAATCATATTGTAATGAGTATTTTTATTACACTAAAACAAAATTGTGCCTGATTCCACTAACCTGTGCTCAGGAATATATGGATAGGGTTCTGTGGGAATAAACAGAATAGAGCTTGTTTGTCTATTTTAGTTAATACTTCAAGAAAAGGGTTTGCACTGGTAGTCAAAAAAGATATTTTTCAAAGGTCAAGAGAGTGATGGTATGAAAAATATAATAGAAATTACTTGGGAAATGGTCAGAGGTTAAAATGTCAGCAAGTTGAACTCGATCAGTTAAGTACTAGATGCAGGATAGCAAGGTTTCACTTTAAATGCTTATTATTTATCACCCTCAAACAGCTGTTATATAAGCCTGGCTTAAAGCTATGTATAGCATCTAGAAAGAAAACAGTATTTTATCAATGTAACTTGAAATTAACAGAAGTAAAGTTCATTCAGAAGATTTAGTGTGTAAACTTTTAATTGTGAGTTTCAGCTTTCTTTCAACTTCTTCACTTGGGATTTAACTGAGAAGGTATTTTAAGCAGAGTTCAGAGGAAATACACACAAATGGCCGAATCTAATCAGGCATGGGATAAAGGATAAAGAAACCAAGCCTTAAGCACTACACCAGACTGATGGTATGAATCCGCATATTCTGCTAAACCACTGATTTCAACAACAGCCTGTAATAGAAATACTAGATGAAAACACAAATTTTGTGAACATCCAATTCAAGTACATGGAACACGTGCCTAAAAAGGCACCACATCTTGTGTGATGTTCTTCAATATTTGTGGTGTAAACAACTATTCTCCAAAAGAAAAATATTTATCCATAAGCAGACATGCTTCCATAAATCCCCTTGGGATTTAAACATTTCTGAGGGTCAGGAGGCCCTTTCACATTCCTGGTGAACAGATTTCTAGGAATTTTGTAGCTCACTGAATGAATGGAATTTGAGCAATACCCACTAACCCTGAGAACTGTAACTGCTGGAGTTTTACTGCTCAGATTGAAATGAGGATTGATTCAAGAGCAAGCACATGGACTATTTGGGTTTTTTTAAAATCTCTTTCTTTTCTTGATATCTGGGACTGGCCATAATCAGCAAAGATGACAGGCTGAGCCCTGTAATTCCTATTCTCTGCCACAGGAGAGATATTCCACATTTAGGTCTTAGTATTCTATATCTTCCTTTTTAAGCGTACCTGAGGGATGCTGAGAGTTTGTAAGGCTTTGATATGACTTCCCTCAGTACTGGGCTGACCATTGTGTTAAGCACCCCTGAAGTAGTTAGGCACAAAATCATTTGAGGGATTCCAGCCTCATGCTCTCTCTCACATTGTATCAGTTGTATCAGGGGGTAGAAAGTGTTACAGAAAGGATAAGGCTAAAGAGAATTGAACACTACCACCATCAGCCCGTGCTGCATATTATACAAGGAGAAAAAAGCAATTAGTAATTACCTGGGCTGAAATATCACAATGCTCATTGATTTCAATATGGTAGTGTTTCACCATGGATGAAAAGCAGGGAGGAACCAGGCTAAGGTTTCTAATAATCACTGAACTCTGATTATGACCAGGCAAAGGTATTTATGAGAACTCTACTATCTAATGCAAGCAAAGAGCACTCTTCTTTTGAACCCATTTATTAATCCATACGCCTAAACAATTCATAATGTCTGAGGTTTAGCTTCTTTTAAGTTGCTGAATACCCGTTCAAGGGAGAACTCACTAAAAATAGAAGAATTTACATTCCACTAAATAGGACCTGTATGTTTCATTACTCTTGCTACATGAAAGTGAACATTTTTAACATATTTTGTAAAAATATTTTATAACCATACCAGATTGTGGGAATAAAAAGGAATAATACATACTATGATACAACAACCTTGCTTTCAGCTTGTGTTAATCTGTTTTAAGATCATCCACTGCCATAAAACTCCTTGTCAAAGATCTCTAAATTTTTTTAATGCTGCCAGGTTTCAGCTAATGGATTTTTAAAATGTAAATATTAAAACATATCCATTGATCCAAGAAATGGTATCAGATAATTTGTCTCACCCATAATATAGTACAAAGCAGAAAGCACCCATTGAAATGCAGAATGCAAGCACACACTCTGTGTAGCAATGCCTTGGAGGAATGCATCACTTGTATCAATTGTCGTAAAACAATAAAAAACTCAAGTTTCTAAGGGCTTTCTTTTTTTCTCAATAACCTGCAGACTAACAGTAATAATAGATAAACCTCTACTGTAAGGAAGAAAAAGTACAATTCATCTGAAAAGAGACAAAGGACTGAGATGATAACACCAACCAGAAGATCAGAAAGGGTCCATCTCTGAAATAACCCATTCAAATACAACACCACAGAGAAGGATGGTCTGGGTTAAATCCAGAGGTTGAGAAGTGTAAGCAAAGCCCTGTGCAGCTGATCACTTTGGTATCCACTTCAAGGCAGGAAAGGACACTGCCAACCACAAACAGCTAGAACCAAAGCTCCAGACAATCTGACACAGAAGTTTGACAAGGCAAATCTAAATTTGCTTTGTAGCATCTACACACACAATACATATTAGATACAGAGCAGATTATATATGCACACATATCTGAAAAAACATAATTCTGTTAGGCTTTTTTTCCCTCTGTGACAGAGGAGAATGAGACATATATTTGATAGCAAAAAGTATGTCTGGAAAAAAGCCAGAATCAATTTTATAAGCTTCAAATGTTATGATTCTTCTGAAAGACATTTTTACTTAATAAAAATGAACTAATGAAAGACTAGAAGTTTGTTTCCTGAAGTATTATTCATAGCCTCCCAGTTGTGTTTTGCAATATATGTTTTTGCCATTTAGCACATCATGCTTAGAGATACCACATTTAATAATACAATCTGCTGAGGATGAAAAACATTTTCTTTGCTAATAAAAAAGCTGGTTATAGAAAGTGCAAGTTTGGCAGTAAAGCTTCCAAGAAAAACTGCAGCCTGAAAAACACCT
Source organism: Geospiza fortis (assembly GCF_000277835.1). Lineage (NCBI taxonomy): Eukaryota > Metazoa > Chordata > Aves > Passeriformes > Thraupidae > Geospiza > Geospiza fortis. The sequence goes on along the minus strand of NW_005054298.1, from coordinate 18,877,192 downwards.
GCAGACTTTAAGTGTATACATTTCAGATTGTCAAATGTTTTTCTGTAATTTAAATATTTTAAGAATCAATCAAAATACTTTCTTTTCTTGGAAATCAGATGAATTCATATTTTTCAACTTTACATCTAACCATGATAAAATATGGGAAAACCAATAAAGGCATTACTTAACAAGGAGACTGACATGCTTTCTGGATGTTTCAATTCTTTTTTAGCCAAGAAACAACCTCAAATAAGTCAAGCTTTCTGCAATATTATTTAAGACCTTTTGAAGTGCTAATGAACATATAAGCATTTATATGGACTGTAGATAGGAATGACAACATATTTTTGCACAGTGTCTGGGGTTCAAGCAGATGGTCATTATTACAGTGATACAGAACAGCACTTAAGAGAAATGACATGGTAGGATGGCTTAAGAGAAGCCAGATCTACACAGTCCCATTCCACCTCTGCATGGTGATCAGAGACAGAGTCACAAAATGAAGTAGAGTCAGACTAAATCAGGAGATTGAAATACAAATCAGTTGTAGGGATGATACACAAGAACATGTATCAGGAAAGTTTGTTGCAGAGTGACATGAGGAAGGATCAAGACCTTCCCAACAAGCATGTTATTTTCCAATATTTTCAGTTGCTCAAGAGGTGTCTGAAGCACCAGCAACTGTCACCTTAAATCAAGGATAACAACAAAGAAAGGGATACTGAGTTAAAACTAACTGGATCTTCTCCAAGAATTCTGCCTCATGGACAATATTGAATATCATAATTACAACACAGTAAATAATCTGAAACAGAGCAGACAATTACCAGTTATGAATTTTTCAGTCACAATGTCATTATTTAGCAAAGGACTAAGCACGGCAAGACTCCCAAAACGCTTTTACACTTTCATCAGTACATACCACACCAAGGGAAATGCTGCATTACTGAAGTGAAAAACCTTGTTCCTAGAAAAGCTTTTCTACTGCCAATGGCCAGGAAGGTTACCTTAGGACATAGACTGTCATAAATACTGTTCACAAAATCTGCATCTATTCTTAAAATATGAAGTGATTAATACAACCAAACGAAAGCAGCAGTCATCATGGTGCTATGCTGACTGACAAACATGACTGGCTCTGATGTATGCTTGGCTCCTGAGGGTTAAATGCTGTTTCATGCTCATTAAAATCTGCTCTAGCAGACAGAGCATCACTTGTTAAAATTAGAAATGCCTGAAAAAGCAAAACAAGAGAATGAAAACTAAAACATGTTATGAAGATGATCAAAACCAATGCAACTGCAGTACTAAAGGCCAGAATCTGCTCCCATGTAGTTCCTCATGTATTAAATCAGTTGTGTTGTATTCACTTGAAATATATTCAAGTCATACCAGCAAAACTGGGAGCACTATCTGGCACCTTTTCGTGGTATAACAACAATTCTGGAATCTTTTCCTGCTACTCACTTGCATGCTTTCTCAGTATTAACACAACGTATGAAGGTGGGATGTTAGCTATTTTCACAGCTTTGCTCACATCTAGCCAATTCTGTGTTTACTGTCATATTCTAAAACTGGGCACAGGGTTTTTTTTATATTCTTCCTCCTTCCATGTGTTCCTATAGGAAAAAAACATCTTGCCAACCATCACTTCATTTTTCAGTGTCTCTCACACAAGCTCTGTGTCTTTGCATTAAAATTTGTATTTGTTATCAGCTGAGATTTGGAGACAACATAAGGCAACAGATTCCACACACTGGAGTCTTTCTGATGCCTTAAGTTTAGCTTTTATATTTTTCAGATCAGTACTGCTTTAGCATATAACTCTAAAACTCCACAGACTGTCAGCTACTGTTCTCCCATTTTATTCAGACAAAACAATTTCTCTCTAGACCTGAAACTCAAGGACACCTCACTTTCTCAGGCACCAAAAAAATGTAAACAACAGCGAAGTGGGGGGCAAAGTGGGGGAATGTGACTCCATTACCTGAAGCTGTAATTGGACAATTAACATCTGATATGCAAATAGACCAAATTTATATCTGTCTGAAAACCCCGCAATAGTCGCCCATCTTGGCTGCGGTCTCTGTGAGCCTCCTACACTGCCCAAAGTGCAGCCTTTGAAGGCCTTTCAATAAATACCCACCTTCATCTCTGTCTAACATCTGTTCTAGGTAGCCTCTCCAGGCATCACTTCCACATCTCTCTTCTGTATTGTATTCTGTATCTGACAACCAGGAATAATTCTTCCTTATTCTGACAAGATGGCTATTTGGGAGGTTGGTGAACACAGTATTCTGCGTACATGGAAAATGCAGGCTACTGCAGTTTGATCACTTTCACATTTCTCAAATAAAATCCCATTAGAGAGACCAATCATCAAGGAATCATTTGAGCAGTCAATGGAGAAAGTGACATGAAGCGGGTAAAGACAGCCAAGTGTTCCATGACCACCTTTTTATCCTTTTGTGGGTCTCCAAGCACTTCACTATTTTAAATCACATGATCGTCCATCCTGCAAAGCTAAATATTCTGTATTTTATTAACTGTAGTTTTATATCTCTACTATGTTTGCCTGTGGGAAATCAGTAAATCAGGGCAGAGACTTCTGCAATTGATTACTGGGCAATAAATGGGCAGAGTGGTACACCATAAATCAAGGTGATAGTTCAGGGGCTGGACATTAATCTGATTTTTTCTTTGATTCCCCCCTTCCAATATTTCATTTCTCAGATCAAATTTAATCTCTCACTCAAATGAACTGGAAAGAATTTCTGGTTTGGAATACTCATTGGTAAAAAGGTATATTAGAAAGTACTGACATTTACGTGAGATTCCTAATACGCCTTAAACACACTGAAGTGCTCAGGAGTCTACCAGAGAAAGAAGCAAGAACATTCTCATTGAACAACGCTACATGTATTTTCCAACAGCTTAAGGCAAGGAAAAGGCTGCCTCTCTGAAATGCTGCCTACTGCATTACACTGCAAAACACCACATGAGATGCAGTAACCTCCTCCGATAAACAATGCACTTACAATATAACCAAATGGATAAAAACAAATTAAAATCCTTCCATATTTATTTTCATTAATGTATTTTTACGTGCCTTCATAATTCCTAGTGCTATAATCCCAGGACATAAAATGAAGCATAAAATGATATTATACCTTGATATGACAGGTGTGATTAGATACACCTAAAGTGACAAACTGATATTCCATACAAATATACAGAGAGCTGTGGTCCCAATTCTGATGAACTCAAGCATTATTCAGAAACCCCACAGAACAGTGCTACAGCACCCCCTTTCATACATGTACTTCCTACATGGCATTCCAATGAAATGGCATGTAAAACTTCTGTTTTGACAGATCTGGTTTTAAACTAGCTCATTAAAACCTAGTGCTCACAGTGCTCAGAAAACAAAGGGAGTGAGAAAGCTGCTTCTCCCAAAGCTATCATTACAGAGCAGTTCAGTCTGCTGAGGGCTACTGAATTAACAGCAGATGGGCAATGGCAAGAAGCAAGTTACTCTACAGTCTGTCAGTTTACAAGATGTGTAAGTGCTGCTGAATAGGAATTTTTAAAAAAATTATTCTGACCTTATAGGGGCCAAGTCTCCCTCTCTCCAAAGTCACTGCATGCTGAAGCAATAGCTGTTCTTCATTACTTAAGTGTTTCTCAAGGCATGTTCAGTAACTTCTAACACAGTCCACACAAAAGGAAATTGGTTATTTGTATGTTATCCAAGGAAGGCTGAGTAATACACCACAGTAGGAAAGACCTCTAAAAATAAGTCACCTCTCAGCAGATTCACTCCCTTCCTGTCTGGGTTTGAATCAGTTTGCAACTGCATGAAAAGACAAAGCTCAAGGATGAATTACAGAGAACTGTAATGATCACACTGCTCAAATGCACTCATTTCCCTCAGACTCTGTTTAAAAGAATCCAGTTATTAGGGGTGGAGCAAGGTAGTGCTCAACAGGATGTGCGTGACCAGAGCTCCCCATGCATAGCCTTCTGCTTTCATGTTTATTTTTGGATGTATTTTCCTTTGTGCTTTGAAGTTGTTTTTTTGGGCAAGGTAGCTAGCACCACAATCACTTATACATGCTGAGGAAGGAAAGCAAGCCCTCATCAACACAAACAGTATTTTTTCCTACAGATTCATAGAGTATCTTGGATGTCTACAGTGTTGTAACAGTTATGAGTTACTTTTTTTCATGTTTGTTAGTGCTCTTCAGACACCAAAGCCAGGGACAGTTGGTGCAAAAAGGACCATCACCAGTGATTCCCATAACCTACTAGTTCTTCATCAGGAAACAGTGATCAGCTGTGTGAGAATTCAGCGTGAGGTTTCATCATCTTTAATCCGCTGTAACAGCGTTGATAGACAACAAGTCTCCAAGGATGAGTAAGCAGAGAAGATCAACAGATGTTCCCCAACAGGATGCTACTTCAACAGACACAGTCATTAGAGAAAAGACTGGCTCATTTTAACTGGTAATTGTTGTTATCAGGACAGTGTCATTTGTTTTGACCAGCATCCCCTGACTGATAGAAATGAAGGTCACAGAAAATCTTCCTGTACTTAAAGGGCTGACTGAATATAGGGCTGCATGTATTACAGAAGGCACCTTACTGTATTTTTATAAAGAATATCCTATCTTTTCTTTAAAGAATATTTAAATTTAAAATGCTGGCAGACTAATACTAATCAAAAAAAACCAGTCAGCTTAGTAGTAGCTATCTCTTTTTCTTTCAGGTATAGACCCAACTATATTAGTACTCATAGAAATTAATACCTTTGCCGTATATTGTGCATTAAGTACATCAGTAAAACATATCTAATCTGGGAATCATTATACCAATACCATTGCTTCTTAGAGCAATACAGCTAATACAGGATAAGTTACTTTTCAAGTTAAACAAAACTCAGAGAAGTCTGCAAATTCACAATATGAAGTTTCAGAGACACTGAAAATTCTTTCTAAACTTGGAAATAATTAAAATAGATAAACTTTCTCTCAAAATCTAGTTTCAGGATATATACTAAAAGTTTCATAAGCAGCATAATGGATATGTAATTGTCTTTCAAAGAACTGCATATATATAAAAATATTTGTTGCAAATGTGAACTTCAACAATAGGCTTCAGTATTAACAAATTTTTAGTGTTAAGAAGGACACTTCATAGCTTTTTGCCTAGCATTTCAGATTAGTTGTGCAGTAAATTAAAGCCAATACTGAATCTATTTCTGTTGTTTCATTTTCCAAGATTACATTCACAATGTAAAAATAAGAAAAAATATTTTAAATTGCAGTATTGGGTTTTCTTTCCTCTGTAGGAATAATTCTGTTATTTGGTTAACAGAGTTTTGATTTTTTTCTTTCCCTCAAAAGAAAATAAAGAAAATTTCCCCAAAAATTAATTTCTTGGGGAAAACCAAACAAATTAAAAAATAACATATATTGTATTTTTGCACTTCTATTATTAATCATAAAAATTCTACATACATAAAATCAGAAACTATTTTAAGAATAATAACCCTACAATTTATTTAGGTTGTTCTTATACTGCAGTGTTACATTATTTTGGAAATATTCACCTTTTTTTTTTCTGGATAAACTATTTCATTCATGAATTAAATTCTCATTATGTGGACAGTTGAAATTTGCCTACAGTAGATTTTAGCTTTTACAATATCTGGACTGTAATGAACTGACATCATTGCCTTTTCCCATTTTTCCATGGTACCGTATGTATTAAATACCTGTGATCCACTCCTGACTTTGTGTGGGTTTTCATTAAACAATTAAAACGTAACAATAAGTTTCCTCATACAGAGTTTGTCACAGCAAAGATATATGAACCTGAGGATAAGGCAGAAAGAACAATGCAGCACCAAAAACTAAAAAGTCTCCCTTTAGAAAAGTATTTACCTTTCTTCAGGTAACAACAAGATTAATAATAACATAGTACTGGTGCTACTGCTGGTATATTTTGGAAAAATTTTCTTACATAATTTTCTATCTATTTTAAACACTGTCTATCACATGCTAGCTGCAGTTTGTGCAGACTCTGGGATTAGCAGGTTGCAAGGAAATAAATATTACCTTGAAAAAATAAACAACTTAAGTATATCCGAGACCAACCAGCAAAGCTGTATTTCACTGAATAATTTTCCACTCACTGAGAGCACAGGGATAGCCTCCTTGAAAGAATACACATCAAAATATATGAGAAGTTCACTGTAAAATGGCACAAAAGGCAAAGAAGCACCACAATCCAAACTGTGGTCTCTGACTGACACCTGCAGCATTTGTGACATGTTCTACAGCCCAATTTCATAAAGGCTGCAACACACAAGGTGTGTGCTAAAGCTGCCTGTGATCACTCCAGTACTTCTAACACATATCATCTTCCACAAAAGCATCTATCATCAAAAAACTCAGCAAAATCATCAAAAGTGCTAGAAATTAAACTGTATTATAGTGATTAAAGAGCAAATTATGTTGAAATTGTTTTTAAAACAACTTTAAATATAAAATTCAAATATTTTTAGAAGGGAACCTCCACGTCCCCAATAATCCTGATAAGAGAACAACAATCTCTGAAAGTTTAGCAGGAAATTCATATGCATGGGAGAAATGACTGTGCATATACCAATTAAAAGTGAATTTTTACAAAAATGTTACCAGAGAAACCTGAAATTGGATTTATTCCACCCATCATTATCTTGTAAAGCACTATCCACACTATCAAATTTCTGACTACTGACAAATGCTGCATATGTTAAAACAGATGAGACCGCTGGCATATTTCATCTTTTCATGCCAAGGCCTAAAACTACAATGCAGCTGCTGTAGCAAAAAAAAACCCTCTGTGAACTGCAAAAAATATTGCCTTGTCAGATTCTGCAAATTAGCTGCAAAACTTCAGTAACTGTAGAAATTGCCAAAACATTTTAATTTTGTTGTAGAACCTGCCATATTCAAAGAACAATTATCTGATATTGTCAGGGCATTCAGTGGCAAGCATGTTTCACTCACACAGTGGTCTTTCATGCCTTGGCAATGCTGCACCATTAACTGTGCTCAAGGTAACATATTGTTAGGCAGGTGATGAAAGTGCCATTTCCTCCATCAATGCAGATAGTTGGGGATTTGACTTTCTGATACTGACTTCAGAACTGCTTTGGGACAATTATTTGCAGGATAATACTGCTCTTTCACAGGAAAACAAAGAAAAAAATCTATCCATCCACAGTTAGAAGCTGAACTAAAATGTTAGAACCAGCACCTATTTCTTAAATATAATTAGTGTCCCTAGACCTGCAAGTTTAGGACACTGTCACACCATCTGGCAGCTCTGCACAACACCTACACTTGTACAGTCACCATTTCAAACAAGCTGGAAGTACAAATTGGCAATAGTGTAGGCCAGGCCAACAGGATGCCTTCCAGCTCCCACAACGCTTATCAAACCAAAAGTAGTGCTTGCAAAAATGCAGATTCAAGTTCAGTAACTTTCTGCAGCAACATGTTAATGAAGTCTTCTCTGCATGGATACCAAAGTAGACAGACTACAGAAAGAAGAACCTCAGCAGTATGTTCTCCACAAAGGAAAGTTTTAAGGGAATTCACATGTAATCAGTAAGTCAATTTTTAAGTGATCTTGATCCATCTGCAAATTCTAAACCCCTTACAGCTGGTGATGAGACAGGAGAAAATGAGAATAATTTAAAATTTCAGAGTATAATAAAAATAGACTCTCCTCATAAAAGCTGGCAATAAAAGCAAAATTAAGGCTAAGAGAGCAACACCTGCAGTATATAAATAAATTCTACCAGAAATTCTACCACCTAAGTTATTTCATTACAAGAGGCCCACAGGAAAGAAATACAGGAGTATGTAATCATACATTATATGAAGCACGAAAGAGAAGTAAAAACTTTCCCTTTTTTCCCAAACTAATTTAAAATAATTATACTTTGCTTATGATATAAATGTCACCATACTATGTGGTGGTCCATCCTGGAGAGGACGGGCCATGGGCCAACCATGCAGCAAGTAACAACATTAGACCCTGGACACTGAGAAGCTAAGATGAGAAATCTCTAGTTAGGTTATGGTGAGAAGTGAAGGAGAAGAAAAGGATGATGGGAACATTATGCAGATTAAGTTATTCCTTATAAAGTTATGTTCTGAACCCTGCCTTTTGATTAGTTAATCTTGTGCTCCACATAAGGTATTGTTTCTGTTTCTCTCTGTTCATTGGTTCCCTGCCCTCAGATAATGTTTATATAAGGCTGTGTTTGTCCCATTTGGGGGTATTCTGGAGGACCTATGTAGATCTGCGCTGTTTATGTTCTGTGTTGCGCCCTTATGTGCCTCATTTTATCTCCATTAAAGCTTTCCATTTCTAGCCCTTCAGTCATTCCCATCCCTTGTTTTATCTTATTGCCACACTCCCAGCTGATTCCATCCTGGAGCTGCACATGCCAGCAGCAACAAAGGCTCGTCCAACGTGCAATGCAACAATACAATACTACAAATGCTTTCAAGGTAAAGGCATTTTTTTCTGTATTAACTGCAAATAAATCTGAACTTACCTCCCAAAGAGCTTTGAAGTCCTTCTGCTCAATTCGAAGGAGCTCACTATGTTCCCTGGTAACAATGGTAGCATGGCGAGGAGTGTTATCCAGAATGGACTCTCCAAAAGCAGTTCCTATTCCAAGAGTGCATATCGTCACAGCATCCTTTGATTCAAAAAAAAGAAGGACACATTAAGTATTTCAGGATGTTTTGAGAGTTTTTGTGTCTTATTTTTAATAGCCTTGTGATTCTTAAGTAATCTGCTTAGAAAGAAAATTAATTTAAGCGTCATCAACAAAAAAAATCAATATGCTGGTAAACAATATGGGAAGCTTTGACATGGAAACAAGCGGGACTTCTGTTTTCTATATTCATAAGTTGAATTAGGCATTTCTGAATGCAAATCTGAGAACAGAAGAATCACTTTCATCTTTACAAAAACCTATGATCTCTGTTAATCTATGTCTAAACACCACTGTGATGATGAGATCTTTAGAAATGTCAGAGGTGATGAGAAGGTAACTAGAATCAGAAACACAATCTTGGGAAATAAACTTCTGTCCTACACAGGCTACCCTTATCAAAAAGAAAATTCACCTGTTATGTTTTCTGTTCTGTAAATGTAACTTTCAATTATAATATCCTCTTGTATTTATATTGCATTTCTCTATTGTACAAGCAATGTGCTTGTACTGTTGAACCAACTCTTGGCCCTTCTGTTGAAAATGCCAGCAAATCTTTCAATTGTTAATGGATGTTTGTCAATTAACTACCAGACCAAAAAAAATTATTTACACATAAATAAGGGATTTCAAGAAAACTATTAAAATTCAAACAACCTGGAAAAAATTGATCCATGTACAGAGCCATAAGAAGGTCCCAAACAAGCAGCAAAGTCCACTTCAAAGGAGTCTATACGAGCACATGCCATTCTAAATGATGTCTAAATGAATCTCCCTTGGCCAGGAACTCCTCTGTAGTAGTTCCAATAAAAATTTTGAGCTACTGCAGAGAAAACAAGTAGCCATTAAACAACTTGCTTGAATCAAGATCTTTAGATACATGTTCTATTTTCAGCTCAAAAGTTGCTTTGTTCCTCATCACAGGCTTGAAGCTGAACACTCACATGTCTTTTTCTGAGATGGGCCTTATCTGATGGTCTGCTAAGTGATTTAAAAAATTAGTAACAGCATAAAAATTTAAAATCATACAAACTGTACTTAACAAAGGAAAACATATTGCATGTGCACACAGACAATTACAAATAAACATAAAAAAACACATGCTAACTTTACTTGATAGAACATGAGACGTCTAGTTTAATTCTAAAATGTAGGATTCATGCAACATCTACAAAAATCAAAGCAGAAATGTTTGTTATCCTTGTGGCTGATAATCCAGGAGAGATGCATGAATGTATTTCAGCATCATTTTCTGTTCTTAGAATTGCCCTGCTTTTCTTTCATGCATCTAATAAGTCATAATAGGCAAATATTATCAATATAAGATTAGTAGCTTTGTAATTGCAATACAAAGACAAAAGCCCATAATAGTCCAGTTTCCTGAACCATAGCAAATTGCTCTTACACAGATGTTACCATATAAAATTGTGTGTTCAGGAAAACAAAATCAATGTCTCAGAGAAGACTGAGGTTAAATTTACCAACTGTCAGAAATAAATTTTCAAGGAAGGAAAGTAAGAACAGATTTTCTTTAAAAGAAAGAATATTCGGGAATGAGCACCTAGGCACCTAAATAGAAGCCTATACAAACAGACTATAATACAGTTTATACACTGAAATCTGACTTCCCAAGCTTACATTTCAGAGCTGAAAAACTCTATGCATGCTACAATACTCACACTGGCATTTAAAGGAGCTACAAAGAAAATGAGGCTACTGCTGGTACAAAATTTGATCTCCAGATATACAATGCATTATTCTCAATCCTACTCAGAAAGTTCAGATAAAAGAGCTCTGTTCAGGACAGGACAACCAAACAGCCCTGGCATAAAAGAAACTTTTCCTGTAGGTAGATCATAAACATTGTTTACATTGTCTAACTTCTCACTCACTCCCCTCCCTTCAAAAAATAAAACTCATTTTAAATATTTCCCCTTCTCTGATTGTTTACAACCCTAAAGAATAATCTTTAACAACAAGAGACATGAGAAGAAAAAAGGACAATTGTTGGTTAAGAAATTACTTTATAAGATAACTTCTGATGGTGCAGTTGTTAAGCTTAAGAAATAAATTAACACTGTGGGGTGTTAGGTCAAGAGGCTGGAATGGTCCTATCTACATTTATTAAAGGAAAATCCAGGCTTCCATCCAATGCCTTGTTAAGGCTGACTTAGAACAGAGGCTAGATGGAGTCAAAGAATAAAGTAGCTATTTATTAAAAGGCCTCAATGGATACATCTTGGGTAGTACAAGAGCCCAGCCAGGGCTACACCCAAGATGAACCAAAATGGTCACAAGATGGACAACCAGTCACAAGGTCTGTCACTTTTATAAGTTCTGGTCCATTTGCATATTGGAGTTACTTGTCCAATTATAGCTTTAAGTTATGAAGTCCTATCCTTCTTGTTTTCCTCTCTTCAGTCTACCTGGTTTATGCTCTTGAGCCTGAAATTTGGATCAGTTGTCCTTGATCCCCAGCTAGAGAAGGAATTGTTTTTTCCAGCTACTCTGTGAAGAGAGCTTACCATCCCTTAATATGAAGCTCAGAACTACACACTAAAGCAGTACAGAATCTGAAAAATATAAAAGCTAAAACCTAATGCATTACATCAAGTTCTTTCAGATTTTTTCCCCAGCCATCACAGTTCTCCACAGAAATGCAGTTTCACAGCCCACTGGGGTGCAGACCTATATGCCTTCTTCAAGCCTTCAGAGCCCCATTTTCTCACTACCCCTTGTTTATACATCTCCAGCCTCCTGGGGATTCAGGTGTGTTTCCTATTATGCCTGTTAACCTTACACTCAAGAATCTCCTGCTGTTCAGTGAAGACTTCAGGAGGATTGCTGGCAGCTCAAAACTCCCTGTTTGCTGTTCCCCTCTGCAATCCCAGAAGCAGCAGGGTGTTCTAGTGGCTGGTAACCAGCTAACATTCACACAGCTATTTAAAAGGCAGGATTAGAGACTTAGAAAGATGAGATAGTTGCCATTGCTATCTGTCCTCTATACACACTATAAAACAATAGCATTCAAATCAGAGACTGTTTGTGTATTCAGTTTCACTGACTCTTAATGCCACATGAGACACATGCAAGAAATGCATTCTTAAGCCTTTCCCTCACCCCCCCATAATACAAAATATTGAATTTGCAAGACTATTTTATGGAATGGATGAGAATCAGAAAGAAGGCTCTGCTTTATTCCCTTCCCCACCATCTTAAGGATCATCCTGTATTCTTCCTCCTTGACTTGTGACCCCTTCTGTTTCTCAAGCTGGCAAACAGATTTTTTTTACTGTCTGTAAATAAAATCATGGTGTCAGAAACAGAAATGAAGAAAACAGGGGAAAACATTACTAGTTCTAGGCTCAAAGGGACTGGGGATGTTCCTTTGAAATTTTAGTTTGTTCAACATTTTGAGTTTATAAGGGAGCTGATGTAGCTAGATTGTTTTTGATTTCATCATTTTCTTACACCTTGTATCTTTATCTCACCTATCTACCTGTGTCTCTCTCGGACATCATACTATCTCTATGTTTAACTGAAGTTTTGCAAAAGCTGGCATTTTGAGAAGCTTGCTTATTGTTACTTTGACACAGTTCAGTTTGTCCTCAGTAAAAATTTCCTTTTATAACAGAGAAACCAAGGATATACATGAAAGTAAACTATGAAGTGATTTTTCTATCCCCTTACCTTCACTTCAGTGTGTCAGCCATTCAGACAAGAAGTCCTTATCAAACTATTTCTAACAATACCTTCTGAACACACTAAAACTGCAGTTTGCAAACATGCTAGGCCATCCTCTTTACATAAGACAAGGTTATTTACTTAAAGAAGGCATTATGCTTCTACAAAAAACTGTGAGCAGCTTCTCTTTTAGTATCTAATTAAAATATGTATGGTTCAGATTAACTGTACTGCAATACCACATTCATTATTTCCATACTTTTCTATCTGATCTTCTAAAAGCTACCTGCAACATCTTAGATGTTTTCCTACGTCACCTGACAGAGAGAAGTGAAATTATTTTTCTATATTAACTTCCAATAAACAAAGTTCAAAACCAAAATTAGCACAACCACAACACAGGAGCTGAGCATGAGCCAACACATCTGCTGCTCAGCTTAGTACATTAGTTCAGCCAATCTCTGTGTTACAATGGGTACAGAAGTTCTCATGCTCAAACTAAATAATTTAAAACTAGCTTAGGCATATTTATACTACTAACTACAGTACAAACCTATGTCACAACTTCACATAGGTTATCTCCAAAATATATAATGACATTTACATGCTGAAAGCAGTATTGCAAGGACTACCCTGTTCAAATCCCTTTCCTTGCTGCCACTTCACCTTATCACACACCTCCTTTGTCCTCAGTTTCAAAGAGCTGTGAAATTCTTCCATTTCTTACATGAACATCTGAACCTCTTTCTTCACAGTCATTCTTCTCAGCAACCCCACTAACTTATTTGGCTTTTCATCCCCAGCCCTCTGCATCTTCTTACAGCTGACACTGCTGTACCATCCAAGCACTCACAGCTCCTCCTTTACAGCTTTTCTAAAACAGGCTAATTGTTTTTTAAGTCAATGCCCTATGTTCAATTTGGTCTGTTTTTAAAAACTGACCTGCCTAAAAAACTCCACCATAACAGGCAAGATAAGCTGGCAAAAAGCCCTGGCACACACTATAATTCAGCTGGCAAAATAGAGAAAAAAAACCCCAGAAGATCAAATTGCTATTTGGTCTTTGTCTTTTTTCTCTTCATTCCTTCATAGTTTATCAGAAAAATCTTTGGGGTAAAAGGCTCTGAATCTAATTCAGAAAATCACAGTGTTGCAGAATCTGACAACATTGTAACACTGATGCTTTTGTCATAATGCATTTCTTCCCAGCTTTATTCTGAGACATTGTCAACAGTCATCCTTAACTGTTCAGCTTCAAAACAGTTCAAAACTGAAACACACACAAGGCAATTTGTCAGCAATGTATTTAAGACAACATCAAACCAGGAATATCTCTAAGAGAAACTTCTATTACTAGATATCTCAACACTGGGTAGGCAACAGGGCCAAATAAAAATGAAATTCAGCATCTGATCATAACTGAGGGCAAAGATCTCTTTCTGATATATTCTACAGAGGCTGCATTTTCTGTTTAGTTTGAAGGTAGCTTAACTATGACTTTTAAGTACTGTATTTATCAGGGTATTTGTTACAAACAAGTTGAGGCAAGACCAAAACAGTTCATTACAGTTACCTCTGGAATTCACAGTGAGATGTTTTCACCTTAGAAAAAGTCCTCTTCGATCTCTTCTTGATTGTTGAATACCCAGAAAAATCCATTTATAGTTTTCACAGACAGCAGACTCCACTCAGGATGTACTGGATGAGCAACCCTGTCAAATCTCTGTGGCCATTCCAACGGCAGATGAAATTACCAGCACATTTTACCAGCTCGGTGGGACAAAACTAACAGAAACGGCAAAATTTTCTCTGGCCAAACTCTTTGAACAGATGTGTGCGTATGTTAAACAGCCGAATACGATTTACAAAGTGTCCATTGCAGCAGGGAACGCTGCCCGCGCTGGGGTTTGCTCTGCGTTCCAACGCTGCCCTCTCGTGACAGAACACAGCTTTGCAGGCAGAAAGGATTTTTCCAAACCAGTGTGAAAGCGAGGCTTCAGGAGGTCCTAAATATCTGTGTCTGTCTCTATGAAAGCCCTTAAAACAACAGATGTAAGGCTTCCTGTCATTATAATATCAAATAATAGCTAATATCAATATTTCTATTTAAATAAATTCTCAACTTGGTTCTAATCAGTATTACTGATATTTTCTGAGAAATCACAGGTGTCTACATTAGTAAGCTGCTGTGCAGCAAGACTGCGTATGAATTAATACCTCACTGAAGTCTTGATCCATTAGTACATTAAGATTTAATTTCTAGTGCAAGACATGTTCCTACATGCCTCTGTAGGAACAAAGGCTCAATATTGAGACATTTTAGTAGGGACCAGGTGTACAATAACTTACTGCATTTCTCATGGGAGAAAGCTACCAATCACCAAAGGTGACTGCACAAAGAGGCAGCACATCATAGCTGTTACACAATGCATTAATTCCTAGGCTTGATGAAATTTAAGTTTCCCAACCACACAGATAAGCAAAATGGGACTCATATTTTTAAACAAGAGAATTGATTTTCTGTATTTACATTAACACTGTAGGCATCATCATATAATCATAGGATAATTCAAGCTGCAAGAAAACTCAGGAGTCATCTAACACAACCTCCTGTTTGTTTGAAGTATTAAACAGTGTCCAAATTAACTAGTCATGTCTAAAGACATTTTAACCAATAGGAACCTAAATACCAAGTTAGCTTCTCTCCTACTAGGAAAGACAGAATAATCCTGTACTTTTACATTAGTCTAAAACTTCTAAACTCAGGTAAACATCTGCATCTGTCCTGCTCTGCTGGAAGTTTCTCATTAGCATTAGTGCCATTTGTGGTATATTAGTAACAGCAGAGCAATTAGTCATTATTACAACTTTGCAAAGGACCTTTGCTCCTGGGTGATGTGATTGGAAAATGTGCTCCAAGTACCCTTACACCTTAAGCACTGGTCATCCATCCCCAGCTGGGAGCACAATGCTGTCAACTGAGTGTGCCAGGGCTGCCCTGACAGCAATACAACACCGTATTGCCTCCATCATCTGGGTTTGTAGAGAGCACAGTAGGCAGGGAGTGTTAGCAAGTACTTCAACTTCAAGAATGGCTGGTACCAGGCCAACAAGAAAGTACAGGTAAGACTGTAGAGGAACCACATCCAGGAGCTACAGGCAGGAGAATGAGAAGGAGACCAAGAATGGACAAGGAGGGGCATGGTATAAGCCCCAAGCTGGAGCAAAACCAGAGAAAATGTTGGACTCAAATAGTATTTAGGAGTCCCCAAACATGAAAGTTATCCAGACAGGAATGGTAAATGCATGGGCTGCCATGTTCTTGCAGTGAGGCTATATTCTAGGGCAACTAGGCAGTGGTAAGAATTCAGTTCGTTGTTCCCATGAGAAGGAAATGTGAGGTAAGAAATAACTGCAGAATATAATTTCTAGAACTAGAATTACATGAATTGTAGTTCAACAGCTTCCTACTGGCAAGAAAATGAAGTTAATCTGAACAAGCAGAAAAAAATATTTACATTATATTCATTAAGAAACTGAAGTGTTCCATACTCCATCTAATGGAACAAATCAACACTCCAAAGAGATTCTTAATTTAACATCCAGATTGTGCAGATGTATTACTTTCTGAGTAAAGAGCATTGATTCTTCACAACAGTGTAGTGCCATCTTTTGGCAAACACCGGAAAATCCTGATTGCTTTAGACGTCCACAGAAAAGGGTCTCATAAGAGCCCAGTACTGTTCCAAATTGTGACAATACCAGTGACAGCCAGGCCATGCCAAGAATTGCTCAAATTAAGCTAATTATACTCTCAATCAATCTCTACTTAGTACAGTGAAGAGGTTGCTAATAATAATATGAAAGAAGTTCCTTTTGCACCTACCATTCTACTGCAGGAAACAGAAAGACCCAGTACTCACACACTGCCTTGACTCTCATTCTGACCCAATTTCATTGGTGATACAATGTTCAACAAAGAGAAAAAAATCCAATTTCTTCTATGAGCAAAAAACTTCCCTCAATCAGCCAAACTTTGGGCAAAGAATACACCACTACCTTCCCTCCCCTACACATGCTCAGTCCAGGTGGAGAAAATGGGTAGTAGTCTCTTTAAGGTCCCAGGTGGAGAAAATGGGTAGTAGTGTCTGTAAGGTCCCAGATAGCTATACTACTCATGCAAAGGCACAACGAGTCCCTTATCAGAGGTACAACCCCATGCTGAGCTACATCATGGGACAATCACTGGTCTCAAACACGGGAGCAGGGAAGGGACAGAATGCCTTCCCAGAAGACTAAGCTCACAGCAGCAGGTGCATGACATTAGACAACATGAATGGGAGACTCTAGGAGAAGTATCTCATCCCTTTGGATTTTTATTTACTCTAAATTTTATAAATCCAGGAGCACCAAGATACTGAGAAACCACTTTAAATTTGGAGAGAATTTTACTTGCTCTTCTGTTTCTTAACACTGAATAGGTATTACCTAGAGGCTTCTTGTCCAACATGGCAGCAGTTCCAATAGTCTGCTATTACTGCACTACTTCCCCATTTCTGCAGTGGAGATTGCATTATGATGTTATTAGACTGCACTGCTAGTGGGTTCACTTTGAACTTCCTGAAGAAGAGCTAAATTAAAATATTTCTCGGGAATGAATTAACAACTCTCCGATCTTTAGCACAACTTCTTTAGCACTACTAAAAAAGACAGAGGAGACTTGTTTCACATTAAAATGTAGATAATTTCCAGACCATTACATTTCAGCCTCTTGAAATCAATGGTATGATTTGCCTTCCTTAGACTAAGGATAACTAAGACTAAAAGAGACTCAGAGAAACATATATATCCTTGTGATATGACAAAATACCTGTATAGAATGTGCTGTTATCTATCTCACCATAAATTATGCTCTTCCTTTGTACTACTGACTGGAAGGTTGCAATGAAAAATCTATTTTACCTGGTGGTTGCTTGTATCAGACACCTTCACATCCAGTGATCCTGTCAGGACAGCATACCAATTCGTCCCAATGTCACCCTGACGGAACACTGGAAAGATGAAATCTTGTAAATGAGAGTTATCACTTTAAGTTTAGCAACAGTAATAAACATTTTCTCACATATTACTGCAGTACTGCAGTTACTGCTGGCACCACCAATTTGCCATATGAGATTACTTATTTACTATTACAGTAATACTTCCTGTGACACTGGAAAGTACATATTTTAGTAAACTAGTCAATACACTATGGAAACAATGAAAGCACACAGAACAGCTTCACTCTTCTCCCCAGTTTGCTTCTGTTCTACTGTTCTTTTAATTAATTAACCAACCAAAGAAACAAAACAAAGAAGGAATAAGTTTTTCTAAACAATGTCCCTTTGAAATTCACAATCTTCCAGCGCAGACACAGATACCAGTAAGAGTTCTGGCTGAAGAGCAACTGCAAGACTTTAGTATCCAGGCATTCCAACTCTGTGATTACAGAGTATCAAAATCCCTGTTACTCTAACCAAATCCCAGTGCTTCATGCCAGATTTACCTGAGGTGTTTCTGAGACTAATACCATAGGTTTTCATCAGCTATTCCCGGGTAAGCATTCCCATCACAGGACTACCACTTATTTCCATCTCAGTTTCACAGACCAAGCACAGGTGTACACCTACATCAGGCCCATGGGCTGCCATTGCAGGCACAGAGCTGCTGCACCTCTCAGCAGTTTGCAGCTCTGCAGGTCTGGCTTGTGCCAGGGTGCCGGGAAACCACACACTATCAGTGATGTGCCTTGCTGACACACCTTTGCCCCTGACAGCACAAAGCACTGGCAAAAGCGATCAATAATACATTTACAGGGGAAGAATGAGGCTTAAGCCCAATGACTGGTTTGTAATCTTTCAACAGAACAGTAGTAGAGTCTTACATCCTACTGCATGCCTTGTTACCATAGATTCATACACACTGCATTTGTAGAGTAAGCAGCACTTTAGTCCTGCCTTGTCCCATGACTGTGACTTATGTTTACATAAATGTAAACATTCCACTGATTCTGCTCTCATCAATCTCCTAAAGACAATCACAGTCTAATCCCCAAGTTTATCTACATAAAATACATAATCATATGAAGCTGTCTTACATGTGATTCCTTTTTCCAGATTTTCATAATATCCACAGAGACATATCTGCTGGAGAAGGTTTGGATGAAATTTCTCAAAAGCTTTCACTTCTTTCAATCGTGTGAATATTATATCTACATCTTCACTAGAACGTTCCAAAGGCCTGCAAGGAAACAAAAGACAAGGGCTTAATCAGAGAAATATCACCACCTGCATGCACTGAACTTACAAATGTTTGCATTGGATATCACACCATAATATAAACAACTTAAAATGCATTTTACAATTACATAATGAACTCCTTCCAAGACATCCTAACAACTGCCCTTTATCAACTTGAACATGATTCTTATTTCAACACGGGCAGCATCCAGAAGCCCACTTAGCACCAAAGTCTCAATGCAGCATCACTGTACAAGTACATATGACGATACAGTCCTTATCCTAAAGATCTTAGAATGATTTATAGTTTTAGGTTTGTAAGAAAACATTAACAAACAGATGTCCAAACACACAAGAGGTCTGTGGAATCAGTGCCCAAAACAAATGTTCTCTGTCTGGCTAAATGGAAAGCATTAGATACCAACAGTAAGTCCTACATCCAAGCTTCTCTTCTGCATTTTATTGACTATAAACTGACTTTCATCTTCTCACTTTCAAGGAAGAAGGAAACCTTTAATATGTATATTCTCTTCCAAGAAGTTTCTGTCTCTTAGTGTTGGACAAATTAAATATGCAAGCAAGAATCTTAATTTTTCATCAGTAACAGTCATGAGTTTTAATTCCAATATTTAAAATATTTTAAACCTTTGACAGCAACACCTTTTAAAAAAAGGAAGATTTCAAGGAAAATAAAAT
>NW_005054298.1:18847761-18857751 GCF_000277835.1 Geospiza fortis | reverse complement strand
CATACTACTACATATTTATGAAAATAAAGTGAATTAGCTCTGTAACACACTTCAAATGTGATTATCAAATATTATGAATCAGCAGGTAAGCCTAACACTAGCTGACAGCATTAGAAAAAAAATTATAACAGACTAAATGCAAACCACTAAGGACAGAAAGAAACAGAATTTTCCTAGGACATCATACTCAATCAGATGAAGAAATTATTCATGTATAAAGGCATAACAGAAAGAGAGATAACTACTAGTAATCATTAGACTTATCACACACTCAAATGTTGCTAGTTAATTTTACTGACAAAAATGTCCTTTCCACCAGTGGATGGGCTTATAATGAACAGAAGTCAGGCAGCTACAATGAGCAAAGACTAAGTTCACAAATACATCTCTTTATTCATCTTATTGTTACACTAACAGTGTAAGCACTCCCTCCAACAAGATTTTTTAAAGATTCCTCTTTGAAATCAAAGACTTTAAGGAATCCAAATCTTTGTCTCAGTGAAGAAACCCAGATCCTACTTGCATTGAATCTCAGTATCTCATCATTCTTATTAAATTATGTCTAGGAGGGATTAAATCTCTATTCTTGTTTATACTCCAATTTACCCTTATTAACTACAGATGAGAATAATAATTCTCTGGTGTATGCACTTGCTTCTACATCACAGTAACATCCTCTTAGCACTTCAAACTACAATCAACTACAATAGCTCTCTTTTGAAATATTTCATGTAAGATTTTCACCCATTTCTTTTTTTCTTGACTGTGCACTAGCTGACAAGTATTAATAAGCATTAACTCTCTTGTCAAAATCCTTTTAAGAAGATTAGGAGGTGCAGCTTGCAACAGATTTACAATCTACTTATACAAGATCCCTACTCAAACTACACAAAGTCTTGAAACACTAACTACCTTTATTTACGGACTCTCAAAAATAACAGCAAAACCCAACAACTCAAAAAGGTGAGATCATTCTCAGAAAATCATCCAGTTCAAGATTTAGCTGTTTGGTTAAGATAATGAATTCTTATTCATAAAAATTAACAAGGATTCAACTTGTCTGACAATAAGATGCCTTCGGATTTTTTTCAGAGGTCCTGGGAAATGTCCTCAGTGTTAAGGAGTAGGAATTAACAACATGTTTCCCAAGCTGAAGTGGCCCTTATCCTTAGGAGCACATGAAATTTTGCCTGTGTAAAATGTCAGACTGCAGTGTAACAGTAGTATTAATAGCACTCAAACTCATTTCTACTAAGTGTTTATAATCTATAGCAATGAATCTGGTTTCAAAAGCCAAGCATTAATTACTGAGAAAAATGTACCATGGCATCAATAAACTGCTTTTCCACAGGACTGCAAAACTCAGGCAAAGTCTGACCACTTTCTACAAAGCATCTTTTAATAAAATTATCATCATGGTAACTTGAAATTATCATTAACTTGACATTAATTATCATTAACTTAACATGAATCTATTTATGATGCCAAATTTTGTTTTCTGTTTCCCAAGTACAAACTCCCTAACCTGGAACATAAACAGGGCAGGACAACATAAATTTATTTCTTCATCATAGCTATCTTACTGTAAACTTGTTTTTGTAAAGCATAGTTTGGAGTAATACTTAAACAGCTGATGTTATAATATAGTCCTTAGACAATTAATGATTCAATCTATTAATAGAAAAGTACTACTGCTGGCAGATGGAGGATTATTCAAGCTTTATTTTCACTGTAGTACCACTTAAAAAAGGCAATGGTATTAATCCAAAAAAGAACCATTCCCCAGAACACAAACATACACTGCAAAAGTCAATCCCAAGGAATATTCCTACATCCCAATATGGCTCCAAAAGCCCCTGGAAAGACTTTTCCAAATACCTGCTAGTATCAGAGTACCCAAACAGTTCTCTGTGACCAACACTGTTGTTCAATCTCACTGAGTTTAGCCCTCCTCTGCTAACTACTGCTGGTGCAGATTTATTTCTGTTCTGCACTGTTACATTGATGCTGATGCTACTGAAGTATCCCTTCACTGCTGATGCTGCAGTTACAATCTCATATCCATGAGCGAACAAAGTCAAAAAATTTCAGTGGGTCTTCAGCTACCACTTGATTTTCTGCTAAAGCAGAAAATGGTCCTGTACCCATTTCTGAAATCTCAAGACCAATGTATGGAATAAGGACCATAGGTTAATCTAAAAGAATGAACAAATATATTAAACCAATTAAGATTCTCCAGCTCTCATTTGGTAGAGGTATGAGCTGGAGTAAAAGCATTTTAAAGCAGGTGAAGCACCTCCTCCCTAGACCACTCCACCCAATTTAAAATAAATTTTAAGTCAAACTGTGCTGACATCTCATTTCACTGTAGCCAAAGCCAAGGGGCACTTCAAGAGTAGCAAAGCAAGCCTACCAAATAAATTATTAGGAAGGGATGAAAAGCAAGAGTAATTTATTTTCACTACCCTACACGCCTTTCTGCTTTGTTTGACCCCAAAATGCCTTCTTATTTATATTACTAATTTGCCTCTTCAGAGCATAGTAAGTGATTAGCTGGCAGTAATGTTTTCACACAAAGCATCATCTGTCTTCGGCTTCTTCAACACAACATCACAGCATACATACATATGCTAGTGATAACATCGATGCTAGTTGCACATTTCTATTCAATTATGTCAATAAGAGATTGATTTTACCCCTCCTTATTTGGATGTGAAGATTTCAGAAGCATATTTTATAGACACAAAACAATTTTCTTGGCAATGTCTGCTTGACTACCTATGAAAGGCAATTATAAAGAAAATCTGCCCCAAGTCTATCCTCATAAGGCTGTTAAGCTCAACATGAGCTGACAGTGCTGGCAGCCCTGAAAGCCAACCACATCCTGGGCAGGATCAAAAGCAGCATGGCCAGCAGGTCCAGGGAGACAATTATCCCCTTCTACTCTGCTCTCATGAGACCCCACATGGAGCACTGCACTCAGCTCTGGAACCCTCAACATAATAAGAACATGAACCTGCTGGAGCAAGTTCAGAGGAGGAGCATGAAGGTGATGAGAGGGTTGGAGCTCCTCTCCCATGAACATAGGCTGAGAGAGAAGAGAAGGCTCCAAGGAGATTTTACAGCACCTTCCAGTACCTAATGGGGCCTACAAGAAAGCCAGAGAAGGAGAAGACATGTAGTGACAGGTCAAGGGGCAATGGTTTTAAACTGCAAGAGGATAGGCTGAAATTAGATATTAGGAATACATTTCAGATTCTGAGGGTGGTGAGGCACAGGAACAGCTTGCCCAGAGACACTATGGATGCTCCATCCCTGGCAGTGCTCAAGGCCAGGTTGGCTAGGGCCCTGAGCAACCTGGTCTAGTGGAAGCTGCCCCTGCCCATGGCAAGAGGGGTTGGAATGAGACAATCTAAGGTCCCCTCCAACCCAAGCCATTCTATAATTCTCTCTTGTATTTTTAAATGTAAACTACTCAAGCTCAAAGTTAAATACGGAGAGAGGATAACTTACAGTTCTTCACATACACAGCCTGGGTAAAGTATTTCTGCTCACATATAATATACATAGCTTTGTAAAAGAACCTATTTTGATTAAGTATTTTTAAGATTAAGTATTTGAATGAAACTACTACTTTATGTCCTTTTCTTTAGGCTCTTTCTCATAGTGGGTTTGACATTTGAGAAAAAAAGAAAAAACAGAACAGATGTGGTTTTACCTTCTTTGACAAGATGCCTCTAGAATTTTAAAATGTTTATTTCTATAAAATGTGTTCAAAAACCCGAATCGTGCTCTAACTGAATGAAAGCATTGGATTCCCTTCCCTTGATCTTTTTAAAACAGCAGTATTTCAATTCAGAGAGCAATGAACAGCCCACGAAAGATGAGCAGATGGATCTATTTCTTCTGCTGCTGAGACTGTAGAAAACAGCTAAAACACTAGAACAGACAAAATGAGTTCATCGCTGGGTTAAAACCAAAGCATCAATGCAAAGATGCAAAGGCAAACTCTGTGAGCTGGAAAGTACCAGTAACCCCTACCATGAGCTATTTAATGAATTTAATAGTACTTTAAAATATACTCAGCTGTGAAACAGGAGCAAGAAGACAGCACCAAGGAATGTCAATTAAAACCAGATCAATTCTCTATGCTCCCTGTACTTTCTTCTGCCCTTTCCTGACATGCAGAAAAACAATGCTGTAGGATGCAGAGAAATACTGGACCAACAGACCATCTTCCCTTAGTGAGAGCAGGACAAAACTGCAACTCTCTCCTCCACACAATGCTGTATGGCTCTTTGAGAAAGGAAAGTTTAAGAGTGGAATACCAATGATCTATCAAAGCACTTTAGACCTGTAGTAAGCCACTTAAATGCTAATAAATGAAGTTACTTTTAATCTGAAGTAGTTTCCAGGTAAGGGTTTACTTCAATGGCAACAGAAGATAATTAACTCCCACCAAGATAACTTTTCACTTTTTACAGTGGTATTACCAAATCCGTTTTCAACACTCACATTTCAGATCCTCTTTCCCTTGTCATGGGAAAAGCCCCATCATGAGGCTTTTAAACAATAATCACATTACTATTCTTTTCTCTTGCATGTCATTTTAAGCAACTTTGGGATTCCAACTCTCATTTTCTCTGACAAACAGGAAATAGAATTTTATTTAAAAAATGTTTCCTAGGACTCTTACACACCTAAATAATTCTGGAGTTTAGATTAAAAAAAAAAAAAACGGCAACACAAAATTGCCCGTGCTTAGTTTTCAGTTAATTACTACTGTCACCCACACTCAGAATCCCTGTGATAATCTCTCAGGTCCTGTACATAAGGTACAAGAAATACTGTAGATAATCCTGCTCCATGCAGGTACCAAATGGCCAGCCAGTTAAATGTAGACTGACTGGATGCCAGCTGAAGTCAGACAGAATTTGTTAGAGTGGAGTTCTGTCTTCCTTAGTGAGGACAAAAGGAAGGCAAATATAGGGGACTCTCCTTTACCTACCTCATTATCATATTACTCTATTAAATAATTTCGATCAATTTTGAAAAATTACTGGAGAGTTCAACAGAGTAACCAAGTGTGCTCATTTCTTTACACACCCTGATGTATCAATTGTGCATCCTTCCAAAAGATCAATTCTTAGACCTGTATATACAGTGGAATGGCAAAAGATGTATTTATTAGCTGATTATATTCGTAAAAAATTCTCTCAAGTTAAAAATACACTACCTGAACAATATAGACCTAGTAGGAAACAGACTCTTTTCCACCTTCATTTGCTGTCTACATAGACAGAATAATTCAAGAGAAATCAAAATGCAGAATTACGTTCCTTCATTTGTGAGAATTTTTATATATTATGGATGCTTTGTAATCAAGATGTGACTAAATTTATTGAATTAAACCTCCAAATTTCATAAACATAAACTGGAGCTCAGGACAGTTAAAATTCCATTTGACATAAGTAAATCCAGATGAAATTACATTAACCAGCACTGTAGCTTCATAATAAACATTAAAAGCACTTTAATATGAAGACAGACTCTGAGATACACTGCAAATGAAATCCGTAATTGAACAGTATGCAAGTGATGATATCCCTCCATTCAAACTCTGGCTACCACTATTCACCAATAACACCATGCCAAATGCACCTTTCCTGATTTAGGATCTGCATTGTAACAGCTAGTGAAAATTTAAAATTTACAGCAATAATGAAGTAAGTTTTACAGATTTACATTTGCATGCATTTTGGCAACTGACAAATTAAAGATGAAAGGGAAAGTCAGTTCAGGAAACATTCACGGATATTGATAAAACAGCAGAAATAGTAACTGATCATGCCAAATACAGAGCAGAAAATACAGCACAAAGGAAGTATCATTAGAATGATAAGCTTTGTTAAATGCAGCAAATTGTAAGATGCAGACAAAAACAGATGTCATACAAGATAAGAAAAATACTTGTAATCGGAAAATATCTGGTGAACACCTGACTTTGAGGGCACAATTTCAATTAGCTGGTTTGTTGGTTTTTTTATTCCTTTGCTGGAATAGAGAGATTTTTTATAAAAGAAATTTAATCTGTTCAGAGTATAGGATTTTAGAGATCAAATCCTAACAACATGTCAGAAAGAACTCAGGCAATGAGAGTTTAGACATGTTTACAGTATCATCTGGTGAAAGAGAAAACCTACAGGTGCACATGTAGCATACCAATCGTGCAGCCACTCCACCAGACTACCAACTAAATTTGAATGTATCATGTCCTAACTGTCCAATGTGCACATATTGCCTTGCTCTGCTGGGCTATGACAATGTTTACACACGCTGTGTGTAACTTACTGCAATCACATATAACAAATGGAAGCCTATATTGCAAATGTGTAAATCTGAGAGCAAAAATAAAACAGCTTGCTTAAAATACAACTCCAGCTCTCACTAGGATTTATCTGAAATCATATATTTGATGAAATGCACAGACTTACAAACAATTATTTTGGTTTTTCTAAGAAAACATGGAAAGGAAAAGGCTTTTTTATTATTCATCAAAGACTGCACCTTTGCACTGAACTAGAAAATGAGGTGCATGATGTGGAAAGATAAATCTGTTATTCATCGCTCTCAGAAGACTGCACCCTCACAGGAGTGCTGGAAAGCACTTGGGCTGTGTCTGTACAGCTCTGAGTTTCCACATATACTGCAGTGCCTTCTGCTGCTATATCCCCACACAGACTTGATCCAAGCATATACCAGCTTAGTCACACAGCACACAGAGAGAAAACACGAAGCACACAAGCCAACCGGAACTGCAGTATATATCCATAATTTTGTTCAGATGCAAACTACATGAAAATAGGGATATTCCTATGGATTTGTTACAAATAAAAAGGGAGGAATTTATAGTGGAAGTTTTACCAATTGCACAAAAATATTTTTAAAATAAAACAGCATCATAATGCAACTGTATTCATAATATTGCCCGATTATAAATTTATATCCCATTATCTTTGACATAAGTAAAGGTTACAGAGGATGACAAGCATTTTCTCTACTTATTCTACAACAATTCTCTCAGAATATCAATTCTTTATGCTAGTCTATCTGTATGCTCACAAGGGATCCCTTGTTTACTACTAAGCAAACAAAGCTTGCATCTCAAATACATGTTACACTGAACTAAAAAACCAAATCTTGATTCAAATATGTTGCTGTTATGTACCTTCAATCTGAATTTACATTCAAATCTGTGGGAAGAACAGGTCTGAGATACTACCCAGTACGCATTATTTCAGATTTTTTTAAACATAAATGATGCAAAACTAACAAGGATGACAAGGTTATAAAGGCTCAGTATGTACCAGAAGTCCTTGAAAAGCCCATTCCTACTTAAATAATTTAGAAGTCATTAGGCAAAGATCATAACATTCTTAGCACAACAGGCCAGTGAAGTTACATGCTTTGCCCTGTGATCCACTCCTCCAGTCTGTTAAGGCACTGAAGGTTACATTTAATTCAGAGAAAAACACCAGATGCCATAGCCAGCTATGAAATCCCGGGATCTCTAGCAGTTGTGCATGCTGTACATCCCTAAAAGCTTGCATCTGAATCCAATTAAAACTAATAACTCAATTCATAACTGGGACCAGATTTAGAGAAACAATAGTTACCTAAAAAATACTTTGTCTACCATTCAGTAAAGATACCGTCAAAATGGAAATTTCCTGGTCAGATGGTTTTTGGTGTGAAAGAACACATGAGAATAGAGAAAACATTCTTCCTAAGTTAACTGTACACACATGCATAAATCAGTGACCCTTTTTTAATTATGTGCAAAGCAGACATATAGAAAAGTGCTAAGATTAGAGGGGTACTTCTGCTGCCTAAGAAATCAGTGGTAAGGCAACTATTATTTTAAATGTAAAAGGACTGGTGTCCTCAAGAGAAAAATTATTCATATCTCCAGGTATAACCAGGATGTAGAGTTGCTCACTGCTGATCCTTTCTCTCTCCTGCAAAAATTAAATATTCTTGCTAGAGCACAGTGTTCTGAAATTTTCCTTACCTTTACACTTGTAACTTTATATGGAAATACTGTCCCAGGTATTTGATTTTTAAGAATCTTTGACTTTTGTGGCCAGTAACTACACATGGAAGCCATGTGGACAAAGCAATAGCAGTCCCAGCCCACAGTACCCTACAAAGTAATAACATTTCTCCTGTAAAATTTTGGCTGTTCTCCATTTTTATATGTGCTCTGATTTTAAATGTTAGCAGCTCCACTTCGACACACAATTTGGGGAAAAACCTGAAGAACAAATACAAAATACATTCATTTCTATACATGATGTATTTTGCTATTTCCGCTTTGAATTCTTTTTTTCCGCATGATTATACTGGACAATCCATACTACATGTTATTTTAATCATCTTTGTTGAGGGTCACTTAACATTCTAAAGCATACTGGTTTTGGAACTGCTTTCCTCCTGGAAATATATTAATTTACTTAAACATATTAAAACTCTATTTTAATAAAAACACATGGCACTCTATAGAGAATTTACTCATTAAATGATCCCATATTCACAGAATTCACACTTGGGATAGAAAATGCTATACAATTTTTAAAAGGTTTAAAATACGTAGACATTGATAATAATTCAAATTACTACACTGGTAAGATTATCTATAGAAAATAAATACACTTTAGAAACACAAGTGTGTAAGTTAATTAAAAACACTTTATCTATGTTTTTAGGTGGAAAAACACAATAAAATGCATAAGTGTACTTCCTATGATCACAAAGCAGAGCACAGCAAAGACCAGGAAAAAAACTACAATCATTCATTTAATGGGCTTTTCTTACATATAGGCTGCCTTCTGGGAAAGGGTAAGGCATAATTCTTAAGAGCACTTTGAACTGATTCTTTCCACTCCATAAATGGGTGCTACTAGCTTACTCCAAACAAAAAATGAAAGTTTCACCTTAATAGCTCTAATGAAATTTGTGTTACAGAGCGGGTCAGCTTTTTAATTATGACAGAGAGATTTCCAAATTAAATGCCACACATATGTTTCCTAAATACATCATCTACTCCTCAAGGCTATGTACTTCATTAAGCCCTGAGTTCTGGTTCACAATTTGGATCTCAGAGTGTATTGCATGTAGGAAAACAGAAACGACCGAATCACCAATCTTAAAGTACTGGGACTCATAGTCTCCTTCACATCTGCTCAATGTCAGTTTACAGAGAGGCCTCACTTTGGTTCTTAGACAGCTAGATTACCATCAACAGTTCTGTTTGCATTTACTTTACGAGTGCTTTCAACGTTCATAAACATTATTTAATCTGTAAGAGGTTAGTCTTAAGTCACATGTTACAGAGGAGGATCAGTGTGTGTAGGTGTCTAGAGTGTCTAGCCCAGAAGTTCCACTAACTTACGGTTTGCTACCTGGACTGATAAGGAAAACCTAATAGTAAGTGCAGTCCTACAAGACTAAGAGTTACCTGAAAAGGGGAGAAACTATGAGAAGGGGAAGATCCCCTCTATGTGCGCAAAGGGCTCTCTCCACAGCACAGCCCGAATGATGCCACCTGCCAAAAGCTGGCTCAGGATGCTCAGCTAACTGCTATACACCACGTAAGGGAATTCTCTCTGATCGCTTTCTTTCGAGCTCCATAGCGTATCTACGGTCTACGTTTTTGTTAACGACATTCCTAGACCACAGGAGACACAGTGAGTGTTCAGCCATTAAATGACTTCTGAACTAATCCAAGAATCAAAGATATGATTACAACAAAGGGCGTTCAAACCACCCGCCACGCGACTCGACATTGTGAGACTCTGGGCTGCAGCACCCGAGAGAAAGCACTGCAGAGAATTCTTAACGTTACTTTTTTAATAACAATAATTTGCCCGTATTTTTGGCAGCGCGCACACCAGCTCTGAGCACACGTCAGCCAGCCGTGCCTGCCGCCCA
>NW_005054298.1:18847274-18847685 GCF_000277835.1 Geospiza fortis | reverse complement strand
CCGGAGCTCCCCCTCCTCCACCACGTGCAATATCTTCCCGGCGGGGAGCAGCAATCCCTACGGGGACTGCCTATCCCCTCCGCTGCCCGGAGTATTTCTAGCTCTCATCCTTGCCCGCCGCCCTGGCTTCCCCCAGGCGTTTTCCTTCCCACCTGCACGCTCCTTATGTAAGGCAGGATCTGATGGAGAGCGGGGATGGGGAGTGTCAGCGCAGACACACGCACATACATACACACGCATACACACAGCATCCCTCCGCAGCGGTTCCTGGGAAGATACCGATACCTTTTATCCAGGCACGCGATCCACTCGCCGGAGGACGAGGAATGGGAGGCGTGAGCGGCGACCATGTTGGACCGGGATCAGGCTGCCGTGCACCCGGCTGGCGGCGGCTCTCCCCGCCCGCGCGAC
>NW_005054298.1:18800443-18847121 GCF_000277835.1 Geospiza fortis | reverse complement strand
GCAGGGAGCGGCCTGGGGAGGGGGCGGAAAGAAGTCACTCCCCTTCTAAAATTTGATGTCCCTCTGCGGCTTCCCTGAGCTCCTCAGTGCCCATACCTGAACCCGGCTTAATGATCCCTCCCCTTGCTTCACCTTGACTTGGTTTCAATTGGAGGGGCAACACGAGCGTTGTAATTGCAATAAGCAGCTCAGGAACATTTTATCGGCGCTCCAGAGCACCGTGTGTCTGTCCCGTCCCCCAGCCCCCAGCAATAAACGCACAGTGGGTGAGTGAAAGGAAGGTGCAGTCCACATTTCAGGATTTTTCCTGGACTCTTCCTCCAGGGTGCTAAACTCTCATTTCTTGTGCGTGAAAAATGAGCTGGGCAGCGCGGCCTGTGGAGAGGATTTTGCATTTGGAAGGAACCCAACACATAGCATGAGAAGGGTGAGTCAAGTGTACAGTGAAACACGCCCACACCCTTCTGTTGTGTGTGTGTGGCCTACACGGTGCAGGGCTTTTAATGATACTCGTGTATGATTTTAAAACTGACGATGAAAAGAAGGAATGCAGACCAGCAGTTCTCTCTGCTTTGCAAATTCTACGTTAAGTATTTTCTATGAAATATTTTCTATAAATTGTTTCAAGTTCTAGATAGTATCTTCCAAGTTATCAGTTTATGACCATGAGCTTCCACTTACAGTCAACACAAATTGGCTTGAGTACCTTTTGAGAAGGGTAGGAGGCTATATGAATCTCAGCTGGGTGTTTGGGGTTACAGGTAGGTGATAGCAGAGTAAAACTCGAACTGTGCCTTCCTTCAGGCTCAAAGCTCCTCTCTGCTCTACAGTGTGGGGACAAATGATTAATTCAAATGGTGATGATATGCCAGTGCCTTTCAGATTTCTCCATGGCCTATGTTCTCTACCCTCTGTTGTAATTTCTTTGGTTGTACTAAGTAATTTTTTTAAATACATGTGCTACTTCATAGTTCACATCTGCCTTTTAGTTGGTTGCCTTGCTGCCACAGCTTCTTCAGCACTTTAAAAGAAATAACTTTTAACATTGGGATACTGAGCAGTATGATGAAAAATCTAAGGAAATGTATCTAAAGACCCCTTTTGCTAAATGGATACAGCTAAGAAATTGGCATAGCAGAGGAGAATGCCACAAAAGGCAATTCTTTCATTTTGTCTCAAAAAAAAAAGAAAAATTTAAAGTGCATGCCAGAGGAATAGAAGAGGCTTTCAGTCAGTGAGATCAAAGCTGCAGCTCTTGCTTTGCTATCGTCCATGGGGGGAAAAAAAGAGAATCTTTTGCATCTAAGTAATCAATCTACTTGAGGAAAATCAATGCTATTCATTTGCCAATATGCAAGTGTTTGAGAGCCAGTAGAACCAGAGCTTGAGAGGTAAGGAGCTCTAAATTCTCAATCAAATTAATGATTAATAACACAGTGCGTACATGACAGATGAATCAATAAAGCTCCCTAATTTTGTACTTCCGTTATAAAGCATTAACATTCGCCAGAGCCGAGGGCCGGCCCGGCCGCCAGAGGGCAGCGGCGCGGCGCCGCCTTCCTCCGGGAGCGGGGCCGGCTGGGAACGGCGGGAGCGGGGCCGGGAGGAGCGGGGCTGTGGCAGGAGGCTGCTTGGAGCGATTTCCAGCAGTGCCGCTTCTCAAAACCCACATCGGTGCCATGACCCTGCCCTTGGCCCAGCAAGGGTCCTGCCCTGGGACTGCGCTCTGTAGTTAGCAGTACTTCGGCTTCCAAGGAACGCAGTGCGCGTCGGCAAAAAGGGGATGCTGCTCACGTGCTTGGCTGTGGGCAGACACCACTCAAAGATGGATATCTTTTTGTGGGGTAACCATTAAAAGAGACTTTAACACTTTGTGGATTGTGTAAGTTAGACATGCCCAGAGTGAGCCAGGAACCTTGCCTGCATCCGTACTTCACTCGGAAGCGTCCCAGTTAGAGAGCAATTAGAGCAAGACAGCCAAAATTAACTCTGGCATTTGTATTATGAGTAATCATGTAGCTTTCTAACTAAGACACCAGTGAAACTTGTCAGAGAAACTTAGACAGAAAGGAATAAATATTTGAGTACTTCAGATATCAGCCTGTGTCAACCAAAGAGTCTCTAAACTGCACAGAAATGTCACAAGCTCCTGACTATTGAAATCAGAAATCCCTGACCCCAGGACAGTCCATGTTCTCTTGAAATGAAAAGTACCAAATAAGCATCAAATATCTCGCACGACAAGTCAAATAGAATACAGATTATCCTGTGACTCTTAAGAATTCAGACCATAGCAAGCCTAGGAAACATAATTTCAGAGTACTGACCTTATGTTAATGGGGTCAAGTGCCCACTCCCTTGTGAGAACATATACTAGAATGAAAATGCTAAAGCACACTTCATTAGTTTATACCCTGTACCTCCTCCTGCTGCCTCACAGTGCTCATTCCTAAGCTATACACTTGTATGAAAAAAGATTATTAAAAAATGTACTTGAGATTTAATTTCTCCTTATTGAACAGAAGGGTAATGGGACTTTTTAGAATCTGAGATGTGATTATGCAGCCAAAAAATTAAAATGACAGCTGCTTTCAAAGGAGATTGCTGCTGAGAAATGGAGAATGGCCAGCTGAGGTATGTGAAAGATCAATTGGCCTTTGAAGTTCCCACAGTTTAGGAAGGAGTTACAGGGCCATGCTCTTAAGACCCCCTTAAACCATAGAAAACAAAAAATCAGCCAGCCTGCAAGTTATGCCATGCCTGTAAGAATAAGAGTTCAAATGTGTAGGGTCCAAACTGCTGTTTGCATTATGGGACATAAGGCAAAATCATTCTGAATTTAGTACTTTGCCTATTTCTTTGCTTTTTCTGGTCAGTACAAATACTCATTCCCTCATTTTTACTCAAATGCAGCCAATGAGATCTTGTTAAAGTTTTCCAGAAAAAAATAAATTCTCTTCGATTAGAAATTTGCTGTGAAAAATATGAACCAAAAGACTAAATCATAGTTGTTAGAGCTTGAAAAGAATTACTTATTGGGTTTATTAAGATTACACAGTAATAGATTACAAAGGAGAGCTACTGTGGAAAACTCTTTATACCACTAATTGTACCAAAAACTTCAAGGAGCTTCAAGTAACTGCAGTAAAAATTTCACTGAAGCTGATTTTAAGCATGGTATATGGAAGCCAATTTAAATAGTATGAGTCCAGAATGAGCACATGAATTCTACCTCAAGCAAAGAAGTCTTGGGAGAAAGACGGAGACTGACAGGACTGTGATCCATATTTAGAATAGAGCAGTGCCACATTAAGTGTGGTTAGGGTTGTAGGAACCAAAATGGTTCAGTTGTACACACACAGCACCTATGGGCTTCAGAGGAGTGATCAGCCTGTAGTGGAATAAAGACACAGAAACCTGCATGTGAGTTCTTTTGGCATTTGTATGCTGTGAGGGCTGCAAAAGCTGTGATGATGTACATACCTTAAACCAATGCATGTATTAATAAAACTGTCCTGTAGAGCAACATAACAATTCTCCTCTTCAGTGCTAAGCAAAAAAACCAGCATACAATATCCTAGCAAGAGAGTTTCACAACAAGTAAGGACTTCCTTTCCTTCCTGCATCATTCTGTGTTCTGTTTTTTTCTTGTTCCTATTCTCCTCACTTACTCAGGATAACTC
The DNA here is from genome assembly GCF_000277835.1 of Geospiza fortis. NCBI lineage: Eukaryota > Metazoa > Chordata > Aves > Passeriformes > Thraupidae > Geospiza > Geospiza fortis. The sequence continues at coordinate 18,843,438 of NW_005054298.1, read as the reverse complement.
CCCAGTTAGTTCACAGGAAAGTCTATTGAAACAAATAAACAAGTTTTAACATAGTCACAGGAGTATTGTCAAGAGTAATTAAGAGTAGCTAATGTAGTTCTCTGAAGATGCAATGCTTTAATGCATTTAATAAATGTTAATTTATTGTTGCTTGATTATGGACACATCAGCATACTGTGTTAAAACAAAATTTTGTATGCAGAACCCAGGACAACATAAGGAATTTCAAGGTGATAAATATCAGGGAAATACTTTGCAGTTGCCTAAGCTACAAGGCAGGCTGGGACTCAGACTGCACTATGACCCTTTTCAGTACAATATTTGGGAGACAGTAGAACTTGGTGCCACACTAGAGCCACACAGCCTGCTCCTTGTTCTGGGAGTACAGGGCAGACACATCAGTGCTTCTTAACAGACCCAAATCAGACTGATCAGCAGGGGCTGAATCACAGACATGATGAAGAGGGTCTGGCTTTGTGCCCAGTCATAGGAATGGGATTCATGGAGTGCTAGGCTGGCTCTCCACATACCCATAAGAGCCTGACAGGTTATTTCAGCTCCTCACTGCCTGAAAGCAGCTGTGCTGCCTCTGGGCCCGACCCTGCAAGTGTTCATTTAGAACACAAAGCATGCACTTGGGAACTCCAGTGTGCCTTGTCCACACTGCATTGTCAGCTCGAATGTCTCTCTTTCTCTGGAACATACTTACCATGGCTACCAGAATTAATTATTAGATTGTAATTATTCAGTCATTCTTTCACCCAAAGTACAAAAGCAGATGGAAGTTCTTCTTGTCTGTATGTCTACTTTCTTATTCCTTTATCCTTCCCTGCCAGCTTTGCTGTATTTCATAGATTTTCATCAAAGCCTGAAAAAAGATGTGGTTTTGCTTACCTGCAGAGCCAGGTGAGCATATTTTAGCTGTTCAGGCCAAGTTTTATCTTCACAACTTGGTGTCAGTTCTCTCTGCTAGATACAGATAGATACACCTTCAAACCCAAATCTAATTTCAACATTGCTTGATCACTATGGGAAATTTACTCTTCCTGGTCTGTTCCCCATTTCTCCTAACTTCTCTTCAGTTCCAGAAGTCAAATGTATCTATTTTTTTTTCTCAATTTGTTTTTGTATTGATGCATAGACAGTTAAAAAACAAAGTTCTGATGCAATGTCAAGACTCTGATGCAATGCTGAGATTCTTCTACTTATTTCTGTATGTGTATTATTCATGAGATATGGGGCATAAAATCATTTGACTGCACTCTCTCAGAACTCCTTTGTGATAATTCACAAAACAACCTCTCAGTAGTAGACACTTTTATTTATGTGACTACCATACCTCCCCTTATAATTTGAGGTTTTCAAGGACCATGGTACTTTGATTCCAGGAAAATAAAATTCCTTTCATGTGGGTGAAAGGTGTTTTCAATAGCCTTCCTTCTCTAGCTCCTTAGCTAGCCTTAGCTGTCAGATTGATTCCTTGTTTGCAAAATTGAAAGCTGTAAAACATTATACATATCACAAAATAAGCACTCCTAAAAAGCTCTGTGAATTAGTCCTATTAGTCCTATATAATTAACACATGTAATTTAATTAGACTTTATGTGAAATAATGACTTGTGATCTGCAGTGACTAAAGAAACAAGTCTTTTAATTATTTTCTGTAAATCCTTTCAGTGAAGAAGACGCACTACTATGAGTGCAATTCAGATCAAATTCAAAAATTATTTTAGTGCAAGTGATAATTTCAGAAATACATGCAAAGAAAGTCCAGGATGTTTAATAAGTCTGAGATTTCCTTTTTGCATGGGTGTTCTTTACTACTCTAAGAACAGGACTGAAGTTGGCATCCCAGAAGTGCTATAATGAAAGCATTCAGAGCTTTATAATTACTTGTACAACACAATAGGCTCTGCTATAGGTAAAGATCATGCATGACACACTTCTGCACTTGACAAGACATTTATGTAGTAATTAATTGGGCAGCTTCATATACATTCAATGCAGCTATTATGTTCATCACAATACAGTAAACAAGTTAATTCTTTCTGCAACATTTGGTTCACAGGATTGCAGATTTAATTTTTCTAAGAGCCTGCTGGGGGCACCAACACATGCCCATAAAAATCAAATTATGATATTTGGCAAATGAAAAAAGAAAGACAAATTTAATAATTTATTTATATGTTACAAATTACACAGTACACCTCAGGTTATATGTAATGCTTATAGTCTTCTTTTCACTGCTTGGAAAATACACATACAATTAATTTTCTTGCAGGCTTATACTTGCAAATAACTCACACCAAGAATGACCTGAATAAAGCACAGGCATCTCTAATAATGCATTCTGGCTGAGAAAAAAAAGGGTGAACCAATTAGCACGTGGGAAAAGAAGCTGCCTTGACTGTGGGCTGCATCCTGGTTGGTACAGACAGGTGGCTTTTGTTGGTTTAAAACCAGAGTGTTGAGTTGTGTAACAGGAAACCCAGCTACAGCAGCCACATAGCTGAGTAACAGTTGTGAGGTGCTACTTCATGCATGTAAAAACAACAGGAGAAGACCTGTATGGATTAAAAATGTGTTAATGACACCACAGTAGCATAAACCAAAGAATTCCCTAGTTTGAAGCGGGGGGGGTGGGTTTCACATATAAATTATATTTGCTCTAGAGAAAAGTTACACAAATCTGAAAGCTTTAAGCAGAGACTGGACAACATATAGCAAATTTTTTACAGAAATGCTCTGTTTTCTTTGGTGTTCTCTTATTTTCCTGATGAAAGAAAAACCCCACATTTCAGATGCTCCCTTGCCCCCTGAGAGTTGCGATGTTCAGCTGCCTAACAGCAGCACATTATCTTGAAGTGCCTATTTTTCTAATGCTTCATACATAGCGGAAGCATGGAAAGAATAGGTAAACAAAAGCAAAGAATAAAGCAAATAAGAGGCCAGTAGAAAAAGAGGGTAAGAGTTGAGCAGCAGACTGGAAAGAGATTGCTGGTAAGGAGTGCATTGACTTCAAATTTTTACAGGATCTCAATTTCTTGAGATCTATGTAGAAGAATCTTACTATGGAGAAGAATCTTACTGAGAAAATTTGATGCAGATAAAGAAATTATATTAAGTTATCACCAGGAAAGTAACAGGAGAGAAAGACCTCTTAGACACTAAGCAGAAGAAGCTGGGCTTCTTGCAGCAGCCAAGAAATGCAGCACAGAAGTACCTCCTCATTGATGTAATGGCTCATCAACCACCTCGTACTTGGAGTGTTCCTGAAAAGAGAAAGAAAAGTGACAATTGCCAAAAGTTTTTATTATCCTCACATAGCCACAACTTGCTTCTGATGAGGCAGGGTTTCATTGTTGCATTTCATTATTCAAAAAGTGCATATTAACATTTTTTGACATTTTGATTTTTGTGCTCTTGTTCTACTTCTAGTCAATGTAACCTGTTACATTATTCAATCACTTTTATAGTTAGTTGGTTTTTTTCAAGTTCAAGTGGAATTCCCTGCATTTCAGTTTTTGTCTCTTGTTCTGTGTCTGGATGTGCCTGAGAGGAGTCTGGCTTTATATTTGTCTCTAGCCTCTAGGTCCATCCTGTTGGGTTTTACTAGATTTTAGACTTCTCACTTTTAATGTTGTTCAGATACACATCATATATGACAGAAATACTGGCCAGCTTTCCCTATTGTATATGAATATTTCCTCTAGCAGCCTAGTGGGTGCTTCAGAGGGCTGGGATGGAAGAGGATCTGTGGGGACAGTTCACTCAGGAGTCCCTGTGATCATTTTGCTTTCCTGCAGGATGGGGATGGGCTAGTTCTTAGTGCAGTCCAGCAATATTGCCCTCAGAAGACCTTCCTGGCATGCTTATAGCCCTCACTGGATATTCAGAATATCCAACAGCCTTCAGGCTGTCACAATCCCCAGGGATTATATAATACAGCCCCATCATGAGGGCTAAAATTGGTCAACCTATGAGCCCTGTACTCATCAAAAAATGTTGTCACTCTTAGATATTTTTTAGAAGCACATGCGCCCATTCTTCTCCTTTTCCTCCTTAGCAGACCTCTGGAAAGAGGAGTTCATAGAAGTACCTAAATTTGCTCTCCTTAGTAGTTTAGTCCCTCAAAATAGCTACACTTGTAAGCACACCTTTACAAAAAAAGTTTTTAAACAATGTGTTTTAAAGGTTTGAAGTGTTTTGCTATGTTTATGCCTTTTACACAACAGCCTAGTAAGTTTCCTGGGGTGAAATCAATGTGGATCTGGGATAAAGATACTACAGGTCTTTCTGAATGATTCCAGGAAACTCAAAAAAAAGAGAAAAGCACTGATTCACTTATATTGTTGATCTTCTTCAGGTTTACTTACATAGAAAATTTTAGGTTTTGGGGTTTTGAGCAATGTAGGCTGTATAAGTACACATTGTGACTAACCAATCTCATTTCACTTTAGCAGAGGGACTGATTTTTTGTAGGCTTTCTTCTCTCTGGAAGAGATGATGTTACAGAATACTTCTATTGAATGGATAGTACACAAATCCCCCAAAAATGCTTCAGTTAATATTTGCTACCAGATAAACCAGGGAAATATGCAAATTGTACAAATTTACAAAATGTTAAGGCATTTTTTGTTTTGCCTTCACTAAGCCAAGAACTATTATGTCATCTTATTATAAACTTGTAAAACGTTTAGATATTTGAAACTCACATAGTTCTGGGAAAGAAAACTATGAGGATAGCATGCCACTGTCCAATTACAGCAATATATGTATTGAAATAAAAATATTTAAACAGATGTTATAAAAGACTCCATTTCCATTGTACAGCATAGACACATCTGCTGTACTTTAAATACTTCTTATCCATGCCAAAGAAATACTATGAAGAGAAAATGCCTTTTTTGTGCTTTTCCTTTGAGTTTACTCTATGTGAATACGGGAAGAGTCTTTTCAATAGGAAAAAAGGCACTGATTGTAATCGCAACATTTTGTGTTTGCCCTACAGCTGCCATTTGTGACTAGTATGGAAATCAAGTCCTGGCTCTTGTTTTCTGGCCCCTTTTAAAAACCTTGAATATTTCTAAAATAGTATTGGGCAGGAAGGAAAGGAGGGACAGCATTGTGCAAGACCAAACTAATATAAAAATGCTGCAGTGCTACACTCACTTCCTTCCAAATCATTTTCAGGCATTAGCTTATTGGTATTGTTCTTTACAAAGGAAATATGTGGTGTCACAGTATTATCCCCAGTGGTGAAGTGCACCTATGCTGATGTTTATGATACACATTTGTTTTCAGGACGTGCTTGAGTTTTTGTATTAAGGCCTCAAGCACATAAACTCCAGACTTAGACAGTAGTGGAATGGTAGCTTTAGAGTAGTAACTTTAATTACTTATAATATAAGGCTCTTACATTTGCTCATTAGTGAGTCTGGAAGACTTAATACAGCTATATTTAGCAACAATATTTAGTAAGAAGCATCCACTACTACTAAGTATGTGCTTTAGCAATGCAATAGTCTCAGAATTACAGAGCACTCCAACAGGCAGTCTTCCTTCCTTGAGCTGCTTCTGTTACAAACCCATTACATATTACCAGATGCCAAAGGTGCTGTCTCTTATTTTGACCATGTAAGTTTATCCATAAGATATTATTTAAAGCTAACAGATGGATGGGGCTCTGGAAGGAGAAAACCTTGAAAGCGTCTGTTTTATACACATTCTTCTGGGAAGCAAGCATGCAGCAGCAGTCTGACAGGGGATCCATAACAAGCTAGCAGATCCGCTTCCATATGGTTCAAAGAGCCCAAGAAAAACCTTAAGGGACACAGAAGTTTTGCCATTAGCTCGAGTGAGACTGGAGTAAGAGTGGAATACAGATGTTACACCCATGAAAGTTATGCAGCAATGGCCCTGTAGATCCCGTCAACCATAAACTTGGGTGATAGAGACAACATTACTAATCACTATCCTGCATGGGGTTTTGGAGAAAGTGAATAAAATCTTCAATCTGTCACCTTAAAGGCTTCTGGGTACAAGATATACAAACATTTGCTTTGTCGGTACAAAACTTGCCAGAATTTTGTTACTATTAACAAGCATTCCAAGAGTATTAATGTGCTTGGTATAAATCACTCTGTTGCATGATGCTTTTGCACTTGCAACTGCTAGGACATGAAATCAGAGGAACCAATATCATGCTCTAATATACTTCACATGTTCAATTATTTCAAAAGCACAGTTTATGAAAATTATTCTCATTTTCTGGCAGAAGAATATTTATGCCATAGCAGGCGCCTCAAATATAAGACACTATACACAAGGAATTTAATAGTAATGGGTCTGTACTTCACTTGTCAGCATTTGCAGTGCAAGAAGCTTATGAGATTTCTATCTCTCCTGATAATACTTTCCTTCTGCTTCATTTAAATTGTTACTGTGCCTTAATTTAGACTACTGCCTTATGGCCTTGACATTTTTGTTTTCCTAATTCTAGTTTTAACCAAAATCACTGATCTCCTCATGGTGCAAAAAGTAGGATTTGTATGTAATCTTAACAACAGCTTTCTAGATTTCTCATAAATTAAATAAAAAAGGAGCTGGATTAAATTAATTTGGATGTATGACCAGGTGACCATATCAGCAACGTGACCCTATGTAGAAAGATCATTATTATTATTCTTTATGTTTTTGCTGTTTAATATTCCACTGCAAGAAAAAGAGGTGTTCTCTGTTTCTATCAGTGCAAAGTGAATACCTGCTACCTTCTCCAACATTGCCATAAAAATAATTTGCAAAGTGAATTCCATTCCTCAGTGTGCATTATCCATGCTTTAATTCTTCTCTCTATGATCATAATTAAATTTAACTTTACAGACAGTAGACAGAAGAATGAATACTTATAAGTGAACTGCACAGGTATGTATCAAACTAGAAATGAAAAGACCATCTGACTGAAAAATGTGTTGAAAAGCTTAGGTTGAAAATTCCAGAAATCCTCTTCAAAACAAAGTATCTAAAAAGAACTTTATTCATTTTTAAAACTGGGCTTGCTCAATTCCTGATAAACAGAAAATCTTCTTAGACTGGCAAAGTTAGATAAATCTAAATCAGACTTTGTTTGAAAGCAGATCCAGCTATCAGCTCACAGGCTGCTGGACAAGAGCCTGTGGGAGGTAGCTGGGCCTTTGGCTGTCACCCAAAATTTTCCGACTAAATTGTCATAAAAAATAAAATTATATTTTAAAAAAAGCCAACCTTCTTTCCTGCCTCCAAAAGCAGAGTTTAAAAGTCTTTCAGTAAAAGATTTAACTTTTGCAAATAATATGGAAACCACAAAAAAAAAATCTGGAAACATATAGCTGGAGGAAATAAATCTGAGGAAACAAATGCCTGTGGCAATGTATGGGGCAATGGAAGCATATTCCTAGATTATTCTAAGCCAAATGCTCTTACTTTACTTATCATTCCAGTTGTTGTCAAAGAGGATATTCAAATTATTTTTAAACGCAGGCAAAGAGTAATTAACATTTTGTGTTCTTTTCTGGAGATATTTACACATTTGCAGCATTAGATAATTTGAGAATTCCTTCAATTTCAGTTGTATAGAGATGGTCAAATGCGTATATTCTGAAGTCTTTATGTGATATTGGGTGTTATTCCTATTTTTTCTTAATTTCTTTTCAAGTTTTTATTGTTATATCGCTGTAAAAGTGATGGTTTAAAATGTAACAACAAGAAGTCTCTGACATTATTGTCCACTTTATTAGGGCCAATTGTGAAAGATACTACAGAGAATAAATCTACTTATCAGTGATTTGTAAGCATTGTAGGAATTGAAGTTATTTCATTTAATAAATAAATAATCTCTCACTGTAGAAAAGAATGATCTCTAACAATGGCCAAAGGCACCCATCCTGTGAAGAGGGCACGCCGTGATTAGAGTTTCCACAGTGTTAGATTAAAAGAAGTCAACAAGATGCACAAAGTTGACAACTATCAGACTAAGAAATGACAAAATAATTGAACCAATCCTAAACTGCAGAATCATAATCAATGGTTAGTATTATTTCCTATGCAACTTACTTTTCTTTTTTAAACCAGTTTTTCAGATGTGAAAGAAGCATTATATTGATATTTTGGGGGGAAATATCAGTGGGATTTCAGGCATACTCCAGTGAGGGTATAAACACATGGCTTCAGGAGTATTGACACTTACTTGAATGAATTGGTTTGTTTAAGGAGGAATCGGTGGTATTTTTCATTTATGTTTTTTAATAAAGCTGTTATAAGGATTCCTTGCAACAAATACCAGCACATGGACCATAAAAAAATTTGCTCTGAAAGATTCTATCAGGCAGTGATTAATATGCTCAATATGCTGTAAGCTATAGTACCTGTTCATTCTTCTCTACTTTTGTGAGATTCTGTACTTGCAGTTTCTGAGCTTTCCCTGGATAAAGTCTTGTGTTAAAAAAAAATAAAAAAGGAAAAATATTGAATTTATCATGACTAAAAGGAGCACAATTTAACCACAGAAAGCTTCATGAAAGATGATTAATGCTCTAAGAAAGTTAGAGAATGTTGTTATAATTTGTATATGTTTATCTCAGACATAACTGTATATATTTAAGTAGTTCTCACTGTTTCCATTTGCAGATAAAAAATGTGATCATATGATCCTTTCAAGATAAGCTACCACTAATTTTAAACACTCTGATTAGTCTGGTTTTACTTTTCAAAATAGTATCTCACAGGATTTCAGTGTACTGGATGCTGTTCTTTGAGTTGTGAAATGCTTCCTGGGAACTTTTCAAATTCCAAAGATATTTTAGTCCTAATATGCATGTGTGATGTGTCATTACACCACTCATGTTTATGCATTTTTGTCTGTATGTTGTAAATAGATCCATTCGCTACTTTTACATTTTGTGTTCTTGCAGCTATCTGAACTGTGAAGTTGCATCAGCTCACAATACAACCAAGTCTTTTGTTACTTTTTGACTCCTAACTGCATTTAAATCCAACACATCACTTAAGCTTCAACTCTGAGGGTTGTCTTTAACTCTTAAGATTAACTTTTCCCAGAAAAGTGAAGAAATTTTTTTTTTCCAATTTTTTGCATGAAAATTTTGCAGCTTAAAATGTACACAACAGCAGTCATTGCCAGTCCTTACCTCCAAATATGTCCAGTAAGAAATGGAGGCGTTCTTACCATTTAAAGTTTCAGAGCAGATGGAGTTTGGCTATTCTGAGTCAGGGTCACAAGGTTGCATATTTCCCTCCGCTGGAGCCTTGTAACACTTGGTGAGCATTAGTCAGATACCAGGCTTCCGCATGTTGCCCTTAGCAGTGTGGCTGAAAGGAAAAGTAGCTTTTTTGGTAAACTGAGAGAGTGAGCAGAGATTTGAAATTGGCATGAAGTCAGCATCAGTCTCCTGAGGCCATTCGTGCAGTCTGGCTACTGCCAGCTAGTCTAGCAAATTGTTCATGTTTGCTTTTGAACTTTGTTCTACATATGTCAGGCTAGACTATTAACAGCTGAAGAAATGGACCAGCCAGTGAAAACTTTTTGTAAATTAGCTGAGCATGACTGTGCTGTTCAATATTGACTTTGTAACTTGGCAATGCTATCCACTGCTCACATTTGAGGAGGTGTATTGGGCATCCACTTAACAGTGTATGAGTTTATAAGATTACATATGATCGTAGCACGTTTGTAGCTGTCAGAAGCAGAAACTAAAATATTTTCTGTGAACACCATTGCCAACTAAACAGAAACGGTAACTAGGCAATGCAGAAACACCACTTAGGTTGTTCATGACTCGGAAGCACAATTTACTAAATGTCTTCCTCCCCCCAGCCTCCAACTGAAACGTCTGTATTTACTTGGAAGCTTTATTTCATTTATGTGCAACATGTTATATATCAAAATTTTAAAAGCCAAATTGAAATTCCCAGCGTGAATCATCATCACCACAAATATCAATGGAACAGTTTGATAATGCTGAATCCAGGCACAACCTTTCCAAAACCACCAAATAGTTCCACGTGATTATAAAGAGAAGATAAGGAATTAATTAAAGAAATGTTTTGTTTTGTTTTTTTTTTAAACTGAAACTGTTTTTTTGCTTAGAAGGACCCTATCACAGGCAATGGCAGTGTTACCATCTCAGTAATACAGACTTGGATATCTATGCCTAACACCATAAACCATCACTTAAATCAGGTCAGGAAAACTTCTTCCCAATATAGTAGCACTAGCACTGTGAAGTCCTGTGGTCATGGCCTGTTACTTTAAGGCAGAATGTTATGCAAAATGTTTGTCTTGCTGTTTCTTCATCCCTGATGATCCTGTTCCTTCTCCCATTTCTCTGGGTTCCACTGGATGAAGGAAGGTAGCAGAGCTACTGTTCAAATCTGTGCTGAGCTAGAAATTTTAGTAGAATATTGAGTATTATACAGGACACAACTTTTCTCAGAGACAGGATGGTATTTGTCCTGGTTTATATCAATGAGCTGTAAAGGCATTTAATGAGAAGCTGAATTTTCTACACCTCTCAACTATGAAGAGATCTGGACAGTCAATAATACATGTTCTATGAGAATGCCATGCTAATTATCCCATGAATCATTGCACATTGAGTTTATAAGTTTTTACAACCTGCACCAATATTTCAGCCTCTATCTTCAGACAACTAAGCAAAACAAAGCAGTGAAAAATACTTTACAACCTACTAATCACCAGTGGCTTTAAGGACTAGTGTTAGGCTCACAAATTCACTGAAAAAGATAAGGGCTGCACCTCAAATGTACTTCTAAGGTCAGAATTTTAAGCAGAAATTAAGTCACCAGCTTTGTGAATTGCTGCCTTGGAATATGTGAAATGTTCAAGTTAAAAAACTTCATAATGCTGATATGATGGGAATTCTGCAAGGTTGTACCTGTTTCATGCATTTCATCACAGCACTTAAAATCTAAAAAGACCAGGAGATCATTAAAACTACAAAAGAAGTGTATTTTGCTTTCCACAGGCGCTACATCAAATTAGCTTTAATGTGGAAAAATACATATATTCACTTATGAAAATGTACAGTTACTGCTTAATTGTTGAGGAACTCTGGTAGACATTTTTCATCTTTTTTAAATGGAAATAGATGAGATTTTCAATTGAAAAAAAATATACCTGCCCACATGGCTATATTACACCATCTTATTAAAATATGTTGGGCACTTTGGAAGCAAAGACAATGTCTCTGCCTTCAGCACCTTAATGTGTAACAAGAATACTGTATCTCTTTCCTCAGATTGTCAAGACACAGAATGATAGATACATTCAAATAATACTTAAGTAAATCCTTAATTTGCTGTTATAATTACTTCTTGGAGCAGTTGTGGAGTTTGGATTTCTATAACAATTTTTACCACAGTTTCAGATTAAAAAAAAAACCAAAACTAGTTTTAAAAATATAAATTAAAAATATCTGGTTTAACCACATTTTCCTATTTTGAAACAGACATTAAAAAGGTATCATCTTGATTTTCACTAAAAAAAAGAAATTTTTCATTTTGAAAAAAATCCATTTTAGTCAACCATAATTGTTTTAAACAGTTCTTTAAGAGTCTGACCAACAGAATGAGATACCTGAGCATCTGGGCTCCTGTGAGCCATCTCACCTGTTTAGTGCTGACCTACATGGATTTTGATTAGTGTACTGAGATCCCCAGTTGTATCTAGCTATTCTGTTTTCTGTTGTAGAATGCATGTTATTAGGCATAGTAATTAACCTTACACAGGCCCTGACCTTGTTCTGTATTAATCATGTTTGTATGGGCTACACATATTACATCACATCACTGAGATTTCCCACTTACAGGGTTTCTTTTGTATTTGGGAGAGGGCAACTCCTTTCTATGCTCTTTTTATTCTTGTCATTGTACCTGTGTAAGACAGGTACTTAACATGAAGGTTTCTAAAGACAACCTCTACCCTTATGAGCTAACATCCCCCTAAATGTTGTTTATTATAGGCAAAAAGAGCTTCAACAAAAGCAAGCTAAATAGGCTGCTTCTTGGCTGAGAAGAGACCTGCCAACAAGACAAGGAACTCTCAGAATTGTAAACAGCACAAATGAGAAATAAAAGAATTACAAGCCTAGTGTTCTCCTCAGCCTGTCGTCCTCCTCTTTGGTTGCAGTCCAGCAGCTTTTTGGAGCCTTCTTTTCAGGACAATAAAAGTTCTCTTTCTTCTACATCAATCAAGAGCCACATTTAGGTTAGAAATAATCCCATGAGCCAAAACGTTCTTTGTGTGCCTGCAACCAGTACGTGTGTCATTCAACAAACTTGAGAAAAGTGGATATCACTCTTACTAGGCTTGAAAGCAGAAAACACGTTAGGCCTGGCAGGTTTCCTGATACAGCCCAGAAAATAGATACATGATATCCCAAGCCCTTTTGGAAGAGACCAAGGGAGATAGAGGAAAATATTTTTCAGATTTTGTGTATCAGACCAATCAATAATGAGTTTCAAAAGTTCCTACTTCTTTTCAAAAATCTGATTTTTCAAGTGAAATATCTTCTAGATGTTAGGCCCTGAGCAGAATTTTTTTGTTTCATTCTGGCATTCTTACCATGTGAGATCTGAAAACACATTTACAGCTTGTATATACCTGGCAAGTATAGACTACAAAATTTCACATGATCTGAATCCCCATCATGTGGATTTGAAACCTGTTTGGACTACTTAATGATGCTTTTTGACTCTCAAGCTAAGGGATTTCTGTTCATGGAGAGTGGAGCAAATCAGAATGGACAAAAGCAGCTCTTCATAGGACATATCCTATGTTCTTGAAGAATCCTTTAAAATCAACAGCAAATAAAGTATGATTTTTGTTCTCAGAGGAAATGACAAAGTAAAAATTACAAAGTAAAAATGCCTCAATAGACTACATATATGCTTTAAGATATTTATACCTCCTTGCAAATATATGATTGAAGTCCTCCTTGAGTTACAGCACCAGAACAAAGCCCGCTACATTTATAACAGCACACTCAAAGCTGAAGAGATCTCATTTCATCCCAGTTAGCCATAAAGAATTTATTTATCTCACATGTCATGAATTTGCTTTATTCAGAGTATTCCCATTTCCCTGGCCCTATAGCCTATTCCATCATCCTGCATGTCAAAGACTGTTGCTGCAAGACTTCCAGTTTGAACCAGTCGCTTTGCCCATTTTCTCTCTTTCAGGCTGTTGGGGCACCTATGTTCCTATGAGCACGGCTGAACCATTACACCTCTGGGACTTTGTGACCTTGCAAAGTGGGTGAGTATCCTGAAACTGCCCCTGCCCATCCATTTGTCTTCCAGCACAACTCTGAAATCCTGTGCATTAGAATAGTTTGCTTATCAGAACAATATTCAGCCCTGAGTGCACTTTGAGTTGGTCATGTGAAAGATGCTGTTAAACTGTTTTAGAGGTTTTCTCATGCGTTACTGTTCCTGGAATGCCTTTAGAGAAGGAGGGTAGTGGTTGTACATGTCATAAGGCTTCAGAAATCTTTTGCTTTTCATCTCAGTCCACTGGCTAAATAGAAATGAGTCACTTCATTGTGAGTATCCTGTCTCCCATTGCTTTGTTTAGGCTTGCACCTACTTCTTCCTGAACAGAAAAAAAAAAAAAGAAAAAAAGAAAAAAAGAAAAAAATCACACAAACGTGCTGGTACATGTTTGTTTGGTACACATGGTACACAGATGATACAATGAGAAATTAAAACTGTTCTCACTTTACTATCTTGTACTACCTGAAGCACTGTATGCTGGGACTAGTTCTTGGAAGGACTCTTCCCTTGCTCGGAAAGTGGTCAGCCCAGGGAAGGGAGAAGAGGCTTCTGAGCAGCACAGGGCTTTCTAAATTGCACTGAGAGCATTTAAAATGCTAATATGAACTTTCTGAAGAGTAAATTCACTTTGGTAACACAAAGGAAATATAGTCATTGGCATCAGATAAAAATCTAATAAAAGACAGTATCCATAGAAGGACTCTCTAAGTCTTGTGTCCTTTCCTTATGTATTCAACAATTTAGGATAAGAGAATAATATTATTTGAGTGTGTTTCTGTATTGTTTTCCGAAGAAAAATTAGAACTGCAACAGGACCTTCTCATTTCTTTTGGGCAGGGCGTCAAGATGAAAAGCAAAAGGTTAAGATTCCAGCAGCTTAGTGCCAACACCATGCTTTCGTAAGTATTAATCAAAATTATGGCAGGTACTCCATAATAAGCACCTTTCCATGCTTATGTTCATTAAACAAATATATATACCAGACACTGTTGAGAAAGGGCAGTCCTTGATGCACAGTTATTCATTGCTGTAAGTAGTGCAATACATTACAGAATTTAATCGATTTTGTGGTTGAAAATAACCAGAAAAATTATAAAGCGCATTAGTTTTTACTTTTTTTGCTGAGATAAACCAAATAGTGAAGCAGTTAAAAGGCTGTGATCAGAGCAGAATGACAGTCAGTGATTCTTATTACTCAGATGGGTGTTTTGTGTATAACACTTCTGAAATCTATGCTGAAGCTTTTAGTGAATATTGTTCCTGCTCTGAAGCAGCACTGTTCTCTCCCACACTCTCTCAGGATTGCCTTGCCACCACTGTCTTACAGTGCTCCCCTCCTACAGAGTATCTGGTCAGTGGTAGCAGCAGCTGCAGGAACAGTGCGTTCAGCATGCCAGACTGAAATTCATGTTCCAGGAATGTCTCCTGGGGGGTTGAGCAATTCAGTCAGATTCATAGTTAAAAGCCTTTCACTGTAACACAATTATCCTGCAGTGGAGAAGAGGAATGGTTGGCATTTGTTTGCTACAAATGTGCCTTGCAAAACCCACTATTATGAAATCCTTCCTTGGGTGAAATTTCCACTGACAATGTGATGTACTTCTGCTAGAATGATAGGCTTCTGTGTTGGGAATATAAGGGGGAAAATAGAATGATTAAGAACATTTTATATGGGTTTCAACATCCATTTTCTCAAAAATATTAGGGTTTTTTCTGTCTGAAAAGTAGCAACTACAGTTGTCCAGCAGGACCCAAACAGTTCCAGAAAGTTGTGGTTTAGTGGCTGTTTAGAAAAGCATTTATTTTCTTTTTTTCAGATTCTGGCTGGTTATTGTTATCATAAAAAACACAGATAGTCATTGCAAAGAATATGTCATCTGCCTTAGGTAGGTGGGGCAGTCTTACTAGCGAACTTACAGATTTAACTGGCCACTAGCCATACAATTTGCAATTTCTATCACATATTCTGCACTTCTTGCTTAGACTGAGTCATGGCCTGAAACAAGAGAGGAAACCGCCACTGTCTGGCCAAACTGTCTCATCTTGCAGTAGGAATACTGTGTACTCCTCTGCCTTGTGATTCCCACCATTGAGTCCTGGTCTTCCAGCCACTGGGGAATAAAAGCAAGGGTATCCAAACTTGGCCTTCCTTAGACCATCTTTCTGCCTCCTGGTAAGTGAAATCTTGCACTTAGCACATGGGGCAGAGAATTGAAGCACACATATGCTTGTGAGAATTGTGTGATACATGGCAAGAAGAAAAGAGTGAGAGAGAACTGGGATGCTTTACAGATAATTTGTGATGGAATCAAAGATGATAACAGTGACTAAAGCTTAAGAGGGGCTTAGGGAGGAGGTAGGGGCAGAAGGAAAGGGAAGGGGAAGGGGAAGGTGTGAGTTGTGGTGCAAGTGAAAAACTGGAGGGAAGAAACTGTGAGAGGTTATACAGAAAATAGGAGAAAGCTGTCTGGAGATTAGTTCTCAAGAGGCTCAAAGTACAGAAGGCAGTTTCATATCTCAGGAAACCAAAACTAAAATTTTACCAGTTTGTGCCTGTATTCTTCAGCCAGCTGTATGGCAATGAAATAATTAGGCTTATTCACACATTACCTGGATGATTCTGGCAGATTAGACATAAAGAGATAGCTTGATGGGTCAAATCTGCACAAACTCTTTTGGGTTTGCAGGGTTTCAGTTCTAGTTCTTGGCCTGATATGAACTCCTTCATCATGTAATTTGAGCAGTGTGAAATACAGAGCTCATTAATTCAGTTGAAGCATTATATACTCCATATTGCCTGAAGAAGCAATCTCATGGCATCTCTCCTTTCCATACTTACCATTTTTGGAGTCCAGGACCAATGTGCTTTCAAAAGTACACCCTGTAAGGATTATACAGACAAGGTGGTCAGTGCAGAGAAAAGAGGCATAGACTTTCCAGACAAATCCATAACCTGGAAACAGAACAAAAAAAACCCTGATATGATAGTAACGTTGCTGGTCTGGACAGATGGAGAAGACAGAAAATATAAAACAGAAGGAAAATAGACTAAATTTTTATAATATTTCATCTGAGCTGGTAGTCCAGGTAATAGTCACAGACACCATGCTCTTTTCTTCCAAGCTGATACAGGATAGTATTTGCATGGTTTAAGTTTAGTTAAGTTATTGAAACAGGATAGTATTTGCATGGTTTAAGTTAAGTTATTGACACAAATGCCTTCAATTCACAATGCAAACACCTATACTCACTCCAAAGGTCCATGTGAGACTGCAATGATTTGAAATGCACTGGGCAGAGGTGATTTCAGGAAATACCTATCTACCTTTGTATAAGGGAGAAACAAGCACAAGAAGTAGGGGGAAAAAGTAAAAATATGACATATAGTCTGGGATAGCGCTAGTAAAGTGGTTGTTAGAAAAACTTCCATACATTTTGTGCTAAAACCTGGTGATGGTACAGGCAAAAGAATTTGCTTCTTGTTGTTGTTTAGATCCTCCTATATGCACAGAATGAGACCTTCAACCATTCTTCAATGCAGCTCTGTAGAGAGATCCTCTGCTCTTATCATGACCTTCTTTTCCAACAGAAACAGTTTGCAGGATCTCAAACTCAGGGCAACCACTTAGGCCAAGAAGTAATAACAATAATGAATAGCTTTTTTATCCTTCAAAATGAGTCATGTTGTTCAAAAGGTAAGAGAGATTTACTCATACTGGACAGGCAATGATGATTCAGCAATTATATTTTCAACAGACTGTCACACAAACTTCAATGAACTATAAGAATGAATCTGTACTGAGCTCATGGAAATATACAAAAGGAGTTGGTTTTACATTATTAGAAGCAAACACATTACTCCAACCCAAAAGTATAAAAGAGATTGATGGGCAGCCAAGTCTCTCAGCAGACAAGCCAAACACATTTCTAAGCCCTCTTGAAGCTGTCTTTGCATTCCTTCCTCAAAGAACATTTTTAAAAGCAGTTATCCAGATTTCTTTTAAGTAATACACTGCCATCATATAGATCCAGATCACTACTACTAAATGCCAAAACCACAGATACTCCATTCTGTGCTTCCAGAAATACTTGGAAATGCATCAAAAGTTAAAAAGTTTGACATTGCAAAGTACCAGATGATTAGTTAATCTCAATTAGGTTTTCATCCATCACAAAGTTTGCATATAAAGATTATGGGGAAAATCTTTAAGATATTATATCTGCCTTTGTAGCACCTAGTGAAGGCTAGCCTTTAAAGAGAGAGGGAGAGAGAGTTTTGTAACACCTATATATATAATATAGGTAAATCCCTGCTATGACAATCTTTGCCTTCTGGAGTCCAGTTGATTTCAAAAGGCCCACATAGGTACTAAAGTCTATGTACGTAGGCTGGAAATTTAGAATTCTCTGTGTGGATACAGAGAACTTTTTCCATCTACTTGAGGAAGAGCTGTGTAAGACTCAACTGCCTGTGATGCAATTCTCTTTGAGAGTGAACCAACTTTTGAGGCATCTCTAGCACATTTTAGTCAGATTAAATAATACATTTATATGTATTGACAACCTTACAAAATGTCACAGTTTAGTTTTGTAAAACCATGAATTTATAATTTGAAATTCAGTAACAATTTAATATTTTTTAGGCTAAGAAATACTTTTCCTTCTGAAATATAGGTGAAGGAAAACTTTAAAGGGCATAGGATATAAAAATATTCTAAGAAATATGGATGGAACCACATCCAAATGACACTCAGTCAAGAATTTCTTAGATCCATCCAACTACGGGGGTTAGATTTCAAAGAAATTAAAATTCAGATTTATTTCTGACTGAACAAAATATGTAGTGTTGACTTCCTGCTTAAAGTAAAAGGCACTGAGCAGTCTCCACCAAAACAAATGGGAAATGGAGCCCAAGCATGGCAGCATAAGATAGACTGGCTAAGCCCCAGCACTTTTGCCTTTCTTCTGCTTTTCTTATCCCATAGTATGGAATACAACAAAATGTGTTTGTGTGTGCAGAAACCTATATGAAAGCATGAAAATATATGTCTGCACATGGTTATTCTTTTCAATAATTTAGCTATAATACACTTTGTTCTACACTTTAGCATTCCAGCTCTGTCTGCCAGATCAGAATATTCTGTGTGATTGCATTGCTTGGAAAATGACGGAAAAAAAAGCAGCTGGAATCTCTGGCAAGTCATGTAGTGTTGCTCACAATAAGCATGTAGAAGGTTAAAATTAGAGTCAGACTTTAGTTTTGACATATTTTAAAAATAACTGACATTTGTCCTGGGAATGTACAACATCTAGCACGCATTAGAAAGATCTTTCTACATCTGAGCACATTGTAGCAAAACAAAAAAGGAAAGCTTCCAACAAGCCAAAAAAGCAAACCAGCAACATGATCTTGAAATGCATAAGTAGGATAATAACATGCAGGGCACAAGAAATAATCCCTCTGCTCTGCTATGTATTGCTTAGGCCTCAGCTAAAACACCATGTCCAATTTTGGGTATTTCAGAATGGTTTCTGTGTAAGTGGACTAGAGGCAACAGGGTAACAGTCTTAAAGAATATAAAAGGACACTGTAAAGGAATAATATAAGTGTATTCCCTATCTTGCACAGGGCAAGGACTAATAAACTGGAAAAAATTTAAAATTAGATACTACTCTCAACACAAACTATCCCAATTTCCCTATTAAAACCGGGAACTCACAAAAAGAATCAACACACCAGTAAAGAAAAACAGTACTACTGCCTTCCAGTTATATTCATATCTGGTTTGGTATGCATATGTGATGTTGCACATTTAGCTCAATAGTCAGCCATGAGAATAGGATTTCTGTCCCTCCAGGATTCTGGGGATCTAAAACTGCAAGCTGAGCTTATAGAATCACATTAAATTTTGCCCAGCAATTAGAATGGGAAAGAATACTGCACAAGCATCATAGCTAAAAAAAATTTTTTCAAGTGCCATTATATGTATGTAGTGTAATACCATCCAGAGTAGGCTTCATACTGAAAGAGCAATAAATCCAGAGTATTAATCCAGGCTTTGCAATTACTCTGTATGGACTAGAATAACTTCACTTCTTGAATACTTGAATAAGCATTAAGAATAGGAAGAATAGTAACAGGTCATATTAATTTTTTTGGTGTTTTTTTGGGTTTTTTTGGTTTTTTGGTTTTTTTTAATCTCTTGCCCTTGTTTAACATTATACAAAGTTTGCGCACATTTTCCATAAAAATAAGGCACTGGTTTATTTATTGTGTGCAAGCAAGTAGCCATAAAGGGATCTATTACAAGTGTCTGAGTGTCATAAAATAGTATTACCTTCAGCTAAAAGTGAAAATCCAATTGAGTTGCAAATCATATCATCATAGTGATTAAATCCATGGCTTTCCTAAGCCTATATTTAAAATTAAATATATCTGAATTTATGTAAAAGAATTTGAGCAGACTATTTAACAAGAGCAAGCAAAAGCTTAGCACAAAATAAAATGCTGCTACAGCAGCCTGTCACTCTTCAGCCAGCAGCTTAATCTTTCACTAAATTCTATAATGCTATTTTTCTTCATTCTAAGAATTACAGTTGTAGCAGCATATTTCAGAGCAACACTGCATCTATACTTTAAAGCATGAGTTCAAATTCAATTTTTTAGAAGCTGGACCAAATTTAACCTTATTTCCATATTTGTCTACCTACCACTGTAACTGAGATAAAGAAAATGAAACAATTTACTATTAGAAAAGTCTTGCTGTTTTTCTCAACCACAAAAAGCAGTGAGGTATTATGCGTGAATGTCCCAGTTCAACTACCTGTGCTGTTTAGTCTAATTGACCTCTCCCCACTCCTATGGCAGCCACATGGACTGAACAGTCCCTCCAGAGCAGGACACGTTCCTTGGGAATTCTAGGAGAGCATGCAACCTACCACTGCTTCATGGAGCCAGCTCTAGTCTGGGTAGGAACCACTTTCCTCTGCAGTCTGACATGGCTCATATGTGATAAAGAGAAATGCATTGATTGTGAATTTCCTTCTAAGTTATTGAATACTGAGCAATAAGCAAAAAGAAATTTACCATAAAGAATAAGCAGTGTCAATAGTCTCTAAGGAAAATGACAAAATAGTATACAAGAATGAGCCTAGTTCTTCTGGAACAGAAACATTACATTTTTCATTCTTAATCAAATGATTGCTTTGTCCAATTCATCATTCAGCCGCTGACAGCAGCAAATACTAAGCATTTCAGAAAAAAAAAATGCAAGTAAGCCCTATTGACAACTATAATAAAGTACCTGATTCTAGATATTTTCTCTTTCTGGTCCAGTCAGTTAATATTTACAATGACATTTATTTTTATCTTGTCCAAAACATTTGTGGCTGTTCTCAATATCCTCTGCTTTGTCCTGATAATCTATTGGGTTTGCAGTTGTCTTGTACAAGTGAATAATTCAATTTATTTATGTGTTGCATCTAAAATATAATTCATCGACTTCAAAATTAGGTTCTAAATCTGTGGCACTTCTCTTTCATCTCTGCTCTAAATTTGAATTGGAGGAAGTAGTAATTGAAAATAGGAAATCATCTTATTTTTTATACCTCTACAATACCTGTTTGCTGATCTTTAAAAAGCTACAGTCACAGATTTTCAGCTCCTCTTATTTGGAAATCTAAACATTTTGCTTCGCATTTGATCTTTTTTCTTATTTTATCCAGCTTTTTGGTAATACTTTTAAAATTTAAATGTAGTATTTCAGAGGGAAGTAAAATTTGAGGTCTTTGCACATACACAAGCGGCTTATTGAAACAGATTTGCTGGGCAAGCCATTCAGCTGCACAGCATCCAAGCAGTGCTTAGGGTATGTTCAGCTGTGCTTGGGGTATGTTCAGAAAATGTCCCGTTGCAGGAGCCCTTTTACCTCTTAGTCCAGAGTCTGATTTATGTCAGAAAGTCTGCGCATGCTGTGCTTCATTAGAGAGATGAGGTTTTCCTGGTAAGTAACTGGATGTGCATGATGAGTATTTACAATTGCATGATGAGTAAATGCTGACATATTGTATGATGATACAATTATATGACAACTAAAGTAGTTTTGTAGAGGATCATATCCTATTGTAGCTCCACAGTTGCTAGCAGGGAGTTCCCAGTGTTACAGGGTACGTGGCTGGGCTAAATGTTCTGTAGTGGGTGTGATGTGCATGTTCTCAGAAGCACAGACATTTCTCTGAGCAAAAAGAATGTGCCCATACACTTTCTTTTCAGGCAGCTTACCTTCTAATATCCCATCTACCCGTCACCAGTCTTGTTTAGACTTGTACACAGTGTGCGGGGATTTTCTTATTGTGTCATCAGCACTTACTATAAGGAGCAGAAGGCAGACGGATTTGAGGTTGGCTGCATGCTACAGAAACCAATATGCCTTAACCATGTTGTCCCAATGGGCTGCCTAGACCTCAACAGCTCTTACTGAAGTTCATTTGAACTGACAGAGGTCGTGCTTTTAAATGGGCATTAATAGATTAATGTATCTGTTTGTACAGGCCCAGTTTGCCAGATCAACCGACTAAAACAAGGCTGGTTTTGTACACTTTATGGTATATCAATACTCCAGTGGTTGAAACACTTCTTGCTCAACTCAGGTTCCAAATTAATTTTTTTAGAGTAGTTCATGCCACTTGGCCTAGAAAAGATGTAATGAATATAGTAAGGCTGAGATATGTTGCATATGCTTAAAACCTTGGAAAAGATAGCACACCATTTGGAGAGATTATGGAAATTGTCTTTATGCCTTTCTCCTACCAAATGAAATACTGATATTGATACATTTTTGGCATGGGCTGCAGCCAATGTCAAAGGACACGTGTAAGGACAACATGGATTCTGTACTGAGCATTTAAAAGATTTTGCTTTACCTTCCAGACAATTCTTCAGCAACACATCTGATTCTCAATGAGAGGCTAATAATCTGGAATATATAAAAATCCCCATTTAAATGTATATATTTATTTTGAAATTACATGAAAATGATAATATCAGTTTAAGAATATGGTCTCAAGAGTTTTCACAGTCACCTGAAAAGCCTCATACTGGGAAATAGCTTCCACTAAAAATGGGATCCCTTCAATACAGAAATATAGTTACAATGCATAAGAAAGAATGATAGAGTGGGAACTTGCAGCCAAGGAAAAAATTATTTTATACATCTTGTGAGCAGTTCAAAGGAACCACATCAGGACTTGTTACACTGTTGTGAGCATATATGCTTGTGTACAAGATACATCTTGTTATTTCTTAACTGTCATTAGCTGTAAAACTGTTTCTACATTTCTAAGCAGTCACATACAGCTGAAAGAGACTGTCTCCTAAAAGAGACAGAAAGCATCTCTAGTTACATATTCTGTATTTAAACATTAAAAAAAAATCAACACTTCCCTAAAAATTCAACACTTGGTATATTTCCAGGAAAATTTATTTTCCAATTAAAAATTTTAAATTTCTTAGAAGAAAATGCTATTTTAACTACAAATGGTGCTCATATCTAAAAAGAATTTTGAACAGTGAAAATCACCTAAACAGTTTACAGAGCTGGCAAAAATATCTGCTTTATAATTAATAAATTCTTTTTGATAAATATTTTTCATCCTGAAAATATGTTCTCAAGTCCATGCTACAAATAGCAGATTATAGTAATCATTCTGGGTTAAAACTAAAAAATAAAACTACAACTGTTTTAATTGTCTTTCTTTTATCTAGTTTAATCCACCTCTAGCCAATGAATTTAAATAACAACAACCAGCTCTTAAATAATCTTCTGAGGAAAAGCTAAGATCAGAATTACTGTTAGTGATGACATAAGACTTCCATTTGGAAATAAAATAATTCTTACATATCTGTGTTAATCACTTGGTATTGGTTTATTTAATAAGCATGCAATTCATGTCAGTTTTAGGGATATAATTCCCTGGAATGGTAAAGCTATTGCTGGAACATATGCATACACATACACACTCTTAGGTTGTTTGATCTGGGTATATGCCTGTAAATGGTGAAATATAAATTCTGTATGACCACTGATATAGTTTATATGCAAAACAAAATCATGGTTCACAGAATCACAGAATCCTTGAGACTGGAATGGCCTCTGGAGATAATCTAGTCCTCCTCAAAGCACATTCTAGATGGTTCATATCAACATACCTCTAACTGATTCACAGTTCTACAAATTTTTACTTTTTTCACCTGTTACAACAAAGGCCTTAAATCACTTTTTCAAGCTACTTCTCTATATTGAAGATAAGTGCCTTGTAAATCTTTCACAAAGCAGGCACTTGGTTTCATTGGAACACATCATCTATTGAACAAACTAATCATATTCATTATTTTGAGCTGCTCATAACAAGAGATCTAGCCAGAGTCATTTTTGCTATAACATTATTTGTATCCTTCAGTCTACACAATTCATAATTTTTTATTTATACTTTGATTTTGCTATGCAATCTTTGTACGAAAGCCACATCCTTTCAAAACCAAGATCTATTAACAGCTTAGTGCACTGAAGATACACAGGCTAAACAGCAACACTATTGGACTGATACATTACTCTAAGTAATGCAACAATAAATGTCCTTCACAGGGGATTGTAATATCCTTTATAATACTATAACAGGCAAATACTAGTCAACAAACAAGATTCAGTTTTCCAGCACCAGATAATAAATAATGTTTCCTGTTTCTTGGTTGTTATTCTTGAGGTTCCTTCCTTAGAACACAACACAGTGATGATAGGATACTTCCTCTGCACCAGAATGGCAGAAGGGAACATAGTTTTCATCTGTTGTACCATACAGATTGAATTTTTTGCAATCACATGGCAATCACCTTTCATTGTAGTGGAATTCCTTAACTGGGCGAGATTAAAAGTGAACTGTGTATATAGCAAAGAATACTGAAGCAGAAGGAGTGGGAGTAACAGCAGAAAAATAGGGAGCATAGAGGAGGAGCAGAAAAATATCAAAAAGGTTGTGGAGCACATTGTAGAAGAGGGTGAGAGCTCATCAAATAGCCCTCTACAAATCTACTATATTAACCAATTTCTAGGACAGAGGGTTAAGTGGTATTTCTAGTTCTATTTTGTTACTCAAAGAAGCTTCCTATATCATTAGCCTCTTTTAACTACAGTATAAAAATATCAAGGGTTTGTTGTGTTTGTTTTTAGAGAAATAAAGAATGACTGTGAGACATCAATACACATGACTATTCCTTAAGCAATGCAAACAGCAATATTTCTCTAAATATATGAAAAACTTTAATGGAAGCATCTAAACCACTAGACTTTGTATCTACCTTCTTTGGAAAGAAGGATGAACTGGCTTGGCTTTGCTAGTCTGTTAGACATATTTAAAAGGAAGTCAAGAAAGGAAAGTGTCCGAATAGACGTCATGAAAACTAAGAAGATAAGAAAAGTTGAAGTTCTGAAAAGAACCCTTTCACCGAGCCTGCTAATAAAGACGGTCCATCTCTTCATTACCATGCTACTCATCCACCTCTGTTACTCTGCACAAAAGGGAAAAAAGCAGTCTTTATAGTTGTACATGATTATATTTTCCTTTTGTATTGAGTTCAAAGTCTTTTCTAAAAAAGCAAGAGTAGATTGCTCACAATGTAATGGGCCATTCCCAGGAAATGAAAAAATGGCCTTAACGTTTTATATTAATACAATAGGTTATGTATAAAACAGGTTTTAAAAAGTTAATGCATATTAGCTTAGAACAGCCATATTTTAACACTGTGCGACTGAAAGTTCCAGTAGAGCAGATGAATGAAACTACAGAAGAAAAAACCCGCTATGACAAAGAGATAAAGGTTTAACTAAAAGGACTCAAATCTATATTTCAGGTGCCTCTTTACCTTCCATCAGGAAAAGAGTTATTAGGAGTAATGAAATCAGAGATAGAAAATACAAAAAGTTTTTAGATCCTTCTGTGCAAGGCGGCCACACCAGCCTTTACTTCTTCACTTTATAATGATTCCTTTGAGTTGTGGTTCTGAAAAAGCTGTGAAACATCTTCCTGTTATTTCTTTTTTATCTTTCCAAACACTGGCCAGGAATAACCCCATCCTATTCTTTTCTTGGATTTTTGAAACACATATTGACTGTAATGACTATAAATTATCTGGTTAATGTGTTGGATTTATAAAAGTGTTAGAGCTCCTCTACGCTGCTATGAGGTGCCTTTGAGAAGGTGCAAGGCACAAGAAGAATCTAACTTTTTCCATGCCTGCTTCTACTTTTTTATTAACTTTAGAAATTTTTTTAAGCTAACTGGATTTTAGGACAGTCTCAGCACATCACGCCCCACCAGATTAGCTGTTGTCTCTCTCTTCACCACAAGTAGCAGCAGACTGCTAGCCAACATCACCTCTACCAGATACCTCCCCCGTAGTCACCATCCTGATGGTCAATTTCTGGGTGATAATCTCCTAATCGAGGTTTTTTAAGATTCAGATACAGATTTCTACCCAGCTCAGTTACAACATGTACATGTAAAAGAAACAACTGTTTCACAGCTTTGGTCACTCTTACTGTACTGCACTAACTACTCTAAAGCCACCACAAGCACTGAACCAGCAGTTTCCACCACATCATTACACGCTGCAAAACACAGGAAGCCAAGTAATAAACCTTGCGGTATCTGCATCTTCAGCCCTGATCTGCACACCTAGGACTGTAATTGAATGTCTTAAGTGCTGCATGACAGAAATAAACAGGTACTACAGAGTTACATATCTTTTCCATCAACCTATTTAATCTACTAAACAATTGGAATAAGATCAAGGTTTTGGGATGAAATGTCTTAAGAAACACTATGACCACTCAAAATTTTCTTCAGATCATTTTGATCTGTGCAGAGCCATAACTACCAGAACCTAAAAAGAAGCATTTCAGTGTCCAGAGAGAAGTTTCTGCTGGAAGATTACAGGCTCTGGGTTTTCTTATTACAAAGATAAGTAGCCATCATGTTAGAAAATTTTTAAAAGACATTTTTGGTCAGCTCAACATCTCCTACATAAAGGAAAATTTCAAAATTTAAACAAGTGTGCTCTTCCAACAGTTCCTCCCATCCCACTTAAAATGCAAGTCAAAAGGTAAAAATAATTTTTAAAAGTGCTGCTAGTAGTCTGTTTTCAAGCATTGGCTGGCCTCATCTCTTATGATGACCATTTCTTTGCTGATGGCACCACTCAAATTATTTAGATACATAGTACTATTTAGTTTTTCTGATACACTTTGCATTTGACTGGTTATTCCTGATAGAAAAGTGATCTGTATAGAGAACTGTGAGCCAAGTTAAGAAGCAGGTCTGCCTATGCTAGTGATGACCTCAAGTAAAGGGTATTAAAAAACCACAGACTTAAGTACAAATGTATCTACTATAGATCTAAAAAATTTAAGAGTGAAAGACTTCCAGAGTTTCTGCTCAATATCAGCAATTCTGAGGAGAAATGGTATTTGACCTTCTTTATCTCTATAACAATAGTTTCATTTATGCTGTAGTTCTTTCTTGTGGTCCCAGTTAGAATTGAGACTACTTCAGATCTACACTATCTGGCTCTGTATGCACACCATGGAAAGCCAACAAAAATCTCGTGAAGTAAAAAGTTTAAAAATCAACAGTACTTGAAAATTGAATTTGGCTTCTTCTCAGACATATATTATCAAATTGTAAACATGGTACCAAAGTGAAAATGGCAGGAGACCTGATCTCTCCCCTACTTTTCTGAATGGTTTCATGAATCTGATTTTCCTTTGCACAAATGGTGCACATGGAGAGAATCTTTTTATTCCTATGAATTAAAGCATTTGTATGCAAATAGATCATTCAAATGCAAATGAATGTATTTGCACAAGAAGCACTTGCCCACCTGCCACACAGCCTTGGCTTTTCGACTTTCAGGGCCTGGGTGCTCAGAAGCAGAGAGTGAATAGGAGAATAAAAATGCCAGCAATATTTCAAAAGGTGAATGGTCAGTCACTGTGAACAGCAAGTGGAAAGGATAAAACAATGGTGAAAAAAATTAAGAAAAATGGAAATGTGCAAAGAAGATTATTACAACTGTTAACATAAGGCATGTACACAGACCACCACTACCCAGACCTGAAGCAGTGGCAAACTAGAATCAAGGAAAGAGGAAGTACTACAAGTGAAATCAAGGCTATTGACAAATTCCTTTGTTTGCCTTTTTATTTAGCAGCTGTATATATTACATGCAGGGATATAATCTTCTCTGAAATAATGGAATCTTACCACACTGAGACCTGGAGAGATTCTTAAAATACCAGAAAACAAGTTTTTTGCATTCATGAATTTCCATTATTTTTCCTTATACAAATGATTCGCTCTTAAGAAATACAAATCTTGTTGGTTTCTAGAATTCCCTGTGCTCTCAGCATCACTGCTACACTGACTGCAAAGGGCATGAATCTGTTTAACCAGGCCAGTTTGGACTCCTAATAACAAAAGTTTGAAAGTCAATATTGGAAAGATATGAGAGTAGTGCATCATGCAGTTGAGGATCTGCATCCTTTAACTCCTTACTACTAGAAGCAGCAAGACTATTAGGATAATTTCTCAACTGTTTCTCATTACATCTTGTATGAGCCAAGGAATTGCAGCATATATCCCAAAAGTCTATCCCAAAGACAAAACAAGACCAAAACCCCATTGCCCTGCAATGGCTGTTCAGGAGTTGGTTGTTGACATACACATGCAGCAGGTGGACTTTCAGTGAAGCATCTTAATCCTGTACAGCAGACTAAGGGAATAGGTTTTTGGGGGGCAGAGCAGCCTGCCAGAGTATGCCTGCTAGGTGGCTGAAGCACTGACTCTCACGGGAGCCCTCCTAGACCTAGCTGAAGATTTTGGGGCCATACAGCCTCCAGAGATTTTTTTCCTTTTTAATTTAAAACGTGTGATTACCCCTTACTTTCTGCCACCTGTTCTGTTTATAAACTTCTGCAGGGCCCCTCTCTCTGCTCTAATTTCCAACAAGCTGTCATGTTACCCTAACCCATGGGGCCACCTCCTCCCGGAGGCATTGAGATGACTCACATGCATTCATGTATGCAGAGTGGCAGCTGGCCCTAAGGCCAACCACGAGTGTGACCCATCTATCAGTTATTTGATTTTCTTGAAACTCTGAACCCTGCTAAAATAGACAACTCATGCAGAGCTTCACTGCTTAGTAGTATTTCTGTCATTTCCTTGATTTTTACAATGGTTTCTGGAAAGCTACCATTCACAAAAAATGTATGGAAAAACTTGGAAGTCCATTAAAATTTTCATCATTTCAGACTCAAGACACCTTACTTCTAGGAACCCCAGGTGCAAATTCAGGGAGTCCCCTCAGAAAAAATTAGATTTATTCTCTCTGAAATCACAGTCAGCTAGCTACTACAGAGTAGCCATCCTTATCCACACACTCCGCCTCCTCTTTCTTCACTTTCCATGAGTTTGTCAGTCAACAATGCCTGTCTGATGAGTATCATATAATTTTGTGTTACCAAACGCTCACAAATATAATTTCAACTAGTACAAAGCATAGTCTCAGTAAAGGTTGTTTCAGGGTGTTTTTGCAATTTGGGAAGGAGGCTCAGGTGATGAAAGCAGTCCAATTACATTGTATGAAATAATTTCTCACTGAAAATGTCAGTTTGGAGGTTTTCTTTGTGACTGGAACAAATAAAAGCTTTTAGGGCTTTCTGAAAACCCAGACACCACAATATGATCAACAGGGTTAAACCACCCCTGTGATACATTTCTCTCCTCCACTTCTAGCTCTGAACGGGAAATGAAGGAAAGAACCTCAGCAGATTTACTGGGTGTTTTAGGAATTCTCTTTCTCTGAAATGATCACTGCAGGATTTCACTCACTGCATCTAGAAGTATGTTCACACAGGCTTTCCACCTTCACACACATTGTGAACTTGAACAGTGCCTTGATTAAACATTTGATTTCTTTCTTCCTTTCCCTGAAACTGATTTAGATCTTGGTGCCTACACAAAGTGCAGCATTAATATATGTCATGCAACCTGTATAAACCCACAAGAATCTACCATGTCAGCTTTTGTAAAAATCTACTTTTAAACATCTTACAACCTTAACTCTTATAACCTCAGCATCTGTTGGAAGCATTGCCGATTTACTGGCCTGCTGCCTTCTGCTCTAAGCAGGGCTGAGAGTTTACATGTCCTGTTTTTGTGGCCAGTGCTTATGCTGGCATGATCTGAACAACTCCTGCTCAAATTCCAACTACAACATTTCATTAAACCATGCACTTATCATCATAATCCCATATTAGGGCCTGAGGAACCTAGCTCTGATAGTAGGGTGTATTTTCAGTTCAAAGCCTGTAGCCAGAAGATTACTAAATCCCCCAGCTGTGAGAAAATTTTCCCATCCCAGAGTCAAATCAGTGAGAAAACACACAGGTCCCTCAGCCTCCTCTTTAGGATGCAGTTGAGTAACTTGTTCACATTTTCAGACAGGTAAAATTAATTTCCCTCAAACCTTTAAACCCACTACTTTGAGGTTTTGCATATACTTCAGGTACTGGGTTATAGATACATGACTTGGGCATTTTATACTCTCTAGGCACTCTCTAAGCACTACAGGAAAGAAAAAACTTTTCACCCCATTTCAGAGTTTCCAAATTTCTTATGCCTACCTCTCCATCCAGCTAGTAATTCTTTGCCTTTGTGTAAGGGCATCACACAGCACTTCTCACCAGAATTTATGACCCTCAATGAATAATTGAATTCATATACAACTTAGACACTCAAGACAGTTAAAAGAGTAGCCACAGGCAAACAGTGATGTGCTTGCACCAAAACAGCACAAGTACTGCAATAGCATAATAGTAATAAACAAAGTTGCCATTCCACCCCACAAAAAAAAATTTGCACATATCAACAGCCTTGCACAAAATGGGAACTAAACCCATGAGTGCATTTCCAAAAATACGTGCTTGGAGAGACGCCATAAACAGCAGCATCACAACAGGGAACTAGATACACTTCCAGAGGTCCAGTATCTCTTGTCACACATACGACTGTGCCAACTAGTAAATTAAGGGCTTGTAGAAAATGTCATTTCTCTTTGCAGGGGAATAAAGCCTGTATATATAGCACATACAAAGTAAAATTCTAAGACTGTTGAGAACAGAAGATAATAAAGCAATACCTATCTTCTTTCCAATTCCATAACTACTTAATATTAATTAGCCAAGAAAATTCTTGCCACTCATTTTCAAATGTTCATTCATGTTCTGCACTTCGTACCAGATCTTTCAGCTACATGCAGATTCAAACACTGCAAGGGAGATAGGGTTACTTGTGTCTAAAAGCAAAGAAATAATATAGTGCTTTAATCACAGACCCTAATTGGAAGCCATAAATTAATGATCTATACCTATAATACAGCCTTTCTTGAGGAATGTTATGGTTTTTTTGCCAAATTGTAATTTCAGTTCTGTGTAGACTATATGAGTATCTACAGTGTTTTAATAATCTATTTGTATACACTTATTGGTAGTTTGATGGAGCATGTTCTACAGCATTAATAAAAAAATCAATCTATAGCTCTTAAGTACTTTACCATTGAGTCATAAGTACCATTTCAATTGGACTTATTAATGGGATTTTTTTATTTTTGTGATTTAATGCACTATGGCTATTCTACACTATATTTAGCTTTCCCATGTGAAGCTCATAAAACAGAGACAAGAATTGTGATAACCTATGCCACCACAGAAAAATGTAGAAGAATATAAATTGGAAATACATGCCTGTCAAATACGTAGATGCCTCTATTGAGTTTGTTTTGTGGCTGTGCTTCTAGAAATATTTGCTACAATTACATAGCTGGGGCAGCTGTATACATCATCTTTTGCTGGTTTGGGAATTGTGTTCTATTTTGGACAAGCCAGACAGGCCATTTGAATAAGTGGCTTTAGTGTCTTTCTTGGTAGACAGCAATAATGGCTAAATGACTAAATCCAGGAGATGGCAAAAATAACAAGTCAGTACTAATTATGAAATTTTTAGAGTATCATAGAATAATGATGGCACACAGCTTTTGCAAGAGGAAATTATCCAGTTTTGCTATGCAATTCAGATGCCAAGCTCCAAATTTGCTTGTTTGATTGGGCTGGCACTCTTTCCTCAGAGACTAGAAAAAGCTTCCATTAGCTTTCATTGGCCTAAATCAGAAACATCTGTTAAAAGCACAAAACACTCATTGGTTGAGATCAACAGTCAGAAACCTGCACAAGGGCAGAATCTTTCCCCTAAGGTAGGTGACAAGTCAGTCATATGCCAGCATTACTCTGCATGTCAATATTTCATTGAATTCCTAACTCAGCTCAAGCCTGTGTCTTTCTTTGAGCTCTCTTAATGATATTCTAAAATTAAAATTCAGCATCCTATACGTTTCTGTCTTCCTTCAAACTGGTGCTTTGTTAGTCTTCACAACAGCATGCAAATGCATTAGAAGTTTCAGAAAGTTAACGGGAAAAAAACCCAAACTCTTTTAGTCATTCAGAATAGCTGAAATACAGTGCAAACAAACTTGGATGTTCATTTTTTCCATCTCATGCTCTTCTCTTTTAGATATAAAGATTTGATTTGGAGCATTCTGTGAAATCACTTCTGGCTACTACAGACTTACCAGGTCCACATTATTGCTGTTTTTAAGGAAAAGAACAAGGCCCCATCTACAGGTTTAGCTATACCCCACTGAAAATAAGCAGAAAATAGAGGATTATTCAGCATGTAGCTGTGAAGTGTCCATGTTAGGGTATGTTTGTCCGGCTGTGCTAATTGCATCCAAACCCCCATGCCCACGCTCCTGCTGGTACTGCTCCATCTCCACATTTACTATAGCTCTGCTTCCTTCCCTCTAATAGCTTCTGGCATGTTCTCCAATCCCCTTATTTCTAATCCTGACACCCCTTTGCCAAACTGTGGAAGCAGCTTGGGGAAAAGGAAAACCAAAACAAAGCAGCCATCATCTTCAGCGGAAACTCACCCGCATGCGTGGCTGCCTTCCAACATGTCTGCCAATGCCTGGCTGCCACAGGAACTACTGCAGGAGTTGGAAAATTGAGGGGAAGGAGCAAAAATACACAACAGGCTCAGAAATTAATGTTACTGGCTTTAAAGGCAGCAGCCATCTGTTTTCCTTACTGCCTGGCAGCATCAGGAGCTCCCTGCGGTGAGGATGGAGATTTGGCAGGTTTCTGTAACCCTGTTGAGCTTTTAGTGTCCCTACCAGCATCCCCTGCTGCTTCTCTCCACGCCCTCAGACCAATTATGCTCAGACTTTTTATTGCAGCAGCAGTGCCCACACAACCTTATACTTATGGGCACTTTAATCACCAACACCTATCCAAACCAGCGAAGTTCAACTACTGCTTAAGCATGTCATTTCTAAATTTGGAATTAATATGACTTTGCAGTCATGTTGGAGCCAAATAATAGAAAAACTGGTTTTAAAATGTAGTTGAGGCAGAGTTTCTTCCTGAGAAAAAGAACTTGATTTAGTTTGTGATAGCATGATCTTACCTATATTACTAAGATGTTAAGAAAAATTACGTTATATTTTCCTTCTGTGGCTGCCATTTGAGTTTTTATTTGCATAATGCTGCTTTCCCAGGCAGAAGGTTGCCAGGAAAACAGAGCATGAAACCTGTCACAGAAATGCAACAAAGAGAATTTGGAGGCTTTGTTTGCAGTAGATCGAAACTGATTTCATTGCCATAAAAATTAAAATAGACATTTTCTCAGTGTATAAGGTTATTATTAATATATTTCTTCATTGTCTGCCAACTTGAAGCAAAAACAGCAAGTACTAGAAAAAATACAGCAGGTAAAAGAATGTAAGAATATACATTAGTAAAAAACCCAGCTATCCATAACCACAATCTTCCCTTGAAGCAGCAGCTTTTTAGTACAGTTCTTCAGGGCTGTTTTGGTTCTCAGTTATCACAGTTTTAATATAACTTACAATCACTTCCTAGAGACTTAGTTATCCGGATTTTACAAAGCGTTATCTGCTTTAGGAAAACCAGAGTGCTGCATACAGTAATCTGTCATGCAAGAGCAAGAGCAGCTGGTGTAGCTTACATAAAGTGGCAAATAGCCCAATGCAATAAAATGTAAGCATGTTCATAGCAAGAGCAACTATTGGCATAGAACAGAAGCCAAAATGTATTTCTATTTGGATCACAAATAAAATTATCTGTTTATCTTCTGTCATAATGAAGATAAAACAGGATACACTTTCCTTAAATTTGGGGGTGGCCGATTCTCTTCAAAATTTAGATTTTGGGTTTTTTAAAATTTTATTTCACATATATTTAGTGCTTGCACTTACATGATCTGAGTTATCACATAGACCTCAGTAAGTCA
Source organism: Geospiza fortis (assembly GCF_000277835.1). NCBI lineage: Eukaryota > Metazoa > Chordata > Aves > Passeriformes > Thraupidae > Geospiza > Geospiza fortis. The sequence continues at coordinate 18,809,613 of NW_005054298.1, read as the reverse complement.
AAATCCAGTTGATTAGTTTATCTATCATCTCATCACTTGAATTATCGTTTTGAGTGAAGGGTTGTTTGGTTTTTTGGGGGTGGGTTTTCTATTCTGCTCTGGGGGTTTTCTTACATAAAAGCAGAACATGGAATCAGTGAGGTTTTTTTCTGGTTTTGGTTAGGTTGTTTTGGGTTTTTTTAAATTAAGGAGATTGTCCATTCAAGCATTTAGTACCTGTTTCAGACAATTTATTCTTTTTCTGCTAGTTGTACTGCAATAGCTTTAACCACCAGGTGTACTTGGATCACAGATTACTAAATGCTCTGCCCTTGTGTTACCAGAAGTACATTGGAAGAAGGCTGGAATTAGGCTGCATCCCAGCTGCAAACACACAGTAGTTGTGTTTGCAGCTGGGATGCAGCCTAATTCCAGCCTTCTTCCAATGCACATCCCCTGTGAGAGGGATGAGGGGCAAGACCTGCTTAAGACATCTGAAGCTATTGAAATTCAGACTAAAAATAGTAGCAGTGATCTCCACCACATTGGGACCCACTCTGTTCATGGACTTAGCAGCAATTTAATCACTGACTGCAGAGGGTACAGTTTGATGTGCTGTTTTCCATACACCTCCCTAAGAAAGGTGATCTTACAGTGGTATACTCTAGATGCCATTATGAGAGTTCAGTAGTGCCTCCTGTTCTGAAGGCATTTACAAATCCCCTCTAAGGCTGTATTTTCTCCCTTTTTTTCTCTTGTTAAAGGATTGTTTGCTCAGTTTGGTTCTGCAAGAGTATCAGGTTTCCATTTTCTACTCAAAGTGCCTTGTCAGAAATGCTTAGTGTTTCAAACAATTAGTCCCTTGTAGGCCTTTGTTTCCTTGTCTTTGACAGCAACGTGAGCTATGGGCCCACAAATACAGTTTTACAGTCAACTCTGTCTATAAGCCACTGATATTTGCTGAGGAGTGAAATCCCACCATGGGTCAATATTAACAGGTATGAGATAAAAGGAGGAGTTAGGGAAAGCAAAGTGGTTGCTTTGGTTAAATTTTTGTGTCTTTTTGTGGACAAAATTGTGATGATACTAAAACTTAACATCCTGCCTTTTGCAGAGTGCTAACAGCAGCAGCATAGCCTAACTATATGTGACAACCACAATGACTCGTTGTGCAGTATGTTTAATGATCTGTGTTTAATGAGAGCTGAGACACTTCCTGGACACTGTCCATGACAGTCCTTCTCTGAGGCTATAGTCAAACATTTAATGTGAGAAGAAATCCTAGAGGAAGTATTTTCTTGCTCTTTCTGCTGTGACTAGGAACTCCCCCAATGTGAATGAATGTTGGAATGACCCTGTGAAAAACAGAAAATAAAAGCACAGCAAATGGAGCCACCTTTTTCTTCTGAGTGGATTAATCTAGCTTCCTAGTTATGATAATTTTAACATTGATAGTAATAAGGCCTTTCTTATTTCTTTTAAGGTTGTATATCTTCCATGAATAAATTCCCATTTTATTGTCACAAGTGTGTAGGATTTGGGATGTAATGCTCATCTCTTCCCATATTCCTTCTCCTAAACTTCCTAGTCAAAAACATTCTAATCGTAAAGAATCTACAAGAGCCTATGAGTGGATTGAAACCCACCAAAAAATGAGCACATCAGTCCTACTCTTAGTATCTCCAGAGTGCCACCCAGTCATTGGGAAGTGAATAGTACTTAGAGAAATAAACTCACTCTGCAGAGAACACAGTTGGGTTTTTTTTAGTTATCCCACAGGTGTGAGTTCCAACACATTTGGGCCTCCTCCAGCTGCAAAGCACACCTTGAACACCTGCAAAGCACATCAGAGTCCATCAGAGCCCGTGGACAGAAAGTCAGACTTTGTGCTTTGTGAACAAAAAAAAGGAGGGAAAAATTTAGCATGAACACTAAGATTGTGCTTTAGAGGCTTAGGCCTTTCTGAGTTGACAGAAAGAATGAGTTGTTCTACTGGTATTTTGTCATTTTAGCATAGATGCCTCCTGAGGCCTGAAAAGCATTTCCTGGAGCAGCAACTACCTGGTGGATTCAGTGGGTGCATCTTGAACATGGCATTTACTGACAGAACCAGCACATCATGCTGCAAAGGAATGGGGCTTGGGACCTTTTACCTGTCACCTTCAACAGGCTCAGAGCTTTTCATGTTTCCCTTTTCATGCCTCCCATGTCATGGATCCTGTGTAAATTTGGCCTTGCTTAGGAAGATTATCACTCCCAGCACAGACTCTGGGGAGGAAACATTCCTTGAACTCTCTCTCTCTATCCTGAAACATTAGAATTACTAATAGAGCTCCCAGCTGCTATTATAGTTTTCATAATATAAACACCTGCCTGCAGCAACGACACAACCAAAGTAATAGACATTTGTCCACTATACAGCTAGAAATTACTTTTCAGCCCTACAGAACCAGGCCAATTACAAACAGGTAAACTATAGCTAAGAGAAAGGGTAATCCTATTCTGGTCTGGCAGCTATGCAGACCTCTGGATGCATATATGTTTTTTAAATGGTCACCTTACCTCTGCATTAAAGTTGGTTTGAAGCCAATAGTTCACTGCCCTAAGAAATTGCATTCCTTATGGGTTAATATTTCACTTGACAGGAATCCTTTCTGGCCAGAGATCAACTATGCAAACAGGTTTGTGTCTCATTGTTTCCAGGAACAAGAGTTTTTCAAACCCTTTTCAAACACAGCTGAATCAAAATATATACTCCCCACTTCTCTTGCTTCTATTTAAATCTGTAAGTCCAGGTCTTCTGTTCCTGTGCTACAACAAGCTGGTCACTAACAAAGAGCTCGACCTTACTGTTAAAAGCTGGTACATCAATCGTTGCTCCTTAAGTCTTACCTTACATATGGTGGGCAATGGAACAGTTTGGATTTTATGCTCCTACTTTCATGTGTTACTTTTGTCTCCCTGGAGTCTACTACAAGGAAGTGCACCAAAAATTTGGGAATTATGCTGGAAACAGCAAGACTGGGGGAAAAAGCCACAACTGAGTCAGAAAAGCTAGTAGGTGATTTGGGTAAAGAAGTTGTATAAGAAAAATGAATCAATAACAGGGAAATTATAAGCTGTATATTGACAATGGAGTTTGCTTTTAATAATTTCATAAAATGCTTGCTTCTTTTTGAATGCTTTGAGTCTCCCAACATCAAATCTTTACTGGAAAATGTGTGTGGTAAAGATAAACAAGACTGCTTCAACATCTTTCTGGGCAAAATATACTTCACTTACAAAAATCTCAGGCCAACTCTTTATGCAGTATAGAGATACTGCTGCTCTTCAAAAACGTGCATCAGCCATTACACAGCAGCAACCTCACTCAAAATTTAGGACAGAACAGAATCACTTACAAACACATTGATCATAAATACTACTGATACACAATAATAGATCAGAAAACTTTTCACATATTAACTATTCATAGGACTAATCTCAGAACACCTCTTCAAAGCACACTTAATTACCTGTCTGCTGCAATAAATCAGTGATGGAGTTAAGAAAGGAGTCCTGAATCCTTACCCTCCTAACTACAGGCAGGAGTTCTCCATGCACACTCTATCGGTGAAATCAATGGAAGTTGCACCTTCTACCCACCTCAAAGGCAAGCAGGTGATAACTCAGAGAATATTGCTTATGTCCTCCTGTACCCCAGTTTTCTGAGTAAGCCACAGCCTTCCATAGTATGATATGCATCAATCACATTATAAAAACCAGTCCCTCAGCCCTACAGCAAGGGCTTGTCTGTTATGTTACAGGAATTTGAAAGTATTCTGGGTCACTCAACAAGACTGTTTCTTGTTGAGCAGAGATGTTGAGCAGAGATGGATAGCAGAGCTTCAGGATGAAGGAAATCCACTGTATGTCTCACTTGCCAAACTGAAAGTGCTTTTGTAGTTGTGTGACCTTCTTGTAGCAACAGGTGTTTATTAACTCTAGTGTTTTCAGCCACATCTGCATAGAGTGCTCTAGCTGAAAACAAATGCAAATGAGCAGAGAGAAAACATGTCTAATGTGAGCACTGGGGTGTTTATGCTGTACCTCACACATACCAAACAAGCAAGTCTGCCCACTTTTTGTTTGCTGTTTACCCTCATGCAGTATGTACTCTACAACTGTCCTAACATGTGTTGGCATGTCTGAGAAAGACAAAGAAGATTTTTTGCTTCAGTCCATGTGTACCATACATTAGACGCTTGCAAAGCAAAGCAATAAATGACACTTCTGATTTGGCTATACCCTCATGACCTGATTGTGCTTCTGCTCTTTTTCTACTTGTTTTACAACAGGAAAAAAAACACAAAACCAAAACACTCCCCCACAAAAAGAAAAAAAACAACAACAACAAAAAAAACCCACAGAGACAGAGCTTCTCAGTTTTGTTTAGCTTGAAACAAAGGAGGGTTTTTTTTTATCTTTATGAATTAAGACATGAATAAGGACTAAACAAATAAGATTGAAAGAACAGTATGCGGTTTTCCCCTGGCCTTATTTCCAGAGCTGAAAGTACCTTTCTTTTTTAAGTTCTTGGTCATGTGGAAAAGGAAATTTTAGCTACAGTTGTTTAGTTTCATAGTGGCCAGTCTGAAACATCTGCCATACAGTTGACTGAAACATTCACACCTGGAATGAAATTAAATTTGTTCCAAAAAATGCTCCAGGGTGCTTTATCACTTGAGGACCAGGAGTCAGATCACAAAACTCACTGTTCACACTGTAACTCAAAAGCAGCAATAATTCAGCTTTACAATTCTGATATACTTCTATAATGGTCACTTCTAAAATATATTTGCCCTTTGGACTGATTCATTTGACCATACTACAAAGCTTGTTGATTTGGAACAGTGGGCGAGTCCACATGGATACACCTGCACAGCAAATTAACCACACATGTCTGAGACAGGCTTGGCACATGGAGGTGCCCCTAGGATGGAAACACACAATTACAAGAACTCAGGCATTACTGAAAGGAGGTGAAAACAGAGGTGGAGTTGAAACAAGTTTTTTAAAAAATGTTTAAGTGGATGAAAGGGCAAACATTAAAAAAAGCAAGATTTTGTAGATTTTCAAGGTGGAGGAAAGCAAATGAAAGGGTTTAAAGTGGAAAATAAAATTGTTAATTTTACAAATAAAAGTTTATTAAACTTTGCAAAGGAGCTAGTTTTAAGGTTGTATATATGTAAAAAAAGATTATTGGAAAATGTTTACTGTTTGAGTTAGTCAAATTTTGCTCAGTGAAAAACTTATGAAGTCAGATTAACTTCAGAAAAGATGCCATTTATTTATGAATCAAATTTAATTTGTTGTTTGTTTACTAAAGATTTTTATGCAAACAAATACAAATAAACTGTCCTGGTTTATTAACATAATTTGAAAAACTAAATTAAATCATTAATGAATATTTTAGAAGGTTGAAAAGCCAACCCAAAACTTTAAATATAAATTAACTCAAGTTAGAGGGAAATGTTACAGTGCCAGGAATTCAGCATGAGGAAGAAAAATAATTTTTGTACAGCAACGAAGAGAATTTTAGCTGCATAAATGCTGTTGTTTGTTTCTTTCTTTGAAAAGGAGAGAGAAACCTCCTGAGGAGCAAAAAAAAACCAAAAACCCAAGCCTTGAAACCATAGTTTGTATTGTATACTGTCAAAAAAGCAGGGACAGGTCACCACAGCTGGGGTCTGTGCAGAAGAGTCAGTGCTGTCTGACCTGTTTTGTGCAGCTTCTAGTCCAGACCAATGAGGTGCAAATTATCTGCGCTTCAGAAGTGTGCACCAGTGCTCTGCCTCAGCTATTAAGCACTGACTACAATATTTGGGGTGCAGGTGTTATTTTTTTCATGTTATTTTTTTCATGTAAGTGTCATGTTAGTCATGAGAGCGGTGCCAACTCACCAAACCTCCATCATTCAAAAGGTTGCTGTTTTAGAGAAGGGATGGCAGGTTTCATCTTTGTCCAGGAAGAGGCCTCTCCTGAGCCACAGGACCTCACTGCAGGAGCAATGCTGATGGGCTTCCAATAAAGGCGCTTCAGTCCAGATGCATTTCTGGTCAATGTCATATCAGTAAACAGCAATACCTTTCTACCACCTCTTTTGGTGGCAGAGACGACCAAGAAATAGTGAAAAGGTCAAATCATCAGGCAGGACTGTGTGGGCAATGAGAAGGGGCAGGTGCGAATGCTGATTTCTTAGGAAGCAGTACTGGGACAGGAGAGAACATTTCTGCTACAAAATTTAAATTGAACTAAGATCAGATCATCCTACTGGTATGTGGAAAGGAGTGCCTGCTACAGTATTTTAAAAGTATTGAACAAGAACTTTAAAAACAAGATCTTTCACATGAATAGAAGATGCTCTTCTAGCCCTAACAAATGTCCATGGGTAGCATAGCAAGCATTTTGATTGGTAGTTCTTTATTTCAGCGTAACTGACATTGTAAGAAAGTTTATATGTATCTAATATGAAATTCTGACCCTTAACAAAAGCAGTAGTGTCATCCTAAACTAAACTCATAATCTTAGAAGATTTTATTATGTCTAATCCAGGCTCTTCATAGAGATGGTATCTTTGCTTCTTTTTTTACCTTCTATCTAAAATCCTTTTCTGAAGTCCTTTCAGTAACGGACTGATTCACATATTTTTGTTTCTTTCTGAAATATCTCAGATTTTGTTTCTAAAGTCAGGAGATATGTTTGAGTTGCATTTTCTTCACACTCTCCTTCTTGATTCTTTTGTTTCTTTCAGCTTAACATTAAAGTTCTCATTAGTTCAGATCAACGGTTCACATTAGCCTATTATCCCATCACTAATAGCAATGGCCTGGGGAAGAATTAGGTGGGGCAAGACTTTAGCAATTCTTTCCAAGACTAACCTCTCATTAACCAAGAGTCTTTTGAACATCAAACAATTTTCAATTCACCTACAATTTACTTGGTTATTTTAATACTTGTGACTGGAAATACCTATTCTACCAAAATTATTTGCAGGAGCAAAATTTAATTTTGTTTTCTTTCTTCTATTTCAGATGTTCTACTTGCATGAGGAAGGTGCCATTAAATTCAAACCAAGATACCATAAGGTTAAGAGGTGAGGGTTTGAGAACAAATGCTTTTATCATATTAAACTGTGCTCTGAGATTAATGTTTAACATCTTATAGTTCTATGATTCATGTTTGATTATGACTCAATAATGACATTTGAACCATCCATACAGCTTGAAGCCCAGTGTAAAAAAGAAGTAAAATACAATGAAATTAGAGACAAACAAGCAAAAAGCAACTCAGAGTGTTTTAGAGGTTCCCTTTTCATATTATAATGTGCAGAAATACAGAGAATGGCACGGCAAGAAGACCAGTGGTATTTTGGTTAGTTCCTCGTACTACTAAGGAAACCACAAAACCACATCAATCTCTAGCTTGCTCAACCAGTTACAACATAAAACATTTCTGATTTTGTTTCTAGAACTGCAAACCACAAGAATAAAGAAAGTTTAGCTTATTTTCAGCAATCAACTTACATTGCTTTCTGAACCTCATTGACATTTAGAGTAAATTTCTCAGTGTAGCTCTAGGGTGTGACATGAAGCAAGCCATGCAAGCACTGGTACTGTGCTCAGGAACTGTGCTCAGGAACTGTGAAAATTTAATTCTGACTATTTTCTAAAATTACTTCTGATTCCTGCAAGAATCAACATATCTCCTTGCCATATTTTATGTCATGCTACAAAGGAAAAAGATGGTTATCAGCGCATTTAAATAATCAAGTTTTATTTTCCTGTATCAACTGCTTCACGAAGCAGACAGTGAGTAATACAAATTGGGGGAAAAGATTGTTCTCTGTTCTTGGCAGTTCTTAAGTGACTATGTATAGCAGGACTGATGACTACTGATCTGGAGATAATGATGTTTTCTTTGCTTAAAAGGTGTACCATTACCTTATGCCTATGCTTCTTACCCAGTGGCACCCAGCAGATACAGCCAAGCATCCATCAATCCCACGGGTTTGGAATGCTGCTGAGATAAGGAGCCAGTATCTCAGCCAATCACCTGAGAGGTCTCAAATTCAGTGGTTTTGTCCAGCCAAGCCTCTGAATGACAGTACTGACCCAGAAGGCATCCTGAGAGTTTTCTTAGCAGTGTCCACAAGCCATTTCAAAGCAGCTATGCAAGATGTTACAGGATTCTTTAGGATCCCTAGAGCAGGACCATATGTCCCAGTCACTGGAGGAGTATGGACTGAAAGCAAGGCTGACCCATTGAGAAAGTTTGCCCCTCCCCTGTACTGATGATATAGAGAATCCCTCCATGTTCAGCTGTACTGGATATGCAAGCTGCCTAACAGCTGCAGCACAATCAGAAATCCAGGAACATAGGAAATGTTTTCTGCATCTAAAAAAGTCTGAACCTTGAAGCATGATTAAATCTTTCTGTAAATGGAAAGCCAAACAATGGCATTTTTATTTGAATCACATTATAGTCAAAAAGCTTTTAGTTGTAAGTATAGCAGTACTTTAAATCAATCACTGCAGCCTTTAAACTGAAAATAACCTAGAAACACCTCTGTGTTTGACATCTGTAACAAAATGAATGCCTGGTTAGCATTCTTCCTGCCACAAATTCCACCAGTTCTTCTTTTTCCATCTGGCTATAAAAGCAAAAGTTATGTAGAAGAGTCATTGCACAAAAACAGTAGTCTGTTGACCCAATACATGTCAGGAACTGATTTCTTCTCCATTTATGAATCTTATAGTGACATAATAAGCAGATTGAATGTATATTCCAGACAACTATATTACAACCAGTATTTTGTGTGGATTCATGCTCTGGTAAAGAGGAATATGAGGAAAATCACCATTATTTAGGATAGCCAAATCCAGGAAGACATCAAAGAATACCAGAAAGATTTAATAATAGAAGATGACTAATTCTGAAATGTCTAGGGCCTTCAATTTCTCCTATGGATCAGTAGGTAAATGATGCAGCACAAAGAATCAGTTCTTAGGTTTGTGTGTTTACTTAGTAAGGGACTGTCAGAAATGGTGGCAATCTGAAGAATGTCTATGACCTGTTTAAAAATATAGTCTGGGCTAGTCCTCCATTTGGATGTGATTTCTAGGGAAACAGATAGACCTCATAAGGCATTC
>NW_005054298.1:18782404-18800405 GCF_000277835.1 Geospiza fortis | reverse complement strand
ATTCCTGCTACCCTATCACACTCACCTCTTAAACCGTTTTGTAAACCGTTTCATCTTCATTACTCATCTATAAGAAATATTTTTGAAGTCTTCTGTTAATCATCACTAGAGTAAATAAGAGCTTATTTTCTTCATTGTTCAAGAAAGAAAACATTTAAATCATTATGTCATATAACAAATTATCAAAATGTGTTAATTCATCTTTTCATTCCTTACAGAAGCATTCAGATCATCTTCTATTGGCAAAACAACATCTTTCAAAGGACAAAGATCATTTTGGAAGACTAAAGCTTTCCTAGTCTAAGTGTCTAACTATAAAATATAATTGAGTACTATTTGATAAGTCAAAAACTAATAGAAAATCGCTCTTCTATTTTCTAAACAATTTCCTGGGAGCTCTCTTGATAATATTTTCTAATTGAGTATTAAAGTCTACCATATCAATTGTAATCTGTGGAATTGTTTTGGCCCAGTACCATTATACTTCTAACATTAATGGATAAGTCCTTAACTATTAACTTTACTATCAGTATGTCATTTAAAATTAAATACAAAAAACACAAAGGAGAAAACTTAAATGCCTCAAATTTATTTTAAAATCTACTTCATAAAATATTGACCTTCACAAAACTGAAATTAGGTTTATTTCCAATGACTTTATATTTTGATTTCTAAGAGCTAATGCAGTATTTTTATGAACTGAAATAAACCCATTTGATGTCATGAATGTAGTTTTCTGATTAGTTTTTTGTTTGCTTTGGTTCTGATTTTTTTAATCAAGCAGAATTGATGATTTAATAAGCATATGAGTCTATTTCTGAGCTTTCTTGTTAGAAACAGTTTTGGAACTCTGTGATGAGGAGTCCTATTCAAGAAACACATGATAGGCATTTAGCTTTCTAAAATGTGCAGCATGGGAGATGAACCAAGGCACAGTAATTGCAATGCATCCCAAGCCTTTTCATTTAAAGACTTCCAATGCCTGTTGTGGCAAATCTCAGCTTGGCAATTTTCCATCTCTGGAATAACTGCCTCATCTTTCTTCATTGGACATGCTTCCTTCCCTTTATTTCTACTGTAAGCCTAGCTCTGAAGCTCCTCACATTTACTTTCTTTACCTTGTTGCTTAAACCATTTATATTCATAGGTCCACGCCACTTACCTTCTTTGGTCTATGATGTATATTTCTCAAAGGGGAAGAATATGCCAGAGGAAATCAAGACTTTCATTTTAGCATGCCTTTGCTTTAATCTGCTTGATATTAGATCTCTAGATGGCTTTTCTATGATGGGAAAGTGCTCAACTGCAAATTTAGCAGTGCCTTTGTTCCTCACCATGGTGAAGCAGCTGCTGGCAGAGGCACCCTGGGCTGTCACACCTGGCTCTTGGCATGGCAGAAATCTGTGTGCTTCCATTGGTCTCAGAGGACTCTACTGCCCTGTCAAGCTTCCTGCAGCTCTATCTGCTACTTCTTCATAGAAAGGGAACCACTGAGGGTCACTGACCCATGGTTACAGGCTGTACATACTCTCCTTTCCTCAGGATACCAGCAAGCAGGGGTTTTTCAGATATCTGTCTCTTTACAAGCTCCTCTTTCCACTTCCTTCCTCAAGGACATGCTAGCAACAATATTTGTGCAGATGCCAGAAAATTTAGCTGGTGCAGCCAGCGTGCAGACTTCTGTGATGAACTAACTGAAAGCATATTCTAAATTTCCACATTCCCATTTTGTTACCACTCTTGAGCACATTTTTAGTTTGAGCTCTTCCTGTATCTGCCTTTCCTGCCTAACTACAACCTTTTTTGACATCTACAATTATTGCTGTTCTTCTCTCTTATATAAATTACTGATGTCCCGCCATTTACCTCCCATAATCTCTAATTGTGTTTGAAAGCTGACTCTCAACATCTTCACCAGGTGATCCTTTGTCTTCTGAGTCCACTTGTTACAATCAGTTTCTCTGACACAGCTATTTATTTAGCATATCCATTTTAGTATTCAGATAAATCTATTTACATGTTAATAAGTCTCGTTCCTTCTACTACCCAGCTCAGACAGGCACTGTGTATTTTTCAGTGCCAATGTGTGTCTCAAAAGAATTAACCCATTGACTTAAGATAATATGAAATTAAACTACTGACTTGGTTACTCTTCACATTCTATAAAAAGAATGCATAAATCTGTCCTTCTAGCTCAGTTTCCTTGCAGCCCATCAGCGTTATTCAGCATCTCAGAGCTGTTTGGAAAAAGAGATTGTGCCTGTATCCTTCTACCCAGATATTGAATTGAATTCAAAAAGAAATAAACGTATTTAATTTCATTCAATCTCCCTCATCAAATATCAGCTATACTAAAATTTTTGTATGGCTGTGCATTGCCTAATGCTTAGTAATCTTCTTGTGCAGCTCAACAGAGTTGTCATATGGCCATGGAATGAGTTGGAATTCTATTTCTCATCTCCTGGGCCAATTTCTTGCACAATCTGGGAAAGATTCTAATCTCAATTTATGCTAGAACCAATTATAACACTCTGGATATTTTCCAGGACAAGATCAGATTTTGATTCATTCTTTTATGTTTTGTGCTTTTTTTATTCCTCCTTTCCTTTTCATTACCAAACTCTGTGACATAGAAGTAAGATATAAAATTTGATTTCCAGCTAATGTGTTTGGAAAATTTTGTTCAAAGCAAAGTTAGCTCTTAAATAATTGGGTATGCATACTTTTATTCTATGTGCTTTGAATACCCACATTGCTAACCACAAAAGCCTGGCTAAATATATGTTAATTTGTAGACAAATTTTATTTTAGTTACTAACACAAATAAGGGATTTCCTCTATGCCATAAGCAGCATGCTATAAAAACTGGGGGGTGTGGATTTTATACCCCAATACCCCCCTCCTTTTCTGTATGCTATGCATGACTTACCAGTGGGAAAAACCTACACAAATGATTGCTTTTCCAACAACACTTAGAAAATATATTTTATATATATATGTAAGCTCATCTATTGTGCAAATTAATGCTTGATTAATAATATCAATTTTGCTTTTTCCCAAGAAATGGGATAATTTGACTTAAGTCCCTAAGGGTGTAAGTCTTTGTGAGAACCATTTTGAACATTTTGGATTCAGGAATTATGACTTAAGGCATTATGATGCTCTTGAAAACCCTTCCTTCCCAAGGTACTCACTAGGCCTTCAATCAACTAAGTCCATTCACCTTTCACTTTGAAAGCTTGTTTGTCATTTAATAAGGAAATAGACTTTTAAATAATATTTCTGAACAGGGTTAATTTTCCTTTGTCACTTAGGAACAAATGTAGGAATTAGAATTGGCTTGGTTGTAAGATTTCATGTTGTTCTTTAACCAGCCTTTTCAAAGCAGAAGCTACTGCTGGCAATCTGATTAATGGAATATATGGAATATCTCCCATTCACTCCCCAGTTTCCAAGAATTGTTTGGATTTTGTTTTCCAAAATAAAAAAGAACTGCAGCAATTCACACTCTCATTCATTTCCACACACAGAGAAGCCAAAAAACAAGCTAAATAAAACCTTCCCAAATTGGACCAATATTATTCCCATTTACACCCTAAAAGTCAACATGAATGAAGCAGGAAGCAGAACATAAACCACCAACAGTAATAATTCTAAGTGAGTAATCTGTTTGCTTTAGTTTTCTATAGCCACCCATTTTCCTTGGTTTTCATTTGCTTCCACTTGGTATCCAATTTATGGCATGAACACACACAATTCTGCCTACTACATCCAGGCTTTACAGCATCAACTGATCTTCGCAGTTCTTGTCATGCAAAACAGCACAAAACATCTAGAACAGACCATTAGTTGCACCTGCAATTCCCTTTTAATCCACAATATGAGTTGCTAAGTCAGTGAGCACTTGTGAAATTATATTTTTCCCTGGGAGGGGGCACTTTGCAAAGATAGCGGGGAAGAAAGATGAGTGATACTTTTCAAGAGATAAACACAGGTGTCCCAAACAATAAAATAATTGTTAATAATAGATATAATAGAATAATAGATGAAATAATAATATTTATAATATTAATATTATTTATAATAATAAATAGAATAATAGATGAAATAATTTTACAGTGCTCTGTTTAGTGAACTAGCTCTTTCTGGAGCATTTTGTGGAATTTATTATTTTACTGCTACAATACTTAGGTTAGGGAGCAAAATTACAATTCTTCTTTCCTGGAAATGAAAAACCAAATAGCAACCATTTCAATGAAATTATTCAATGTTCAAAATGTTCAATCTAGCTACTCAAAGAGCCCCAGGGTCTCTACACCTTGGGGAGTGGTACAGCCAGGCCCCCAGAACTGAGTGGGAATCTGTGATTCCTGTGTACATCACTGGGCAATGTGGAAGGGAGTGGCAATATGGTTGAAAATTGAAATAATTTCCCTAGAAAAGCAGGGTACTTGTTCAGGCTGGTCAAATATTTACTATCAAAACTGTTCTTCAATGACAGATTACTTTCATTAACTGGTTGGTTAGTTTGGTGGTTCTTTTTCTTAAATTTTCTTAAATTTCTGTCTTACCTTTGGAAAATTGAGTTTTCATTATTTACAAAAAAAGCCAAAACAAATTTATGAACATAGGAGGTTTGAAGTAAAAACTGAAAACCATCCAAAATTTTTGCTCTGCAAATAAAGGCCTTTTTTGTTCATGTCCATTCCTTGCCTCTTTTACCACTCCATGCCCAGTTTTAGAGTTAATAACAAATAGAAATCTTTGTTTAAAAATTAGTTCTTGTTGCAAATTGGTCTGTCTACCGGCAGAGACTGTCAAATAAATATTTTTCTTCTACTTTTTTATTATTTTAACAATTTGCAGTGAAGTTCTCATTTATTGAGCAAACAGTACAAATATTGATCAAATATTGAACAAATATGTTTTATTAATTAAAAACAGATAATAAGCTTTACCTCTTTAGCATGAGAGTGTATAAATGTGCTTCCTTGAAAATTAATCAATTATATTATGGAGACCAGAATCCAGCCAATCACAGTCTTCAGTAAAAGACTATAATTTTAGGGGGTCTAGGACCCCAGGCATGAGAATAGATAGCAAATATCTGAAAGCTGGGAGGGAGACTGACCATTGCTGCAGCTTTCTGAACATACAGAATGGGGAAAACTCTCTTTGCTGGAGCTGTGGACGAGGATTTGGCAGTGCTTGGAAAGTGAAACGATCAGACCTGATCAGTGAGTTTTAGCAGTAGTTTAGAGTGTCTTAGATTTGTTTGTAAGGAGAATGTACTGCAGCAGCACTGGCTTTGCTTCATGGCCTAGGTAAATCAGACACATGAATGTCTTGCATGACAGGAATGCAACAAAACAGCCAAAGCAGACCTTCTGTTCTTCAGCTTGGGTATATATTTTACAGAAAAGAAATATTTATTCAACATTTGAGAAAAGAACAGAGCAAAACTTTAAAGATAGATTAAGTACATAGTTGTGGAAGAAGATTGTTTGGGTTGTTCCAGAACCAAAGAAGTAAAAAATCTAGAAAGGGTGGATTTTGGAGTTTTGTTGGTAAATGTCTGTGTATGTCAGTGAGACTTTTGGTGTAAAAATATTTCAAGATTTAGCCTATGTTGCATTATAAAACTGTAATTATGCAAATGGTTCTGTCATAGCAATCAAATGTGTTTAATGTAGCATAATTTGGAAGAACTTCCCAAAGGAAAGGAAGGAGTTATCTCTACATATTTGTAAACATGAAGCAAATTAAATTTGTATAGAAATATTTATTTATTTGATTGATAGAAAGTGAGGATATTTCTACATACTGCATCTATGTGAATGTTTTCAACATCTGACTGAAGAGAAAATGTTCTAATAGCTACTGCCCTGAGTACACCCACATTTAATGCTTTTAAATATTGCCAGTAATACAATTAACTCTAAATGAAACGTGTTTGTGTACAGGTATGCATATATGTAGTATATAAATTAGTTTTGAAACATTTGTTTCAAGGCTTACAGTAAAATATTTTAAGATACCACTGGATGAATTAGAACTTATTTTAAATGCAGATATTTCAATGTGATGTAACTAAACCAACCCCTGCTTTTTAAACTCACATTCTGTTAAAAAAAAAAGGTTTTTTCTCTTCCTGGAAATCATTATACACTTTTGTTGTGAAGCATCAAAGTGTATTCTATCTTGAAAAACTTTCATAAAGAGTAAGAAATATGATCAGCAAAATAAAGCAGCAGACTAAAATATAATAGTGAAAATATTCTGTATTATGTGTGAAATAAGGAGCTATGCTAATGCATACTAACATAATGTGAGTTTAGTCAGGCCTTCCTTTAACAAGTTTGAAAATACTTATCACTATATGTAAGTACACATAATGTCCATATGCAAATTCTTGTGTTATAAAGGTTCAATTCTCTATTCTGTAATTGGCTCTGGCTGCCAAGCAATATGCTAACAATGAATTTCATCTGCTTTTATAGCACATCTGTTAGTGGTGGATGACAGTCAATTGGCAGAACTGAGATTCCAAGCCCTGGCACAAAATCAGCTTCTTTTCCCCCTTGATTTCATTAATTTCCTGCTGGTTGAACATCCCAGCCTCCTAAAAATGGTATCAGTTCATACTGGCCTTCACAACAGAGTGACATTACTGTAGTTTAAGAGGATGAATGCATTTGGAAGTGAACAAACAGGATTTGTTTGAAAAGAAATGAACAGATTACTTACTACAGTCTGGAAATGTTCAGGTCTTTAAATGAGGCTATATCTGCTGATGTGCAGCACTACTCAATTCAAATACAAAACCTGCTTAAAGGAAAAAAAAATCAGGGACAGGGTTAAGAGATCAATGTATATTTCCACCCCTGAGAAAAAACATGAAAAGTACATGGAAAATAAGGAAGCTTCACTAAAGGCAAGTCATGACTGACTAATCTGGTGACCTTCTATGATGGATTTACAGCAGAGGTGGATGAGGAAAGAAAGACTGACATCATCTACCTATCAAAAAGCATTTGACACTGACCTGCACAACATCCTTGTCTCTAAATTGCAGAGGTGTGGGTTTGATTGATGGAGTACTCAGTGGATAAGGAAATGGGTGGATGGTCACACTCAAACAGTTGTGGTCAGTAGCTTGATGTCCAAGTGGAGTCAGTGAGTATTGGCATTCTTTAGGGTTTGATACTGGGACAAAATTATAATATTTAAGAAAATACTATAATTTTGTAAATCCTGAGGACCTAACTCATATCTATGCAAACACCTAGCAATATTTCAATTTCCTTTCCTTTCTGAAGACAAGCTTGAAAGCAGCTTTTTCAAGAGTCAGGTAAAAACTCACTATTTTTTCTTGGGTTTTTTTTATTTAAGAGGATATGGTTTGTATGAGGGATGCCAAACTAAATGCAGTTGTATAGCAAAAATATGGAAGTAAATAAAGCCTAGGATTTCTTGGAAATAAGCAGATCACATAATTATCAACAAAGATTGCGAAGTGTTCACTTCAAAAAGCTTCATAAGAAATTAAACACATGCTGTATCAGTGCTACTCGTTATTTCTCCATGTTTTACTGATTTAAAAATATGTCATACAAAGAACAATGCAAAGAAACCTCAAACAATCAAAAAACTCCAAACAAACAAGAGCTATGGCTCTTTTTTCTTTTAAAATTGTCCCAAAAAAAGGTTTTTACTTCAAAAGGTTTTTTATTTCTCTGTAGAACAAGGTGTTAATCACCTTGTTACACTCCAAGCTGGGATAAAGAAACCCTCACTGGGCATACTTCTTCTTCTTCAACACATGCATGTAAACAATTGCTTCTGGCATGGAAGTTCATTGGAAGGTAATTCAAAATAGAAGTTCATTATAAACATTTAGTTTGTTTCTGTTAACATCAAACCAAAAAAATTTGCAAGTTTTTTCTTTTATGAATCTGTATGCCCTGAAACACTGGAGCCTACAGAAGGAGGGGTCACGCTGCCTTCTTCAAAAAACTAAGTGATGGCTTTCCTTCCCCATGATCTGATTGAGATTGTGGCCTTATATGCAAGGCCTTAGACAATGTCAAACAGAATATTAAAATCGAATATTTTCTACTCTTTTGACATGTGTTTTTAGATTTCAGGCATTTTTCCCACATTTGTTCCCGTGCTATAAGTGAAATAATTTCATGCCACATAAATATGCTGACTTTAGTGTAAATTCAGATATTCATATGAAAATATTTTAAGATTAGCTTGAAATGGCTTCTAAGTACTTCTAAAATAAACCTATGACAGGATAATAGCTGTATTATCTGTAATAGTAAATCTACTACTAACAGATCATAGAACCTGTACTATGCTGGGGAAGTATGACTTGGCCTGACTTACCCTCATTTTTGAGCATGTTCTAATAACATTTGAGCTGAAGTGAGTTGCAGACACCCTAACCCAAACAGGTTTAACAGATGGTACAATGATGACCTCACACTGTGGTCTAGACAGGCTAACAAAATGACTGTGAAACAGAAAGAAGCCTCCAGAGCAAGATAAAATACAGTCTTTGGTGAAGATGAACAGTAGACCTTTAGGTTATATAAGAAATTTATACATTAAATTTAAGTATGTTTTATAGAATAATAGTTTTTCTTGAGATGTGATGAGACCACATTGATGGCTGCACCTGTTGGATAAAACAGAGGTTTGAACAGATTTTCAGACTTACTACTGACACAAACTCTGGATCTCCTCTACAGTCCACAAGTCCAGCAAAGACAAGCCAGAGATAACTACTGACTTTAAATCTACTCTATGTGCTTTCTTTTGAAAGGATATTTTCCAAAACTGGTTTTTCCCTAGGCAGCAAAATAATGGATAGAAATGACTGGCGTGAAACATGGAGATTTTTTCTTTCAATGGTAATTTTTTCCTTTAAAACTTTTAATTTTAACAGTTAATAATAAAAAAAAATCTAATTCTGAATTGGAATATTCTTATTTTTTACTTTTAATTCAATTAATTTTGAAGTAAAAGAAAAGTATTTTTGATTGTTTCCTGGTGCCTAGCTCAGGGCTTGAGAGGCAACCCACAGAAAGGTGCAGTTAGTGGACAGATTACAGGGTGCAGAAAATGTAGAAAAAGCCATGGTTGTGACTGATTACAGGTTTTTTCACATGAACTTCATCTTGACAAATGGATGAATACATATTTTTGTACTAATTTGAAGGAGCTTCAAGTCACGGTCTTATTTTAAAGAGAAGATGGCTCAAAGAATTCCTCCTTTTTTTATGGAGGATGTATTTAAGCACAAAAGAAACTTTGTAAACAAGCAGAATAACAACTTTTTATGACTACAAGCTTTTGTTAGCTAGGAATAAGCTAAGGAGAGTGATGAACAAGCTGTGTAGCTCTCACCTTGTGACATCTAATAAAATCTTCAAATATAATCACAACAGCACTCAAGTTTAAAGAGAACACTTTACTATTGCACTTCTATCCTGTACTTTTTCTAAATTTCCCTATACCCAGAAAGGGTCAAATTTCACAGTAGTAGTGTCTGTGAGTGTGGCAGAGCTGTGCTCATTTCCATCACCTGAAATTGGTGTGAAGGAAACTACACCAAACAGAACCAGCTCAACACTTCTGCCTCAGTTTGTGAAAGTGAACTAAGGCTTTGTGGCACATAGAGAAGCAGTACTCCATAGTGAGGCCAAATATGCAGAGTCTGATTCCAGTAGAGTTAACTTGGTCACATTTTGAACATCTGTGAACTCTAATGTGAATTGAATGTTAAGTAAATCAACTTATTTTATTAGTAGAGCATGGCATATTGCCATTTATTTCAACTCAACTTCTTTTCCACATCACATGCCTTTTCATACATACCTGAAAGATGCTATTTCTGGAATAATTTCCAAGGGTTTTGCTATGTTTATGGAACTGGTTCTAGTATTTTCTCAGAAAATCTGGCTAGTTACACTGTGTGCGCGAAACTTTCACAGCGGAGAAAAAACTATGAAATCAACAAGAGCGAAACAACACAGAGATGACTCTGGTCAAGTTTAAAATTCCTTCTTTAGCCTGTACTGGGGAAGTCTTTCGGGTTGGAAGGCAGATGTTGAAAAATAACAGTAAAAGTCAAACAATTAAAGCACAAATAGACAAGTTAGTGAGCATATGTTATTGCAGAGCTGAATGTTGCCTAGTCTGCGTCTCAGAAATAATTTTGGGAAGAAACATAGGAGCTAGGGAGCAAGAAATATTTTCTGACTATTACTGATGTTAAAAAATGGGCAGCTACTTGAAAATGCTCAGTGGCTTGGAATGTCAGCCCAAGCACTGGGGAATGACTTTGTGGAAAGGTTTGCAGCCAAAATCATCCAGTGCACATCCATGCTTCCAAATCACATATTCCAAAGGCATGCTAGGTTATTGTGTGACCTGCAAATAGGACACACATGCACATACAAGGACTTGGGTTTTTGCTGACAGTCTAAGTCTCCTTAGACCTAAGTCTTCCAAAGTCTCATTAGGACACCAGTCTTTGAAAGGATTACAAACACAACATAATTTACACTACCAGCACACTTTACCACAGGGCTATGATCTCCACCTAGAGCTGTAGGGACAATAAATGTATCTGAGCTAAATTGTGCCTTAAGGCAAATACTCTGTGGATTCTATGTCCTTTCTGTTACATCTTGTGATGTTTTTCTGTACTCATCTACCCATCCCATAAGACATCCATGTGAGCAGCTCTGTGGTTTTATTTTCATGTTTAAATCCAGTTGCTGTAATCAGCTTTTTTGAAACCTAAACTGCAGTTGTTGTGACCATACTAAAGTACAGCTTTTCAGGCTCAGCCTGTAACTCTGCTGTTAGAGGTTTAAACCTCAATGTAGAGAAAGTCTATAATGAAAGTGAAGCTCTCTTTCATTTCCTATGATTCAGCATAGCTGTACTTGAGAATTACCTAGTTTTGCTTCCCATGCTGTGACAGTTGAGACCTGCCCTCCAAGTGCTGGTGGAAGGCTATGGACTTGCCAGCTCAACATTTTAGATGGTATCACAGTCATGGAAAACCTCTGCCTTAGTGCTGGCTTGGAGGCAGTAACAAATACACCAAGTAAGTATGTGGAGTGGCTTTTAAGGACTCTGCTCATGAACCTCATCAAAATCACGTTAATTTCAGAGGCAACATGATTGTATAATTATCTCAGTGCATTTCAGATTAATTGACAAAGGCATTCTTCTTGTTTAAAGTCTTACTGAAAATATTAAGACTCATGGTGTAAGGAGGTACTAAATGCAGACACAGAATCTTTTGGACTCAATAAGTTGACTTCTGACCACTAGTTGTACTACATTACTACTTAAATGAAGACACAGAAATAAGTGTTTTGTCCCTTAAATGAGAACATCCTCAGTAAATTTTGCTGTAAGAATAACACTAAGAATTATATAGGATGGATCTTTTTAACAGTTTGTTTCTAAAGGATGTTTAGTTGAAGGCCCCTGAGTTTAGTAGCTGTCTCTCAATGGTATTTCCTGCATTAAAAGTCCCTGTGAATAGCCTTTCATCCTTCTGTTCCAAAAATCAGAAATACAAAACAAGCTTTGCAGGAAACCAAATTCTGGAATAGCTCTAGCTGTGACACCTAGGAAATCAGTCTGGTTCCAACCCCTGTGAAAAAAAGACGCTTCAGCCTACCAATGCTAAGAACAAAGGCTTTGTTTGTCTTCCCAGGGAGTACTGATATGCATCTTCAATATGTCTAATTGCATCAATATTCTGTCAAAGTGAATCCCTTAATAGTAGCTGCCGAAACAGTGACAACCCACCAGCTGCTAAAGATGTTTTTAAAACTGTTTTAGAAGTGACAAGGCAAATGTCTGATGGCAATTTTTAAATTAGATCAGATTTTTCAGCTGGTGGTTGTCAGGTCTTTCTCCAGTGCAGATGCAGTTAAGGCCTTCTATTCATCAGGTACTTAAGTACCATTCTTTTAGTCATCTTAGAATAGCATTCTGATTGCTTCTGACAGATCATTTGGTTGCTTGGATTGGGGGAATTCAAGTTTCTTTTTCCCACTTGCTTTAGGCCTTACAGCAGGAAAGACTAGTCATGAGTTTGCTATTTATTGGTACATCTGGACAGTGTATTGTTGAATTCAAAACCTAAATTAAAAATAAGGGGGAAGAGGGGTGACATTCAGTTTAACTGAAATGCAAATTTTTGTATTTAAAAGAAACATAAAATTAGTTCCCATTAATGCAAAATGTTTTCTTTAGTCTAAATGTTTAACTTTATACATATTTTGTCCTGTAAAAATTTTTAAATGAGAAATTTATTTTCAAAATAAAAACTGAATGTTTTTATTTGGAAATATCAAAATAAACTGTAAATTTGGCTAAAATATATTTTCTCTTTGTGGTGTAATTTATACCCTATATCTAAATTCTGTGTTCTATTTTATATAATCTTTTGTTTTCACTTTATTTATATAATTATAGTATAAAATTATTCTATATTATTATATTATATTTATATATTATATAAATATATAATTATTTATATGTTTTTATATTATTATCATTCAGACTTACCTATAGAAAAATAACTGAATTTTTGAAGTTCAGTTTGTTTCATGTAACTTTTTTTAACTTTTAATGTTTTATTACTTTTTTTCCTATGTATATTCTAAATCTAGATGGTGTCAAGCAATATTTGGACTAAAAGAATTTCAGAATACTGCCTTATTTATGTGAAAGTATTAATAACTGAAGGGAAGAGCTCACCTATGTGTAAGATCATGCTTCTCTTTTTTGCTTCTACTAATATAACTAATACTTCAGTACAAAAGCTACAGAGTTAGAATGCTTCTGATTTGCTTTTAAACGGCATTGGTTTAGTTTTAGATGGCAATCTAAACTCTAGGCTCTGTATACTTCTTTCTTTGCTTATATATAGCTATGATTTAAGAAATACTAGGGAATCTGAATATTACAAATAAGATACCTTATTTGGACTTAGTTTGAAAGGATTTAAGGTCATCTCTTATCTGAAAAATACTTTAGGTATGTTATGCAAACATAGGGAGGTATAACAGCCGCTTGGGGTTTTGTATAGAACTGCTTTGTCAGACAGAAACTAGTGTTATCAGACTAAAAAATTGTGCTGTGAACTCTAGTATTAAAGTAGCCAGTGAACCTCCCAATGTGTGTCTCTTGGCTGACTGACTTTGGCTTTAAGAAAGATACAACTTCAAAATAAGGCTTTTCTTCTGACTAATATATTCATCAGGTTTCAGTCTTGTGTGACTTATACAGGATTATCTGGAGGCTTATAAGGGGTGATCTCTTGCTGTAGCATTTCCTTTGACTGATCTTGCAAGGTCTTTCTTTCTCCTCTCTCCCTCCGGCTCCCTATTTTTAAGAAGCTGGTAGGAACATAACTATTGTTGAAAACTCTCAGCCTGTGTCAAATCTGGTTGAACCAGTTGGCCCATTTTCACAAGTCCTTGCAGAGAAGGAGACACTCAGATGCAAACAGAGACTGTACAACAGCATGTTTCTTGCACTGGAAATCAGTTAAATCAACAATAACCAAAAACTTTATTTCTTAAAATCCTGTAAATCCTGTAAAATTTATGCCAAAAGTACTGCAGTTATGAGGCTGAAAAATGCACTCACAGAGTTTTGTTTTCCACCAGCTTTCAGTGGGGTGCTGTTATTGAGACTCCTGCCTCCTTGTCAGGCTGACATCTGTTTTTTGTGCTTGAGAAACCCAGCATGGTCTTGAACCACCATTTCAGACAATTATGCAGTGTGCTGATTGCTTTCCTCCCTTGTTCTCTTTCACTCATGAATTTGACAATGTAGCAACTGAGCCTGATGGTTTGGACACTTCAGGAACAGGGCTTGAAAGGGGAGGAAACTCTCCTTCCGTTCAGCCTTCCTGGCAATAAATAACTGCCTTTCTTTTTTTAAATGCAACTTTGAAATTCAACTGCCAATATTTCACTTTGAGGCTCAGGAGATTCTTGAGACTTAAACTCTTCTACGTTTATCTTCAACATGTCTTGGAGCTGTAACATAGGGAGTTTTCCTCAGTTTGCAAAGACCATTAGTAACATGTGCTGGCAGGCCAGCTGTGCTCAATGCAGGTTTCAGTGATGTTCCACCAACCTTCATTTAACATTCGTGGTTCTGTGGCCAGGGTATTAATTCAGAGCATTTCTGGGGAACAGCATCTTGGGTGGGCTGTAGGAGGATGTAATAGAACTAATTATTAAATTCAACTTTCTGTAGAGAGGACAGCAAAGAAAATACTGATTTATTAAATTTAATCCAGCAAGGTAGACACTGATGTATAATTCACCAGATTGGCCCCTCCCTGGAGCTGCGCATGACAGGTATGTTGGGGAATGAGAGAGGGCAGCCCTTCTTTGCTGGAGCTCTTTATAAAATTCTATTTCATATCCTATATTTAAAGTTTGCTGTGACATATATACTACTGCAATGAGAGAGAACCAGGCAAGCTGAAGACTTGAGTCCTGAGTATCGATATCTTGTTAATAACACTGCTCACTATGATAGTTACTTGCACTAAAAATAATTCTTACTAAAGTTTGCACTGATAGTGATTTTTTTTTCTAGATCAGAGTGCTAGTTATAGGATATGTATTAGACATTTGGTCTATAAAATAAAGCATCGACCAGTAAGCACAGCTCTATCCAAAGGGCTTTTTCTATATAACTTGGCTCAGCTGACCATAGAATGGGAGAGTCTCAGGAGTCACAATAGCAGGAGAAAACAAAAATAAAGCTACAGGATTAACTGTTAGTTATTTCAACTTGAACCACTGTATTTATTTTACCTGTTGCTTCTTGAATGTGCTGGGGAGCAGTTTGAGGAAAGAGAATCAAGACCTATAGTAGGCACTAACTCACCCAAACCACTGTGCCTTCAATTTTAGAAATTAAAATAAATATTAAACGTGTATGTCATCATACACAATCGCGAAGAACACAAGGATGCCTCAGACTTTCTTCATGGCACTGCTGGCATGCAGTAATTGTCACATTAGCCAGCACAATTTGAATGAAACTGAGTCAAATTTAATTAGCTCTTCTTTAAAGCATTTCTTCACCCATAGCACTTGTAGTCTTTAGGATCCTGCTGCACAATTGTAATGCTGTACACAAAATGCTGTTAGGAGATCCCCATTTGAGATCTGCCCAAGTTTACCATCACATACTGTAACTCTTACCACAGTGGTGCTCTGGTTTCTGTTTGTCACTTTCTTCTAGGGTATCTTTGCATCCTTTTTCACATGGTACTATATGACAGCCTGGCTGGTCCAGCCCTTAACCCTGGGAAATGTCTTTCATGGATTTGACCATATTTTGATGTTGAGCTTTTTTCCGGCAGATTTTTGTTCCATATCTGTCTGCAGTCATTGCTGCATTGCCTGTACCAAATTGCTTGTCTCTCTTCAGCTTCTCTGAAACTTTTTGCTCCTCCTTCATTGATCAAATGTTATTGACCATTAAATACAGTTTTGGGTTTTAGTTCTACTTTATTTTAGTGAAGTGCTACAAAGCAATGAATGTAAAATGCTACTTTATTATTTTAGTTCTGTATTTAACATAAGTAGTCTTCCACAATTACAGCTTGCTTTCTTAATTCTAATAATTGAAATCACAAAATTACCTGCCAGACTTACAGAAGGTGCTCTATTTCAAATTCAAAATTGCTGTTTGAATTATACTGAATATGACTGAAATACTTCCAGAACATTTTAATTGTTCCTTAATGACAGAAAAATATTTTCCTAAAATAATCTTCTAATCTTCATTAGCTTCACAACTTCATATACAGCAAGATTTTTTTCCCCCAAGAAGACTTTGTGCTGCCAAGCTTCCCGTTCAAATACCTTTTTTTCCTAGGTTAGGAAAGCTTAGGTAACAAAATGTAGATGCTTCTTTCTCAGTGCAAACCATTTGCTTACTCACCGTTATTTCATCATCTTTCAAGGAAAGTGCCACAGACTGAATGTGCAAGATACTCTTCCTAGGTTTTATTGCAGTTATTCATGATGATGAAATCATAAACTACGTCACCTTCCCAGACTTATTGCTCAAAATCCAGAGGTCTTTATCTTGAATCCTTCCCACCTTTTTAATAATTGTTTCAGTAAAGAAATCTATTATTTCTTTCACATTCACATTCCACTCATCTTGAATGCAATTCAGTCTTTCTCACTAGAAAACCCAGAAAACTGACCTAGATGAATATTGGCCTTCCTAAGCAGAACAGCTAGGTAAAATAACCTGTATATTTTCCTAATTAGGAT
This sequence comes from Geospiza fortis, assembly GCF_000277835.1. NCBI lineage: Eukaryota > Metazoa > Chordata > Aves > Passeriformes > Thraupidae > Geospiza > Geospiza fortis. Next base: position 18,784,044 of record NW_005054298.1, on the reverse strand, counting down.
GGGAAATTGTAAAGAAATAGGAGTCCTTTGATGCAATTAAATCTGTTTTCAGGATTTCTAATTACAATTCCTGCTTTCTCATTTATGGGAGAGTTCAAAACACAAGAGTACCTTCCTGCTCCAGTCTCTTCAAGCCAGCACCCAGTACAAAGGGCACAGGCTTTCCTGAGCGTGGTTTAGAGCTGCTTTGGGCTTTGTTTTTATGTTGTTCCTGAACTCTTGCCGTTTTTCCTTTGAACAGGCTCCTATACACTGCCAGGTTCCCTGATCAGAATGCAGAATGTTCTCTGCCCACAATGCTTAAACTGCTGAGCAACCTTGCACATACCTTTGGTTTGTGAAAAAAACATTTGCTTAGTAGCTTCTTATAGACTATTTATTGAAAGATGGTGGTTAAGCCTTGCAATTTCAACCCAACCTACAAATGGTATATGAAGGACCACCTCCGTAGCATGCAGGAGATCACCTCTACATGTTCTTGATAAGGCCTACATATTCAAAATATGAAACATTTGTTGCTCTTACAGTGAAACTGCATTAAAATTTTACTCCAAATGGTGTTACCAAGTGTATGTAAGACTGCTAATGGCAGACCTTGGTGAAATTCCACTGTCCCTGTAATGTTTGAAAAGACAGAAGAAAGTCTGAACAATGTTGTCTCTGTTTTGGAAAGACTGTTATATCAATAATAAGATTTTATTTTATTGTAAAATCATGATTAGGGTAATTTGAAACTGTATCATAGATTTTAGATCAAGCTGTGAAATATCATAACATAGATGTTAGATCAAGCTTGTGACTTCAAGTTAAGCCAGAGTCAATTGGGATGTCTGGGAAAATGTATAAATTTCATCATAGACTTGAGTAATAAACCAGTGAAGCTTTTTTTTTTCAAGGAGCTAAGTATTTAGACTTCTAAATAACTGTTACACAATTTGCTGCCAGGTGCCAACAACAGTTGCCAGGTAATTGGTAACTACCAGTACTCTTCTGTGCTCTTCTAATAATTTTGTGTGAGCTTTATTCATATGGAAGGAACTGCAATCGAAATTAAACAGTCGTCCAAATCCCGTCTTTGATAAATAGGTTGAAGCCAGTGCTTTTATTTGGGCTAACAAACGAGAGAACTGAACGTATGGAATATTGCTTTCTAAACTGCGGTTATTACTGCCTGGGGCTATCAATGATGAGCAAGAGTTTCCCGGTCTTGGGGAGCTGCAGTGACTTCCCGCCCGGGGAGCGTGCGAGGGAGCCCCGCGGGCTCAGCCCCGTTCCTGCGCGGACACGTCAGGGTGTCCAGGGGCAGCAGGTGGATCCTCCTGTGCTCTGATACCGACCTGCTCGGGAGCGGCTAACACCAACTCGATTTTTGAAAGGAAGAGGGGGAAAAAGAAATGTTTGGCACTGTTGTTACTTCAGCTGTCCGAGCCTCGGTCGCGGCAGCTGTCGCTCTCCGCGCCGCGCTGGCCGCCCGGGTTTGAAAGTAGCGCGCAGCATCACAGCAGCTCGGCGCTCGCGTTTCTCCAGCGTCCCTCGCCACATCGTCTCCAGCTCCCCCGGCGGAGGCACCGGTGAGCGCTCCGCGCCCACCGGCGCTGCCCCGCGCCGGCAAGCCTCGCCGACATGGCATCACCCGAAAC
>NW_005054298.1:18774984-18781711 GCF_000277835.1 Geospiza fortis | reverse complement strand
GGGGCTGCCCGCCGCCGCATCCCCCGCCAGAGCCGTCAGGTCGGTGCCCGGGGAGCAGCTGGGTCCGCGCGTCCCTGCCGACACAATGGGCTTTATCCCGCAGAGAGGTCTTGGGCTGCGATTCCCAGCCCGAGTTTCGGATGCGTGTCACACGCCGGCGAGGCCCCGAGTTAATGGAAACTCTCTGTCTCTCTGCAGATGGCTTTCCGGATACCGCGATCCGCGCTGGGGATAACTCCCGATGTGGCCATTCACGAGCTTTGATTTCTTTCTCTCCACGTAGCGTCCCCTGCGTTCCATTTCAATGCGAGCAGGGAGGCTGACTGAGTGAAAGGCTGCTTTTGGGATCTTCTGTGGGATATACACTGCCTGGTGTTGGAGGGTGGAAGCTTTGTGCTAGGGAATCGTTCTTCCCATTCTTCGTAAGGAGTGGTGGAAGCTTTCTCTTCAACAATGATGAAAACCGAAGGCAAGGGGGAGAGGACTTTAAGAAGTGCTTCTCCACACCGAAATGCTTACAAATCTGATTTCCATGCTATCAAATGCTCTTTTGATGGTGTAAACAATCCTGACAACGCTTCCAACAAAACAGGCTTGCATCAGAAGCTGAGCACCTCTTCCAATGGCGGGGGAAGTGACCCACACAGTCGAGGCAGAGCTGCCACTTACGGTAACAGAGTACACAAGATCAAAAATATGTTTCTGCAAATGGGAAGCTCTTGTGAAAGCAATCCACCAGCTGAGACTAAACTGATTAGCCGGGCCACAGCAGCAGAGTATGGATCTTCTCCAGGTAGTCCATCTTTTCTCATTGTCCAAAAAAATAATCTTCTTAATACAAGTACCAGCCCCAGTGGCAGTTCTGTGGATTCATTGTCCGTGTCTTCTGCTGCTGACAAAGTCATCCGTAGCAACGATGAGGCAGACTTGGACAAAGTAGCCCTGGCAGAAAAATTTTCAGAGACCAGGAAGCTCTTCGAGAGAAATATAAAACAGCGGAGCTCAGTGGACAGATATTCCCCCAGCAAATGTGAAAGAAGTGAAGATAAGAGGAGACATGGTTCAGCTTCTGATTGCAGCAATGTGGTGGACCACTTCAGTTTTAATACAGAAGCAAGTCCTCCAGTTGCGCTGGAGAGGGCTGAAAATCAAAGTAATGAGGAGTTAAAGCAGCAACATAGTAATAGTGGTTCCAAATCTTCCTTCCTGAATGCAGGGCCCATATCTAGGAGGCTAGAAAGCTTTCTGGGTGACAGTGATACTGAAGAATCCAAAGAAACTTCCAAAAATGATAATTCTCCAAGTCAGGACCCTTTGAGAGGCCAGCAGACTTTGAATTCATCTGCTATTGCTGAAGGATGCCTGGAGAAAGGTGCATTCCCCAAAGTGCCTGAGATCTGCAGAGATGAGCCAAGCAAGGCACTGGGAAAAGACAAAAGCGAGCGACTGGTACTTGAGAGAAGCCCGTGGAATATGGGCAGTATGCCTGCTCAGCAGATATCAGATAGTGTTTGCTCCTGGGTTTCTCCCACAGAGGTAACTTGCACAGAGCTGCCTGCACAAGATGAAACCTCAGGGCATGAAAAAAAAGGTTTGGAGAAAGATCACGTTGATGAAGAGAATCAGAAGCTCGTATGTGATGTACAGGAAGGGAAGAGAAGCGACTATGCCTTGGAAGTGGTAGAAGAGTTTATGGATGGCAGCAAGACCATTTGGGAAGAAGAAGGAGATGGGATGTCTGTAAGAGATGGTCCAGTTCCACAAGTACAAGATGTTCTAGAGCAGGAAGAGAGTACTGGAGAAGAGGAGCAAGTGTTAGAAAAGCAAAGTGAGGACTTCAGTGATTTTGGAATAGAGAATGCAGCTTTTGATGATGACAGGTACACAGAATCAGAAAACCAAGAGCCTGAAGGCAAAGAAATTTTGGAGGGAGAGGAGGACTATATGTATGACAGTGAATATGAGGAGTTTCCTGGACTTTCTGAAGAGGAAGATCCAGTGCCAGACCGAAAAGTCAAGTTCTCAACAGCTCCTATCAAAGTAAGTACATTTGAGTTTTCTTTTTTCTTTTTAAATTGTTTTGCAGTCAGAAATACTCAGGAAATACATTTTGGGGTTTTTGTGGTTTTTTTAGGTTCTAAAAGCATTTAAGAAGTGTAAATTTATAGCTTTTTTTCAATGCTAAGTATGAGAGAAGCTACCACTTCAGAAAATTTATTAGTTAGTCTCAAGTGATTTCTTAATTACAGCTGCTTCAGAAGATAGTGTAGTGAAGTACATTAGATTTTACTTGCTGGACTTTTTCAGCAGCAGATACAAACACCTTGACCTTTAATACTTTAATTTTTTTTAGAATTGAGGCGTTGCATTAGGAATTACTATTTTCAGCTTTCCTTTTGGCACAAAAGTTTAAAAAAAATCTAAAATACCCCCCCCCCCCCCCGAAAACTTTGATATTCAACTTCAGACTTGTTTATGGAATTAACTATAAGAAAATATCAAATGAGTGGTTCTCATATTTTAAGATTCTAGAATTCTCTCCAATAATAATAATATATATGTTGTTTGGCTCTAATACTGATAAGGTGAATAAGCCGTAGGAGTGTTAACATGATTATTTTGGAGTTACGAAGTTGCAGATGTCAAAGTTATAGGGCAGACTGGCTAATGAGGAGTAGTGAAAGTTCTAACTTTAACAAATTAAAAAGATTTATGTGTCTGATCTTCCCCCACCAAAAATACCCACAAAATAAGTTGCTCCACAACTCAAACTATATTTACACATAGTCTCTTGCAGACTTGAATAATTCTAGTCTTTGTTAAACTTTGGAAGGAGAATTGGGAGACATGGACAAGGGTGGAATGGGGGACTGTACAGACTTTCCTCAGCATGCTTTTCTACTGTCCCATGACTGAAAGAAATAACTTTTAATAAACAGCTTTTACACTTTGTTTTTAGAGTCAGGACTCATTTTACTGATCAGAGGGAGGTAAAAATTCTGTTGACTCTTGAACTTCCCACAGCACAGAGCTGTAATTTCCCAGTTTGCTAATACACTCTAGTGCTGTACCCCAGAAGATGTTTTGATTGTGGCAAAAAAAATTGGCAAAATGTGAGTTTTGTTGCATGTGGGTTTTTTTATAGTCTCTCCATAGACAAGCTGACTTTATATGGCTTTCTTCTAGTTGATGTTGCTTTAGTGGTGACCTGGAGCAGTGAAGGGGAGAGTGCTGCTATTGAAAACTGCATAATGAGTCTGGTTAGGGCTGGGAGAGAGCCAGAGGGGCATCAGTCCATTTCTACATGCATTTGTGCACTCAGTATTTGAGCAAAGTGCCGTGTAGAGTCTACTGTAAATGTGTTAAGTGACTTCCTGCTGTAGGCAGGGTTTTCCTGATCATTGCTGATTTCCTACTGGAGCAGTGGCCCTTAACAGACTTTTGCCTTCTTTGCTGTGTCTATGCCAGACATAGTTGAAAGCCCTAGTAGAAATCTCAGTGCCAACTGTGATGGTAGCTCTTGTGTAGGCAAAACTCAAGTTTTGGTAACAAGCACTGTTGAATTATAGCTGCTTCTCTGAAAGCTACAGGAAGCAACCTGTCTCAGATTATCATTTACACAATCAAGAGATGAATGGTTAGAAGCAACTGGTAGCGGTTTCCTATGAAAAATAACATAGTACTTGCCAGAATGCCCCGCTTGGATTGGCAGAATAAACTGTACTTAATAGCAGTAGGGTTATTGAGATACTTTTTAAGGCCCTTAAATTGAAGCTTGTGATACTTGGCTTCTTTTATCCCCTTTCAGTGAAACTTGACTGTATCTTTCCTACGTCTGGTGTAGAGATCTCTTTCTGTGTGTCATTTTCAATAGGTTTTCCCTCTTTTTTCTTTCGCCTAAGCAATGATTTCTGTTCCCATGTCTGCCTTTTTGCTTCATGTTTTCTATGATAATTAGTGGGAATAAGTCCTGGTTATATGGTTTTTGGGATTTGTATTCTATAAAATAAAGAATCCCAACTTTTTATGCCTACCCAGAACTTTCTTTAGTTCTGTATTTTTAATATCTCAATAACCTTTTAGAAAATCCCGGTTTTACCTCACAGAAGGAAATATCTCCATCTTTCTTCATAGATGGTGCACCTTAAATTGGAAGAGGAAAAAAAAATCTCAGTGGTAGCTAAAAGATTATTCCTGGGCCCTACCACAGCTTAGAGCAGTGCCATAGTGAGAAGTTTATCCTAGTAGCTTCTTCTTTCAGCTTTATTTAGACTAATAAGTTGAATAAAATGTGAGTGCCATTTTCAGACATTTGTAGCCGCTAGAGAAGGTCTGTGATTCTTCTCCTCACAGATGTTCCTGAGAGAGGCCAGGCTCCCCTTGCATTCTTGCTGCTTTCATTCTGAACCTCTAGTGATGACAAAGAAACCATCTGTGTCTCTTGCAGTTGCTGTTTAGCAGGTATCTAGTAGAGTTGAAGAATTCAAAATGTTCTGAATGTATTGAACAAGAAAAAGCACATTCTCAGATCTGCAGTGTTCTGCAGTGAGGGAGCTTTGACTGTTTAATTTGAAATATGCAAAAGGGAGGTTGGATATGACTGTTGGTAATGGATAGAACTTAAGGCACCTTAAAAATAGCATTTATACTGCTGCAACGAAGAGAACTTGATTAATATTTCTGTTTCAGAGCTTCTAGTCAGTTGTAATATTGGCAAGGTCTTTGGGTAAAAGAAGGAGACTGTGGAGCTCCCAGGGGTAGCTAACATTGTTAGCACTGCATCTGACCTGTGGTGGAGGTCTGTAATTGTTGACGTCTGAAGCAGGCCTTGAGAACATAATTTGATCTGATAATTTCAGGAAAGATGGAACATAATTACACAAATACTCTGTTATTTTGTGTTGCCCTGTGCCTGTGAAAGCAAGCACCAGATGAGACTTTTAAAAAGAAATGTTTAAATTCCATAGAAGCTGTTGATAAACGACATACGGGTTTTTTTACTTGCTGTGAGTGACCAGACTCGCTAAGTCCTGCTGCTGTTTGATCTTTCCAGACCCTGGGGAACATTTTATCTCGGTTCTTGTTTTCCTGGAGTAGTTTAGAGAGTGATACAATACAGTTATTAGCAGAACTTTGCAGCCTGGGTTTCTGTTATGGTACCTGAGCAATTTTTAGTCTCTTGTTGCCACATATGAAGCCAGTAAGGAATGTAAAGCACACTCTGCAGTCCAAGGTATTTGCAAGGGAACTGAATTTGCCTTTGTCTTGAAGTTTTCTGAGTAAACTGTGTAAACAATCAGCATTACGCACAAGGCAAATAACATCAGGTACTTCTTCTGTCATCCCTTTATATTTCATTTTGCCTTTGTAATGTAGATGTTAACTTGCTGTCAGTTATGAGATTACCTTGAAAGGCTTTAATTAACATAAATGTAATGACTGAGTGCTGTTTGATGTTTGTAATTTTGAAACTTTCTGTTTGGAAAACAAATGCTTGTTTTCAAATTGATTTCTTGAGATGTTTTCACCTCTGACTGTGTCAAACTTTGTCCTCCAAGCCTTTAATAGCACAGTGACTAACTTCTGCAATGATTTATGATCCTTAGAAATTATGTAGTTCAGGTAAGCTGAAAAGATAGTACAGCTGCTGCTGCTGTTTGCTTCTGTTTAGTTATCAGTTTTATCTGGTTTATGTTGCATGGGAGTGTCTGTTCCCAGCTTTTTGTGAATAATCATATATTTTGAGCTGGTTTAGTCAAGAAAACAGTTTTAAAAAGTAAACAGAACAACCCCCAAACCTTTATAAAGGCATTACTTTTATATTTGTCACAGCTGAGCATAAATTTGTTTCATAAGGAAACTGAAAGCAGTTTCACAGTCTGTGTGTTGTCCTAACCAGCCTAGTTTCAGCTGCTTCTGAGAGAATATGGGAATCCTTCCTAGTATTGCCATTTGTCTTGCACATCACAGTAAAGCTGTTCTATGTATAGCTGGGCACAAATGGTGGTGGTGTTCAGCCTTTCCTATTCTTCAGTGTTTTTAGTACAAAACTGCTTACTGTGGAAGTTAATGAAGAACTAAATGAGATAACCTTTGAATTAGATTTTGACAGCATACCTGCAAATGCTTTTAGAAGATGCACTTTTAGGACACGCACAAATTTTCTAGGTCAATGTGTAGACTCTGGTGTTTTAACACAATGTTGCAGTGTAGTGCTTCAGCTTCATAGAGCCTCTGAGTTTGGAACCGTTTGTTCGTGTACTTACGATGTCATACACAACAAGGGGTACAAAATGCACTGCTTGGTTGAAGGTACCCAAACCCTGGACTGTGTTCAGCTGTTAGAAAATTGATAGCTGGTCAATTGTCAGCCATTGCTCAAGCACGTCAGTAAAGTACTTCTGTGGCATTAAGAAACGAGTATGTGATGTCGGTGAGGGTTGACAAAGGAAAATAGAGATTTGATTTGAGAGTAGATTTAAACAGAATTGACTTATATGTGGGAATTAATATTTTGTTTCTTGACAGAAGTAACGTGTTTTTCTGTACTGCTTTGTTTGGGATCTTTTCCAATGACAATTTGCTTGTTTAAAGTCGTAGATTTTAATTGTTTTGAAGCTCTGTTTATCAACATTATGACATTTGTAATGTAACATCAAAACAACTTCTCTTCATATTTTCATCTCAATCTCTCCATGGTGCTTTTCAGTGACTTTTCACAAAAAAT
>NW_005054298.1:18767333-18774964 GCF_000277835.1 Geospiza fortis | reverse complement strand
TGCAACTTAACAGGAAGAGAGATTAAAAATATGGATAATAACTGGAGGAAGAAGGTATATATTTTCACACACATTTGAAATTTTTTCTTACTTTGGGTTTTTTTTTGAGTAAATATAATCTTTAAACCTTTATTGAAAGTTCAGTTTTCATACAAGTAAAATGTTTCTTAAGTTAAATGTTTATTAAGCCTAAATGCATTTAATTCTTCTTATAGGTTTACCTGTGTTACAAAGTTCTGTACTGAATCTCTTGGGTGCCTTTATGGTTCTCGTTTTTTGAGGCTATGATGGTTGTTCAGCTGTCTGGGAAAAAGCTCTTTCAACTCAAGCTGTCTTTGGCTTTTTTCTTTTTTTTAATCATGCATCTTCTGATTTGATTTTTAGTAAATGTTTGATATGTAATTTTTACAATAGTAGATTGATTTGGCACTTCAGGAGTCTTTGGATAAGAGTTCTGTGCCAGGACATGAGGCTGTAGATCAGAAATCTGAATTGGAACAGAAAAAGTAAAGAATTTCTTTTTATATCCTGGCTCACTGCTGGAGCAGCTTGACTCTCTACATAATTATGTCAGTGTATTTCTAACTGAATTATTCTGCAGATGCAGTTAGACAACATACCAGCTGACCTGCTTAATGTATTTGATTATGCTAGAAAACTATAGAAAAATAAGAGAATGTTGAGGTTGTGGGGATCAGGTGAGGTTATCACCTGCCTGTCCTCACTCTCCTTTTCAGTCCCTCTAGCTTTGAACTTCTAGCAATTTCACCTGGATTTATTAGGAAGGAGAGAGGTGTTTTAAAAGGTACTCTTAAAGTACTGGTTGGTTTGTGGGAAATTAGCACTTGTATCAGAGGTGCATATTCATGGCCTCACTGAGATAGGGCTGCAGCTTTAGTTTAAGTTAGTTGTTCATTTTGGCTTAATGTTAGCTGATCACTACCTATTCCCAGCCTGCATTCCCAGCCTGCACTGTCTTTTACTTTGTCAGAACAGCTGTGGGGAGCAGGAGGGAGAAAAGGAGGTGAATATGACGCACTTGATGGTTTCATGGGAGATGATTAGAAGAAACTTTGAGGAGGTGGTGGGGATCAACAAAGATAAGCAGATTTATAGGAGACAAGTTCAGTAGATCAACAGTTGAAGTGCTGAAAGATTCAGTGTCTTTTGATGATGAGTAGTGTTGTTAGTGTATGAGAATACATATCCTAGCTGAGTAAAAATGAACCAGAAGGAGCTGAAACTTTTTTGCAGTTTACCTCTGGAGAGATGGAAAAATAAGTTATCTCCTTTCCATATTATTCTAACAAAAAGAAAGGTGAACGCTAAGAAGAACATCAGTAAAAAGATGCTTGCCTGCATTATCTGAGTTCATATTTTGTAATCTTGAGATCATGAGGATTGTGCAGAGGTTATTACAGGGTTCTTACATTTTTATTTAGTAGGAAAGTATTATGCAATATGTCAAATATCCTATTTTTCAGACATTTTCTTTCATCACCCTCTAATGTGACTTGGCATAGTGAATTGACCCTTCTTTTTAGAGCTAGGGTATTGATCATTGCTAATGGTAGTATTAATGCAGATTAGGTAATTGAGTTGATCTGGTACCCCCGATGACAGGGTTATTTTGTTGTTTCTTCTTAAGGACTTTAGAGTACAGCTGGACCTGTGTTCGCTGTTATTCTTTTGAAGTTCCCCATAGTGATTTGCTTGCTGTTTGGATTTGGTTGGGCCAAGATTTTTGTTTTGGAATACTAAATAGATACATGTGTATCTATGTGGATTACCAGAGGTAAACTGTTGGTACCAAGACACCTGTGAAGTTTACAGAGGTTCATCATTGAATCACTCTATTTATACACATATATAGCTTTCAGAAGCTAATTTTTTTATGTGCTCCCTTTTATGTGGTATTTTGAATAGTTTTTCTTCTTCTGGTCATATGCTGCTTATTTTGGAGCCTTTCAGTCTCTTTGTCAGTCCGAGAGCATTGCCATCTCAACTTGAGTTGCTAGAGGAATACAGCCGGGTCAGAGCAGAGCTCCTCTGCAGATGGAGATCATGAATTGTCTCTGAAGTTCTCTGAATACCTGATATGAAATAAAATCAGTGCTCTGAATCTGAATGGATGCTTTTCTTTGTCTTCAATATTTCTTCCACTGGGATTTAAAAAATAAATACTGAAAGTAAATGTTTCTCCTTCTCAAGTAGCTAGCGTAATCTGACTGAAATAGATGCTGTATTGTCTGTCTTATTCTTTAGCAGGTTACAGTGTTTAAGCTCCTGCAGTGAAAAACAGAACTAAAGAATAAATTTTACTGGTTTTATTGAGAATTTAAGTAGAGAATGAGACTGGTAAAAAACTGGTTTATTTATGATGGCATTGTCCATATGAAATTGTTTGTATTGTAGATGTGAAGCAAGATTGCGCTTTTGTCTTTATGTAAACTGACTTGGTTGGGGTTTTTGATTAAGTCATACCAAGCTGCAGTACCAAGGACATAAGTGTGCAAGGCCTGCCTGTCTACCTGGTTAGTAACAGAAATTGCCATCTTGAGTGTAATTGTTTATAATATCAACCTTTAACAGTTGCCAACCATTCTGAAAACTTTTTGAAGAGTAAAGGTGTGAGTATGTAAAAAGTCAAATTAAACACTGTATTTCTCTTCGCTGCTTCTGTGATTATATAGCCTGAATTGAGTTAGATCAGATATAGACAATTTTTACTTAAAATATACAAAGTAGTGCTAATGAAATACCAACCACGTAGCTTTTGGAAGTAAAGAGAAGAACAGGATAGCAGTAGCAAGATGTCTATTTGAACAGAAGAGGGATATAGTAAGAGTAAACTGTAAGGTGTACATTAGGCTTCAGTCCTACTTCAGTGCTGCAATTTCAAATGATTATTCATGAGCACTTCACATTTTGCCCGGCATCACAAAGGTCTCAGTTTGGAAAGCTGAAACTGTTTTCTATTGGATAATTTTCCTTGAGCTTTAACTTGTGTTTTGTATGTTGGCTTTATGGAGTGTCAGTAAACAGGCACATTCACAGTGAAGGCAGGTGAACCAAGGGCTGTGGTCCTGGCTGGGTGTGCTCCAGGCAGGGATCAGTAATGCTCCAGGGCCTCTCTCGGATGTTCAGTGTTGCTGTAACTGCCTGTGCAGGTGTTGTGAGGCTTCCCAGCAAATGCTGCAGGATTACATGAGAACTTTAAAGTGATGTGGATGTTGCTTCCATTCTAATTAGCTGGAAGCCCTTCCAAGCAGTTCCTGATTTCCTAATCTTACTGTTTAATTACTTTTGTAATGTTCTGCTTTGCATTAGGCACAAACAAATCTATATACTGGAAATGAATGATGGAATGGAAGTCTTTGGACTGTGATTTTTTTACTCTGCAGCACCTCCATGCAAGCACATGGTAAATTAGTGTTTGCCCTCTAACTAATTAATATTCTTCTCAAAGTAACATATATAAGTAGACATTCTTCTGTGCTGTGAAGAGTTTGAAGCCTGTGAAGGTCATTGTTGTTTTTTCTGTGATAATGCTGTTTTCTGTGTTGGCACTAAGATGATACAAGAAATTTTTAGTTCTGTAATAGTTACAGGAACTAAACAGTAGAATCTTTTAGACAGGCTCTGATGTCCAGCTTTTTGAGTGCTGGTCTTGTCTTGAGGATAAGCATCTTCATAAAAGATGCAAAACCAAGTTTCGTATCTTCACACCAAATTTTTCTGGTGTGAAGAATGTAGCTAGTTTTCCCTCCAGATAAATATATATGCTGTTCAAGCACTAAGTATGTTTGAAAATTTACCATTATGTGTCTAAAACAATTTAATTCAAATAATTTTTAAAAATTCAGCCTTCTATCAGAACTTTTTTTGATTCAAGTTAATTGTATTCATTCTGAAGGAAAAAGATTTTAAGTGAAACAAATCAACCTTTTCAGCATTTTGCCATTCGTTAGCTTGACAGGATCCAAAAGTTATTAATGTTAGGGTAACCTCCTGGATATATAACAAGCTATGGGAAAAGGCTTGTGAATTTCACATGGTTTCCATGTAAAATTCATCTGTTTCCCCTGTATTGAGCCAATAATTTGTGTTTGCTAAAGTATATATTTTAAAGATACCAGTTGCGGTACTAATAATTTTTAAATCTCTAGCTAGCAGTGGTTTCTGAATAGTAAGATTAGAATTTCTTTTGTCTGTAATGCATTTGATTCAGTCACTAAACCCTGCCAGACACAGTGTAGGGATGAACATGTTTAGCTTTCTCATCAGTCTTCTAAACTGTGAACTTACATTATTTATTATCCACATTTAAATGTTACTTTTGCTACTTGGCAAGAACAACTTGCTGACCAGTTCTGTATTTTCTGTATTAATATCAACATTTTTTTCTCTCTCATAAAAGATGAACACAATGTTATGATTCCACATGTACACAATAAAAATTTCTGTATTCTACCCTTGACTCTTCAGTCATAGTTTTTGTAGTGTGCTTTTGCTTTTCTTTCTGTTTTTGCAGTGTTTGGCTTCTGGTTATAAGTTTTACTTTTCTTCTGTTCTTTGTAAATTAATGTTTTTCCTCAAAATTATTTTTCTGAAGTTTGGAGAGGGTTGTGTTGTTCTTACTATTTGGAAATGGGGCCAACTTCTTGTAATTGTGAGGTTATGGTTTTTAGAATATTACCCAAATGTTCTCATACAGTTGTCAACTGTCACTTTAAGACAAAAGTATGAATTCTTTCTCTTAGTGAATTAGTCAGAATTGATTTCAAATCAGCTTTTCTTAGAAAGGTAGTATGCATAAATATTAGGATTCTTTATTTGCATAGAAATGTTTATGCCATTATTTTATTAATAGCAGTTATAAACATCACTGGAATTTAAGTGACTGCTGGTTTTAAATTCTGTTATCCGCTTCTGGTAGATGAACAATTCCGATCATCAATTTTGCATAAAAATTAGCAAATTCCATAAGATTCTAAAATATAATTCTGTTACTTTTAAGTTGGAAGAGTAATAAATCATTTTTAGAAGTTCCAGAGATATTTTAATGCTGGTGGCTCAAGGCTTGCAGTGTACATAATGCTGTTGTTACACTGCAGCTTTGCTTCCCCAAATTTCTAGCACTTTGTAGTGTTGTGCAAGGAGTCAGTCATCCCTGTGGTAATGTCATTTTTCAGTAGATAGTAACTACTTGCATCATCTTCTGCTCTCTTAGACCACTGAGTTGTAAAGAGCTAAGAAAATACAGTTGTCACTGTCTCCAAAATGAACTACTGCCATTCTCCACATTTTGCTCAACCATTTGATAGTTATCTTTTTTATATTGTAGTCATACTGTTAATACTAGATTATATGTATATGAATTTATATGGGGTTTTTTTCATGCCTTGGTATTTGATTTGCCCTCAGGAACTCAGATCTTCTCAATAACAAGTTATCATTTGTCCACTCATGAACTTCCTTTTTATTATTAGTTTAAAATTAATCTTATTATAATTTGACTGTTTTTGGAGATGCTACTTCTTCTGTTGGGTTGAAAAATAAAGAAACTAGGCCAGTCTTGTTCCAAAGGATGAATAATGCTTCATTAAATGCTTCTGCTGCATATCCTATTTAGTGATTTGGGGGCTGAGGAGGGTGATTAATTTAAAGAACGTGGCCACCTTTTTTCTGATAGTGGTAGAATAAGACCATTTAGATGGTTTTTTGTCTGTTTTGCAGATTTTTTCTGTAAAGTTCATGGAAGACATACTGTGTGACCCTTGTTGTCTTTCTGTGTCCAGTTGTTGCCTACTGGTATCTGTATGAAAGTCACAAGGAGTTTATTTATTGACCTTTATGCAAGACTTAGGAATAACAGCTTCTAAGGAAGGTTCTTTCATTGTGGAAGACTTAAGATTTCTGAGAGTGGGTTTCTTCCTTCCCTTTCAGCTGAGTGGATCTAATCTTGCTTGCTGGATTGCCCATGCCACCATGGCTGGAGTAGGTGTTTTTTTGCAGGGATTGGGAAAAGTTTGTGAAACTGATCTCAAGCTGTAGTCTGAAGGGGATGCATGATTGCAGTTACCTGTTTGGGTAGTCTCAGCGGAAAATACAACAGTTGCTAAAATGTAGTAAACCAGTGTAAATGAACTTAGTGTCAGTGCTGCGTGTTCTTGATTAGGGAGATGGCTGCCGCAGCAGCCTTGAGTGCTTTTTGTCTTACAGTGGTGTTCGATAAAACACTCAGTGCCTGCAAAACATTTAGCAGATAAACCTTATTTTTTAGGATAAATGGGGGTGTGATATTTTTCCTTTTTTTTCCAAAATTCTTAATTTAAAGGCAATTAATGAACATGCTGATATGCCTGTTATATATAGTTAATTCTTCCTTTCTAGATTTCTGTCTTAATTTGTGTTGTTTGTTTATCTTTTATTTTTAACAATTCAGAAACTCAGCTGGAGTGAATACTAAAAATAGTAATGTATGTAGCAAGGCATTTCCTTTTCCTGGGAAACTGCGTGATTCCCTTGCAAAATCAGAAGACTACATCTGTTTGAAACACTGCAATTGGCAGATGGTGTGGGGGGAGGGAAGAAGAGAGGAAGGATTTGGTGGAATGTGGTCCTAATAAAAAAAGTCACACGATATCAAAGAGGAGCTGACTGATTTCTTTTAACTCTCTGGTGCATTTGCAAAATAAAATCTGTTCAAGTAATTGGTTTGAAACTTAAAATGTTACTTCTATGCAAGCTGGAAACTGTGTGACAGCAGCAGCACCTATTAAATTGATGGTTGTTTAGAAAATGAGATCTCTGAAAATACCACTTTAATTTCCTTACGGATTGTCTTTCAATTATATGATGTTTGAAAGGAGGTGAGAAGACATTAAAAAAAGTTTTCTGTTATATTTCTTAGGTTTTCAGTACTTACTCAAATGAAGACTATGATAGACGTAATGAAGAAGTTGACCCTGTGGCAGCCTCAGCTGAGTATGAACTTGAGAAAAGGGTGGAAAAAATGGAAGTGTTTCCTGTGGAAATTGAAAAAGGTGCAAATCAAATCTTGAATATTTGCAGGAGATACTATGGGAACAAAAGATAAAACTATAAATGTATATTCCTGGGATTTAGGTCTTGAATTTTTGAATGTGTGTCTGGGGTTAGATTTGTGGCAAGTTCTGGTGAATTTAGTGAGTATTAAGTGCAGATTGTCGTACTGAATTGAAGTTTGGAAGGCTGCAGGGCAAAAAGGCTTTAAGTAGTGTCTACATATAAAATATATTCTACTTTTTTCTCTTTTAAAGTGAATTTCTATTATCTTTTGTGTAGAAAGACTTGGAATGCTTTGCAACAACTCAGTATTGCTAACTGTTACATCATATGTCATGCAGCTAATGTTAGATTTTTGAATCCCTTAGGTGATAGGGGTCTGGGCATCAGTATCATTGGAATGGGAGTTGGTGCTGATCAGGGACTGGAAAAACTAGGTATTTTTGTAAAAACAATAACAGATGGTGGAGCTGCTCAGAGGGATGGACGGTGAGTTTTTCGTTGAATTGATTATGCTTTTTACAAATTTCCAACTGAGCCCTGTTGATTTCATTAGATATGCTGAATGCTGTGAATAAAAA